>NC_041386.1:275327848-275374918 GCF_002162155.2 Triticum dicoccoides | reverse complement strand
CAATTTCCACAAAGTTAAATATTTCATGTAAAGCAGCTTGTTTCTTATGAGCAGGAAAATATTTTTCAGAGAAGTAATAAATCATATCCTTGGGACTACACAAACAACTAGGAGCAAGATAATTATACCATATCTTAGCATCACACTTTAATAAAAAGGAAACAACTTAAGAATATAGTAATAGTGAAGTTTTTCTTCATGGGCAAATAGGGTGCCTATGTCATTCAATTTAGTAAGATGTGCCACAACAGTGTCAGGACCCCGATTCCAAGTCAGATCGATCTAGCCGGTAACACCTCATATCACTTTGCGGCCTCACGCACGTTATCCCACGGGTGTCGCCTTACCATCGCCCGAGACCGTTTGCGCCTTTTGGCTCACGTATATGATAGTGTCGCTAGCATCCATATGACAGAGAACCCGGGCCGACATGGCTAGTCGTGAACCCAACGCGGCACAAACCTATGGAGACAGGCATACATGAATCACATCGAGCATGTCGCTCATCAGCGAGTGATTCCGGGCTGTAGCACTGGGCTAACAGGACTCCGGGGAACCCAGGCTGTAGCAGGCTAGGCAGGACTCCGGATGTCACCGCGTGACATTTCCCCGAAGGGACAGACATAGGAACGATGTGAAACACATGCCGGCCAGTCAAGTGTCCTGAGCAGTAGTGTTGGGCTAGCAGGACTCCAGTGAACCGAGCTGTAGCGGACTACTATGGCTCGAGGAACACTAGACTACATTTCCCCATAAGAAAGGCTGCCAAGGATAAACAACTAGATTGTCGGATCCCACTCATACCAAGCATTTCAATCATACATACAATATGCCCGATATGAGTACATACAACATGGCATCACAACAGAATTCTACAACTCAAGTACTTTATTTAAAGGCTCCAGAGAGCCATTCATAATATGTTCATACAGATAGGGGTCACATGACCCGACACTCAAGTCATACAATCATACAAGCACATGCGGAAGCAACTAGTCTGAGTACAGACACTAGAAAGAAAGAAGGCTTCTCGAAGCCTGTCTATCTACATAGGGCCCTCTATGGCCAGGATCACCACCTGGGTGGCTAGTCACTCGTCGACGTCAAGGTCTACGTAGAACCCATCGGAGGGGGCGGTGTTGTCGTCTGAAAACAGTAATTAAGAAAACATGAGTACAAAGGTACTTTGCAGGTCTTACAACAGAACCTACTATACATGCTCATTCTCAAGAAGGTGGTGGGGTTATTGCAGCAAGCCAGCTTTGACGATTGGCTAAGCTATCCTACAGAACTTCACTAGTAAAATAGTTTTCGCACACGAGTCCACTACTCACCAACACAATACTCCACCGGGGATCCTCTCTCTTCATCCTACGAGAGGGCCATCCTCGGTACTCACACTTATCTTGAGTCTTTTAGTAGTAACCATTAACTTGTCTATGAACTGTATAGGCAACCAAGTAGTCCTTTACCGCGGACGCGGCTATTCGAATAGTTTTATACCCTATAGGGGTGCACTTCATCACACATGTTTCCACCACTTAGCGTCTGCACACGACATGTGCTCGGTAGACTTCAAGCAAAAACCGACATGGGTGTAGACCATGACCTGACTAACCTCACAAGTCTCTAGTCCAGGTTTATCGCCTATTCAGGTTCCATCCACAAGGAAATCCGGCCGGGGTGTCCTCAACGGCCCCAAACGATGTGTACAGAGTCCCGAGACGCCAAACGGGCACCCGGCATACCCGGCCACAGTGTATCTACCGCAACATAGCCCACCCCTAGGGTCAGCGCTACGCACGGCCGCCAACACATAACCTACAAACACCAGAAACTAGTTGCAACTCCTGGACAGAGGGCGAGAGGGGTCAGTAAGTCGAGCGGGGTCATATTTCAGGGCCCAATGTGTGGTAGTAGCTGAATCTTAAATCACGCATACAGATCTCAGTTCTTATGGACGGTCTCAATGAAACAACCCACCATGTACTCCTACATGGCCACTCATAGATACCTTTACCAAAACATGTTCAACACATCCCTCACATTACCGACATAATCATATCACTCTAGCCCATCACCCAGATGAACCAGTGCTGACACAACTCTAAGCATAGCAGGCATAGCAAGGTAGGAATCACATACATGGCTCAATCAACTCCTACACATGCTAGTGGGTTTCATCTAGTTACTGTGGCAATGACAGGTCATGCAGAGGATAAGGGTTCAACTACCGTAGCACACAACAGTTTGATTCACGTTGTCTTAATGCAGTAAACAAGAGCAGAAGCGAGAACATGGGTTTGTATCGGAATGATCAATGGGTTGCTTGCCTGTTGTAGAGGTAGTAGGGTAGTGCCCTTCAGACGGATACTCGGGGTTATCCTCGGAGGCAGAACCTACCACGAAAGACACACCGAACATAATCAACACATGGCAATATGCAACAATATGATGCATGCTATGACATGGCAAGATGAAAATGTCTTGGCCTAATGCAAGCTAAAACAGAAGGGGATGAACTCATTTGAATCAAAGATTCAAATATTAGCTCATTAAACATGGCCTTATTAGTGCATTACCTTATTCTTCTTAAAAAGCAAGGTTAACTTGTTTTGTCATGCATGAAACCATTACAGATGGATAGATTGAATTTTTCTGATCATTTTTCATATATAAATCTTTGCATTTGGAGCTATGGTTGATTTTCTATGATTTTTAGAAGTTTTGGATATTTTCTGGAATTTCCTATATAAGAATAATTCCAGTAATTGAATTAATGCGTCAGCATGACATAGGTGTGATGTCAGCGGTCAACTGGGTCGGCCAGGTCAAACCTGACTAGTGGGCCCTCTCTGTCAGTGTCACAACTAGTTAACAAAATTAGATTAACACTAATTAGCTGTTAGTGGGGTCTGGGCCCACATGTCAGTGTCTAAACTAATTAGAATTAGTTAAAACTAATCTTAAACTGATTAGCAGACAAGCCCCACCTTTCATAGACCCAGGGGGTCTACCTGGGCCCGCACAGGGGTCAAACTGAGTCAAACTCGCCGGCGGCTTGACGGCGGCGACGACAGACGCGGTGGAGGGGCTCGGCTTTGCGTCTCCGGCGACCAAATCGACGGCGGAGAGCAACTACGTGATGCGGGGAGCGAGCCGCGTCATTTGATGGAGAAAGTGGAGCTCGGGGAGGCTTGGAACAACGCTAGCAATGACCTTGGCGGTCGCCGGAGTTCGGGCGTGGATGAACCCGACGCTACGGGGCACGACGAGACGTGGGGAGTGGTGTGTTAGGCTCCTGGGAGCGCGTGGAAGACGAAGGCGTGCTCGGATTCGAGCTTACGCGCCTGTGGCCACAGCGGCGACATGGCCGGCGGAGCCGAGCTCTCGGCCTCGATGGCAGAGGGGGTTGGAGGACGCAGACAGGCGCGGGGAGAGGGGGAAACGGTGGCAGAGCTCATAGCGGTTGCAGGGGAGTGATCGGCGAGCTCGGGGAAGGGCTGGAGCGAGCGGGGCGGCGAGGGGGATCTCCGGTGGCCGGAGTTGAGAACAAGCTCGGTGCAGCGTCTCCGGGGTTAGCGAGCGCACGGGGCTCGGCCTACTTGATGCAGTCGAAGACGGCGGAGCTTCCTGGCATGTCAGGGAAGCAAATGGACGGCGGTGGCTGCGATGAAGCTTGTTGGCAGCGACGGCTGCGCTTGGCGGGAAGAGGGGGAGAGAGCCTGAGAGGGAGAGAGGCCACGCGGAGAGTGGGAAGAAAGAGAGGGGGACGTGGGGGTCGGCATGGCACTCCTAGACGCCTCCAGGGCGTCGGCGGAAGCAGGAGGTGGCCGACGTGTGGCCGCGGGCGCCGGCCACGCGCTCCTCGTCCTCCTGGCGGGAGGAGGGGGACGACTGGCAAGGCCAGTCGACTGGGCCGAGCCAGGTGGGCTGGTGGGCTGCGCCTGGTAAGTTTCTCTCTCTCTCTCCTTTTTCTTGTTTGTTTTCTTTTATCTATTTTTTTTGCAACTGTTGGGCTTTATTAAAAATACCTAGACATCTTTAAAAATCCTAAAAATAATCAGGGGCTCTGTTTAGATTATTCCCAATAGCCCACACTTATTTCCAGAATTATTTGAGCATTTAGATTATTTTATAGCATTTAAATGCCCAAATTCAAATACTTATGATTTAATTCAGAAAATCCAGAATGTCCTAGAAAAGAGTGCACCATTTTTGCCAAGGGTTTTAGCCCAATCGAGAAATGATGAACATTTTGTGAAGGGCATTTTGGGTTCATTGAAAATAATTTTAGTAAACCCTAGTTGTTTCCAGGGGGTGCTGGGGGTTCTGTCTTCCCCATTTCAAATTTAAGGAAATTTAAATATGATGCACACTCTAATGCTTGAACTAGCTAGGGTGTGACAACTCACCTCCACTCAAAAGGATCTCGTCATGAGATTTAGGATCCTCCGGAAAGAAGGTGGGGTACTCGAGTCGAAGACGATCCTCCCTTTCCCAAGTGGCTTCTTTCTCGGAATGGTGTGACCATTGAACCTTGAGAAACTTGATATTATGACGTCGAGTGGTACGCTCGGCTTGATCAAGGATACGAACGGGATATTCCCGATATGAGAGGTTACCTTGTAGATCAAGCGTTTCGTGGTCCACTCCACGGATAGGATCCGCGAAGCAACGCCTGAGTTGAGAAACGTGGAAGACATCGTGAATTCTGGAAAGATGCGAAGGTAGTTCCAATTGGTAGGCAACTTCTCCTCGTTTGGAAAGAATGCGAAAGGGTCCGATGTAACACGGAGCCAATTTGCCTTTGATACCGAAACGATGGGTTCCCTTTAGCGGAGTAACCCGAAGGTAAGCCTTCTCGCCGAATTCATAAGTCATAGGCTTATGTTTACGATCATATTGACTCCTTTGATGAGATTGGGCTGTTTTCAATTTCTCACGAATAACGCGAACCTGTTCTTCTGCTTCCTGAATCATATCCGGGCCAAAGAGTTGTCATTCCCTGGTTTCTGACCAGTTAAGAGGCGTTCGACATTTTCGTCCATAGAGAACTTCGAAAGGAGCCTTGCCCAAGCTAGCTTGATAACTATTGTTGTAAGCAAACTCCGCGAATGGAAGGCATTTCTCCCAACCCATTCCGAACGAGATGACAGAGGCTCGGAGCATATCTTCCAGAATTTGATTGACTCGTTCTACTTGACCACTTGATTGAGGATGGAAGGCGGTGCTAAAAGAGAGACGAGTTCCCATAGCATTTTGGAAATTTCCCAAAATTGAGAGGTGAAAAGACTCCCACGGCCTGAGTTAATTTCCAATGGAACACCATGAAGAGACACTATTCGGGAGATGTACAGGTCAGCTAGCTGGCTAGCGGTGATACTCTTGCGAACAGGTAGGAAATGGGCTACTTTGGAAAGATGGTCGATCACGACGAAGATGGCAGTATTCCCTCTCTTGGTCCTGGGAAACCCAGTGATGAAATCCTTACTGATTTTATCCCATTTCCACTGGGGAATAGCCAAAGGTTGAAGGGTGCCAGCAGGCCGTTGATGCTCTGCTTTAACATGTTTTCCTTAATCCGGGATATGCCCTTATCACGCTTCTGGGCATCTATGATTTGATCCATAAGGGTAGGCTTCGCCACCAGGGTGGATAGAAAACCTCGAGGAACAATGTGAAGATTAAGCTTACAAAATTCCTCAGGGAGAAGTGGTTGACTTTGTTGTAACATCATGTTGTTACAATAGGACTTACGACTTAGTGCATCAGCCATGACATTGGCTTTGCCCGGGGTGTAACTTATTCCTAAGTCGTAATCCGAGATCAACTCGACCCAACGTCTTTGCCTGAGATTCAAATCTGGTTGGGTGAAGATATATTTCAAACTTTGGTGATCGGTGAAGATCTTGCAACGATTACCGAGGAGGTAATGTCGCCAAGTTTTAAGTGCATGGACTACAGCTACAAGCTCTAGATCATGTCTGGGATAATTTTCCTCATGTGGATGTAATTGCCTTGAAGCATAGGCAATTACCTGACGATCTTGCATGAGTATGCAACCTAGTCCTTGTCGCGAGGCGTCGCAATAGATAATAAAGTCCTTGCAGAAATCTGGTGGTACCAGTATGGGAGCAGATGTCAGGTGTCTTTTCAGTTCCTGAAAGTTGAACTCGCATTGTGGAGTCCACTCGAACTTTTTATCTTTCTTGAGGAGTTCAGTTAGAGGTTTAGCAACCTTGGAGAAATTCTCGATGAAGCGGCGGCAATAGCTCACTAAGCCAAGGAAACTCCAAACTTGCTTGACCGTCTCAGGTGGAGTCCAATCAAGGACGGCTTGAACTCGCTTAGGATTGACAACAATACCCTTACCATAGATTACATGGCCTAGATAGGTCACTTCTGGCAACCAAAATTCACACTTGGAGAATTTGGCATAAAGGCGATGCTCTCAAAGTTTCATCAATACCAGCCTTAGATGTTTGACATGTTCCTCTTCATTCTTGGAGTAGATGAGTATGTCATCGAGGTATACTACGACGAATTTATCCAAGTACTCCATGAAGACCGAGTTCATTAACCAAGAGAAGGTATCTGGGGCATTGGTTAAACCGAAGGACATAACGGTGTACTCGTATTGGCCATAACGAGTAACAAAAGCTGTTTTCGGAAAGTCCCCATTTCTGATTTTGATTTGATGGTAGCCTAACCTCAAATCCATCTTGGAAAAGACTGAGGATCCAGTGAGCTGATCATACAGATCGTTGATCCTGGGAAGCGGATACTTGTTCTTGATGCTGACCAAGTTGACAGGTCGGTAATCTACAACCATTCGATCCGTTCCATCTTTCTTCTTGAGGAAGAGGACGGGGCAAGCCCAAGGAGAGGAACTAGGACAAATGAAACCCTTTTTCAAGGACTCATCGAGTTGGTTCTTAAGCTTGGCTAGTTCTAAGGGTGCCATCTTGTAGGGTCTTCTAGAAATTGGAACGGTTCCTGGAACAAGGTCTATCACAAACTCGACATCCCTGTCAGGTGGAACACCTGGCAGTTCTTCTGGAAAGACATCCGGAAAGTCTCGGACTACCGGAACATCTTCAAGGTCTGGAAGGGGGTTGGCATTTAGGGAGTAAAGCTGGCGCTTGGCCACTCGAGTTAAGACATTGACCGTCCTGCCCGATGGGTGAGTATGTTGAACGGTCCTAGTGGCACAATCAATCTTAGCATAATGAGCTGACATCCAGTCCATACCCAAGATGATGTTTATGTCCGAGGACTTGAGAGCTATTAAGGATGCGAGGAAGACAAGTCTATCGACAACAATTTCATTCCCATGGCTTACTCTAGAAGTTTTCCATCTAGAGCCAGGGGTTTGAATTTCCATGGTAGAGGGCATGTCACAGAATGTCGTGTTATGCAATCGAGCATAGTTCTCAGATATGAATGAATGAGATGCTCCAGTATCGAAAAGAACAGATGCCGGATGGCAATTAACAAGGAGCATACCAAGGACGACGTTAGGATCCTCATGAGCCTCCTCGGCTGAAACATAGTTGACATGGCCACGGGCAGTGGTGACCGGCTTGGCATAGAATGTCTTTCCCGCGGGCTTACCACGGCCAACGGACTTTCCAGTTTGATTGGGGTTGTTATTTTGGGGACACTCTCGGCTATAGTGACCCGACTCTCCACACTTGAAGCATGTCACCACATTGGGGCATGGAGCAGCATTAGCAGCGGGGCCACCATAGGGCTTGGGCAGTGCAAACTGCTGGTTGGGACGAGGTGCCTCGGGATGAACCTAGGTGGCAGTGCCGTGCTTGGGATCCACACCCGGCGCTTCTGAGCTCCAGAGCTGGATGAAGAGCCAAAATCACGTGAGTGCTTGCACGAAGCGTCATAATCAGTCTGGCCTGTCTCAGCACTGATGGCTTTATTGACCAGCTTCTGAAAGGAGGTGCACTCGTGAAGACGAAGATCGCGGCAAAGCTCAGGGCTGAGTCCCTTGCGGAACCTTGCCTGCTTCTTAGCATCGGTAGATACCTCTTCGGGAGCATAACGTGCCAGATTTCCAAATTCATTACTATATGCATCCACAGTCAGTCTTCCTTGGGTGAAATTGCAGAACTCCTCCCTCTTGCGATCCATGAGACCTTCCGGAATGTGATGCTCACGGAAAGCCTCACTGAATTCAGCCCAAGTAGTAATTTGGCCGACCGGGCGCATAGCTTCGAAGTTTTCCCACCAGAGGCTAGCAGGGCCTTCGAGGTGATAGGCAGCATAAGTAACCTTGTCGGCTTCGGCTACATGGGCAGAACGTAGCTTGTGGGTAATGCTGCGAAGCCAGTCATCCACGTCGAGGGGTTCGACGGAATGGTTAAACTTTGGTGGGAACAGCTTGATAAAGTCATTGATTGACACCGAGTCATTTCGCGGGTGGCGTGCAGTGTTCTGATCAATCCGCTCTAGCAGGCGGTTAGTCTCACGCTTGTTTCTTTCCGCCTCCAGCATCACTTCGGCCAGAGAGGGCGGGTGAGGCAGATTTTCACCCCTAGCTGCACTGGCTTCCCCCTGCTCCGGGGTAGCAGGGTTGCTGCGGGTGTTGACCATCCTAGGAGAAAACAAGACAACGTTTTAGATAAGGATGGCTCAAACTTAGCAAGGAAGTGCAGAATGTAATGGATAACACGAAATGCAGAGATGTTCATCCGTATGTCATGGTAATATAAAACTGCCATATATATACCAACGGTCATACACATCATACATAGTTTAGTACAAGCCCAGGCTACAGTACAACTATGATTGAAGACGTTACATCTCATCGGAGGCATTCCAAGCTCCTATACATTATTTGTCTACACCTCCGGAATTGATTACACACAAAGTCATATCCCACAAGTCACGTAGGACAGTGGAGATACAACTAATACAATACTAGTGATACTACTACTAACTCAGACAGCTCCGTAGTAGTCCTCATAGAAGTCACCTCCATAGCCTGGAAGTTCAATGTGATCATCCGGGAACAGACGGTCATGAGGAGCCTGTGGACCATAGGGGCTAGGATGAGGTCTTGGACCAACAAACAGTGGCCTGCGGGGACCACGGGGTGGGGTGATGCCTCCCACATCACGCCAATCCACCATGTCTGGCAGAACAGATCCCTTGTATCCATACATCCAGCTTGCACCGCAGGTGCAAACCGAGTCAATGTGGCCCAATGATCAGCACGGGTATTGAAAAGCTCCAGCCTCAAGGTCTGATTCTCTCGGTCCTTATCTTCGAGCATCTCGGCAGTGGTACGAGTTAATGAGTCCTCCTGAGTGGAGTCAGCATAGATAGCCTGAAGATACCCTTGCGCTCCCGGAAGTGAAGTTGGCATGTAACGGAAGTCGGTGTTCCGAAGCAGGCCAGTACGGACTCGCATGATGGTCATCATGGAATAGGCAGCATCCTGCACAGCCATCTCAATAGTAACCCCGAGTCCATAGGAACAATGAAGGGCCTCGGTAGATCCAGGATAAGAAGGAAATATCCTGACGGTGCAGAAATATTGGCTTTGATTAAAGTCTCGGAACTGCTCTTCGACGGTGTATTCGGGATACCAACGGTAACCCATCTCGATCATTACCCGGACTAACATAGCAGCATGACCGGGCACGTCGAGCCACAGGGTCAGGCGAACCACTTGGTTTTGAACACGGTTGGCCATCTGAAAGCACAACCACAATGTAAAGACATTAGAATTTCTAGGGAAAATTGGACAGCATAACAGTTGTAAATGCTCAGAAAAAGATTTGAGACATCCACAACAGTTTGCAATACCACTCAACAACATCATATCAAGGTTCTGATTCAATTAGCAACATACTAAAATAGTAGAAACTGAACTGGGGCTTGTAACAACAATCCTATAAGCTACTACGGATTAGTAACACGTGAACCTGATAGAAGAAGAGAGCCTAGTCCTTAACCCACGTTGAATGAGAAGAGAATGACTCAGATCAGAGGACATAAGGTAAAGGAGTATAATAGCCTTACGTTCCCTTCCACAATCAATTCCCCTACATATAACTAAAGCATTTCTAGACTCGATATCGACCAGTTTGGCTCAACGAACCTACAGGTAGTCCAGCTCTAATGCGAACGCTGTCAGGACCCCGATTCCAAGTCACATCGATCTAGCCGGTAACACCTCATATCACTTTGCGGCCTCATGCACGGTATCCCACGGGTGTCGCCTTACCATGGCCCGGGACCGTTTGCGCCTTTTGGCTCACGTATATGATAGTGTCGCTAGCATCCATATGACAGAGAACCCGGGTCGACATGGCTAGTCGTGAACCCAACACAGCACAGACCTATGGAGACAGGCATACATGAATCACATCGAGCATGTCGGTCATCAGCGAGTGATTCCGGGCTGTAGCACTGGGCTAACAGGACTCCGGGGAACCCGGGCTGTAGCAGGCTAGGCAGGACTCTGGATGTCACCACGTGACATTTCCCCGAAGGGACAGACATAGGAACGATGTGAAACACATGCCGACCAGTCAAGTGTCCTGAGCAGTAGTGCTGGGCTAGCAGGACTCCGGTGAACCGGGCTATAGCGGACTACTATGGCTCGAGGAACACTAGACTACATTTCCCCATAAGAAAGGCTGCCAAGGATAAACAACTAGATTGTCGGATCCCACTCATACCAAGCATTTCAATCATACATACAATATGCCCGATATGAGTACATACAACATGGCATCACAACAAAACTCTACAACTCAAGTACTTTATTTAAAGGCTCCAGAGAGCCATACATAACATGTTCATACAGATAGGGGTCACATGACCCGACACTCAAGTCATACAATCATACAAGCACATGCGGAAGCAACTAGTCTGAGTACAGACACTAGAAAGAAAGAAGGCTTCTCGAAGCCTATCTATCTACATAGGGCCCTCCATGGCCAGGATCACCACCTGGGTGGCTAGTCACTCGTCGACGTCAAGGTCTACGTAGAACCCATCGGAGGGGGCGGTGTTGTCGTCTGAAAACAGTAACTAAGCAAACATGAGTACAAAGGTACTCAGCAAGTCTTACAACAGAACCTACTAAACGTGCTCATTCTCAAGAAGGTGGTGGGGTTATTGCAGCAAGCCAGCTTTGACTCTTGGCTAAGCTATCCTACGGAACTCCACTAGTAAAATAGTTTTCGCACACGAGTCCACTACTCACCAACACAATACTCCACCGGGGATCCTCTCTCGTCATCCTACGAGAGGGCCATCCTCGGTACTCACACTTATCTTGAGTCTTTTAGTAGTAACCATTAACTTGTCTATGAACTGTATAGGCAACCAAGTAGTCCTTTACCGCGGACGCGGCTATTCGAATAGTTTTATACCCTATAGGGGTGTACTTCGTCACACATGTTTCCACCACTTAGCGTCTGCACACGACATGTGCTCGGCAGACTTCAAGCGAAAACCGACATGGGTGTAGACCACGACCTGACTAACCTCACAAGTCTCCAGTCCAGGTTTATCGCCTATTCAGGTTCCATCCGCAAGGAAATCCGGCCGGGGTGTTCTCAACGGCCCCAAATGATGTGTACAGAGTCCCGAGACGCCAAACGGGCGCCCGGCATACCCAGCCACAGTGTATCTACTGCAACATAGCCCACCCCTAGGGTCAGCGCTACGCACGGCCGCCAACACATAACCTACAAACACCAGAAACTAGTTGCAACTCCTGGACAGAGGGCGAGAGGGGTCAGTAAGTCGAGCGGGGTCATATTTCAAGGCCCAATGTGTGGTAGTAGCTGAATCTTAAATCACGCATACAGATCTCAGTTCTTATGGACGGTCTCAATGAAACAACCCACCATGTACTCCTACATGGCCTCTCATCGATACCTTTACCAAAACATGTTCAACACATCCCTCACATTACCGACATAATCATATCACTCTAGCCCATCACCCAGATGAACCAGACCTGACACAACTCTAAGCATAGCAGGCATAGCAAGGTAGGAATCACATACATGGCTCAATCAACTCCTACACATGCTAGTGGGTTTCGTCTAGTTACTGTGGCAATGATAGGTCATGCAGAGGATAAGGGTTCAACTACCGTAGCACACAGCAGTTTGAATCGCGTTGTCTTAATGCAGTAAACAAGAGCAGAAGCGAGAACATGGGTTTTTATCGGAATGATCAATGGGTTGCTTGCCTGTTGTAGAGGTAGTAACGTACTGCCCTTCAGACGGATACTCGGGGTTATCCTCGGAGGCAGAACCTACCACGAAAGACACACCGAGCATAATCAACACATGGCAATATCCAACAATATGATGCATGCTATGACATGGCAAGATGAAAATGTCTTGGCCTAATGCAAGCTAAAACAGAAGGGGATGAACTCATTTGAATCAAAGATTCAAATATTCGCTCATTAAACATGGCCTTATTAGTGCATTACCTTATTCTGCTTAAACAGCAAGGTTAACTTGTTTTTTCATGCATGAAACCGTTACAGATGGATAGATTGAATTTTTCTGATCATTTTTCATATATAAATCTTTGCATTTGGAGCTACGGTTGATTTTCTATGATTTTTAGAAGTTTTGGATATTTTCTGGAATTTCCTATATAAGAATAATTCCAGTAATTTAATTAATGCGTCGGCATGACATAGGTGTGACGTCAGCAGTCAACTGGGTCGGCCAGGTCAAACCTGACTGGTGGGCCTTCTCTGTTAGTGTCACAACAAGTTAACAGAATTAGATTAACACTAATTAGCTGTCAGTGGGGCCTGGGCCCACATGTTAGTGTCTAAACTAATTAGAATTAGTTAAAACTAATCTTAAACTGATTAGCAGACCGGCCCCACCTGTCACAGACCCAGGGGGGTCTACCTAGGCCCGCACAGGGGTCAAACTGAGTCAAACTCGCCGGCGGCTTGACGCCGGCGACGACAGACGCGGCGGAGGGGCTCGGCTTTGCGTCTCCGGCGACCAAATCGACAGTGGAGAGCAGCTACGTGACGCGGGGAGCGAGCCGCGTCGTTTGGTGGAGAAAGTGGAGCTCAGGAAGGCTTGGAACGACGCCGGCGACGACCTTGGCGGTCGTCGGAGTTCGGGCGTGGATGAACCCGACGCTACGGGGCACGGCGAGACGTGGGGAGTGGTGTGTTAGGCTCCTGGGAGTGCGTGGAAGTCGAAGGCATGCTCGGATTCGAGCTTACGCGCCTGTGGCCACGGCGGCGACATGGCCGGCGGAGCCGAGCTCTCGGCCTCGATGGCAGAGGGGGTCGGAGGACGCGGACGAGCGCAGGGAGAGGGGGAAACGGTGGCGGAGCTCACAGCGGTTGCAGGGGAGCGATCGGCGAGCTCGGGGAAGGGCTGGAGCGAGCGGGGCGGCGAGGGGGATCTCCGGTGGCCGGAGTTGAGAACGAGCTCGGTGCAGCGTCTCCGGGGCGAGCGAGCGCACGGGGCTCGGCCTACTTGATGCAGTCGACGACGGCGAAGCTTCCTGGCATGTCGGGGCAGCAAATGGACGGCGGTGGCTGCGGTGAAGCTTGTCGGCGGCGACGGCTACGCTCGGCAGGAAGAGGGGGAGAGAGCCAGAGAGGGAGAGAGGCCACGGGGAGAGTGGGAAGAAAGAGAGGGGGACGTGGGGGTCGGCGTGGCACTCCTAGACGCCTCCAGGGCGTCGGTGGAAGCAGGAGGAGGCCGGCGTGTGGCTGCGAGCCCCGGCCACGCGCTGCTCGTCCTCCTGGCGGGAGGAGGACGACTGGCAAGGCCAGTCGACTGGGCCGAGCCAGGTGGGCTGGTGGGCTGCGCCTGGTAAGTTTCTTTCTCTCTCTCCTTTTTCTTGTTTGTTTTCTTTTATCTATTTTTCTGCAACTGTTGGGCTTTATTAAAAATACCTAGACATCTTTAAAAATCCTGAAAATAATCAGGGGCTCTGTTTAGATTATTCCCAACAGCCCACACTTATTTCCAGAATTATTTGAGCATTTAGATTATTTTATAGCATTTAAATTCCCAAATTCAAATACTTATGATTTAATTCAGAAAATCCAGAATGTCCTAGAAAAGAGTGCACCATTTTTGCCAGGGATTTTAGCCCAATCCAGAAATGATGAACATTTTGTGAAGGGCATTTTGGGTTCATTGAAAATAATTTTAGTAAACCCTAGTTGTTTCCAGGGGGGTGCTGGGAGTTCTGTCTTCCCCATTTCAAATTTAAGGGAATTTAAATATGATGCACACTCTAATGCTTGAACTAGCTAGGGTGTGACAAACAGTTTCAGATTCGTAACCATGGAAAAGATCAGATTCAACCAAAGTAATTAACTTAGGATCGATGGAGAATTCATAACCCTTATCAGTAACAAAGATAGGTGAAGTAGCAAACTTAGGATCATAATGCATTCTAGCATTCAAAGATTTTTCTTTCAACTTGACAAGCAATTTCTTAAGATCCTCTCTATCTTTACAAGCAAGAAAGTCCCTAGCTACCTCTCCATACATAACATAACCCTTAGGTATAATAGGCAAATCATATCTAGGAGAGCTAGATCCAACATGTGTTTCAAAGTGTTCAGTCTCAATAGTTTCATTAGTTTCAGAAATATCATCAGTTTCAGCATTCTCATTATGTTTAGCTCTAGCAAGTTGTTCATCAAGAAATTCACCTAGTGGCACAGTATTATCAGGCAAAGTAGTAGTATCATCATAAGCATCACACATAGCAGAATTAGCATCATCACTTGTGGCATACCAAAACTAATAGCAGGAGGTGGTGTTGCAAGCTTACTCAAAACAGAAGGTGAAACAAGTGCAGAGCTAGATGGTAGTTCCATACCTCCCCTCGTCCTAGAGGGAAAAAATCTTGGTTTTGGTATCTTTCAAATTCTTCATAGTGATCAACAGATATAAATCCCAAGTGACTCAGATTTAATTCTCCCTTTCACCCCCCTTTAGGAGCAAACTTGCGCTTTCAGTTTGGCAGATCGTATTGTCATATTCACCTCTTCTTTGGAAATAAAGAAGAATTAGTTAGTTTTAGGTTTGAATGTTAGGCAAATATCAAATAGGAGAAGTGAACTATCAGTCCATATTCTAATTATTATTTTGTGTTGAGATTCATATGGCTGAGACATAATTTTAACTGGGCGCCTTCGGATGTAATCTATTGCCTCTCTGAAATGTGATTTGATACAAAATTATATCTCAACCATCTGTATTTACATTACTCCGTAAGCTTATGAAATGTAAATTCTGCTAGGACAATTCTTGTTTAGCTTTAACTATCATATCCTAAATGTGCAAGTAAATACTACTGGGATTACGACTACAAAAAATCATGACATGCAAGCAACTCTTGGTCGAAATATTGTGATCTTAAATAACAAGAGCCAAACTATTGTGTGATAACCCACAAGTATAGGGGATCGCAAAAGTTTTCGAGGGTACAGTATTCAACCCAAATTTAGTGATTTGACACAAGGGGAGTCAAAGAATATTCAGGAGTATTAGCAGTTGAGTTGTCAATTCAACCACACCTAAAAGACTTAATATCCGCAGCAAAGTTTTTACTAAAAAAGTAGTATGCAAGTTACGCTAACATCAACGGAAGTAACAGTAGCAATTTTGTAGTGATTGTAATAGCAGTAGCAACGAAAGTAACTTGGCAAAGATCAATATGTGAAAAGCTCGTAGGCATTTGATCGGCAATGATAATTGTGTTGGATGATATTCACCATGTAGTAGTCATAACCTAGGGTGACAAAGAACTAGCTCCAATTCATCAATATAATGTAGGCATGTATTGCGTATGGAGTCATACGTGCTTATGCAAAAGAACTTGCATGGAAACTTTTGTCCTACCCTCCCATGGCAGCAGGGTCCTAATGGAAACTAAGGGATATTAAGGCCTCCTTTTAATAGAGAAGCGGAACAAAGCATTAGCACTAAGTGAATACATTAACTCCTCAAACTATGGTAATCATCGGAAAGAATCCCAATTATTGTCTCCTTGGGGTATGCAGATCATAACTTGTAATAGGTGTCTACAACTTGCACGATAGGATCAAGAACACAAATATATTCATGAAATCATAATACATTCAAAACTGAAAGCATGGCACTCGGGCCCTAGCGACAAGCAGTAAGCATAGCAAAGTCAAAGCAACATCAATCTCAGAACATAGTGGATACTGTCAATGTCAAAACCGGCGGATCTCGGTTAGGGGGTCCCGAACTATGCGTCTACGATCGATGGTAACAGGAGACGGGGGACATGATGTTTACCCAGGTTTGGGCCCTCTCTATGGAGGTAATACCCTACGTCCTGCTTGATTGATCTTGATGAATATGAGTGTTACAAGAGTTGATCGACCATGATATCGTAATGGCTAAACCCTAGAAGTCTAACCTATATGACTATGGTAATGAGTGTATCCTTTCCGGACAAACCCCTCCGGTTTATATAGACATCGAGGGGATCTAGGGTTTACATAGAGTCGGTTACATAATAAGGAATCTTCATAGTCGGTCGCCAAGCTTGCCTTCCACGCCAAGGAGAGTCCAATCCGGACACACATACGGTCTTCGGCCTTCATGTCTTCACATCCCATCAGTCCAGCCCATGGATAACAGGCCGGACGCCCGAGGACCCCTTAGTCTAGGACTCCCTCAATAGCCCCTGAACCTGGCTTCAATGACAAGGAGTCCGGCGCGCAGATTATCTTGGGCATTGTAAGGCGGGTTCCCTTCTATCCGAACTTCAAGATAGTCTTCGGATGTGATGATCGTATCCGGACCTATCACACACACACACACCATACATAACCGCAGACAGAATATATTTTTACACGAGTCTAATCTACTGACAGCTTTTTACAACATGACATCACGTCTGCCCGGTCATAATTCCAAACCGCTTTTATGTTTCGACGCCCCATGTCTCGAGACGCGGTTGCCATTGGCACGTCTTGTCAAAGCAGAGATCGTGTCCCCTTATCGCGGGATTCTCATCAATGCGGGCATGGGTAACCCAACCGTGTCGTTTATACAGCCCTTGGGAATAGGTGAATCTTAAGGCGAGTGAGGAGGCGTTTAATATTTTTTGCCTTTATAAGGGGATAAAGATTCCCTCTTCCTATCTCACGCCCTCTCTCTGTCTCCGCCTTTCCAATCTCAAGCTGCAGCGCCCAAGTTCTCATCTCCATTCCACTCAAGCAACCATGTCCAAATCTGGAGGTCAAGGCAAGTGGATGGTCTCCTCCGTCAAGGAGGAGGATATTGTTGAGCTTCAGGCGGCCGGATACTTGGCGAAGGAGATTACTCACCGCCTGCCATCCAATGGACAAGTCGTCCCCACGCCAAAGCCCACCAAGAGGGTAGTGTTCATCCCCCATTTCTTCCGCGGGCTAGGGTCTCCACTCCACCCTTTCGTCCGCGGGCTGATGTATTATTACGGGATATATTTCCATGATATGTCACCGAATTCCTTCCTCAACATCTCGGCGTTTATCGTCGTGTGTGAGGCCTACCTCCGCATCCAACCCCACTTCGGGTTGTGGCTCAAAGTCTTTAACGTGAAGCCGAAGGTGGTGGATGGCCAGCATGTGGAGTGCGGAGGAGCCATGGTGAGCAAGCTGTCCAACGGCTCCTGGCCCAAAGCTACTTTCGTGGACACGGTAAAGGAGTGGCAGAAGCAGTGATTCTACATCATAGAACCTCGCGGCACCACATGGGCCGCAGCTGCCGAATTCCGCTCCGGTGCTCCCATGCGATTCACCTCCTAGGTCAAGAAGAGTCTGTACTGGGGTTCCCCTGGCAAGCTGATAGCGCTGCAGACACGCGTTCAAAGCATGGTAACCAGGAACGTCAAGCTTGTTGATGTGATCTAGGTCATGCTAGTTCGTCGGATCCTTTCGTGCCAGCGTCGAAGCCATCCTCTGTGGGATTTCAACCCGAAGAAGAACCAGACCCTGGTGAGGCTCTTCAAGACTACTCACGAAGGTGCATGGAAGTTGCTCTTTAAGGGCAACGAGAAACCGCCAGCCGCAGATTGAGATTGCAGGCACAGCGCTAAACACCTCGCTAGTGAGGTATGTCTTTTTTGGTGCATTCTCCACTTGTTTGTTTCAAGGATGATGCCTGAGCTTTTATTGTTGCCTTTTCAGGATTGGATGGAGAGGGCAAAGTGGATCCAATGTCCGGCTCCGCTACCTGAAGAACCGGTCATCCCACGTCTAGCGAAGATGCTGGTGTCGGCGCCTTATAAGGCGCCGGAGAAGAAGGCCAAGGGGGCAAGAGTGGTCCCCGTCGCAAGGTCACTTTGGACGTGACATCTGAAAACGACGAAGCCCATTCCTCAGTCCCTTAGGACAATGGCGAGGAAGAGGAGGAGGAGGAAAACAATCCTCCCCCTGAGGAGAGGAAGAAGAAGAGGGCGGCTTCGGCGCATCCGGAGGCAGAAACGCCTAAGAAGGGGAAGGGCGCCCCAACGATCAACACCGTGTGGGACGTTGACAGCAGTCCAGAATGACGCCCCCGCACTAAGCCCCAGGCCGCATTGTAAGTGACATGGCTCACTCATGCACGCATCCGGCCCTTTCTCTTCATTATCTTGACATAGCTAATTGTACTATTGCAGTCCGGCCCGTGACCTTATCCAGTGATCCTCATCTGGAGGTTCGTTGGCTCCGTTGGAGATAGCAAGCATGTCACCACAGCCTGCTTATTCCCCCAGGGCCAGGGATGACACCAAAGTGTTATCCCGGAGGACCGCTCCAGACCTAGGAGGAGCCTAGGACACCGTCCGGGAGGCACCACAAGGAGAGACCTCCACTGCCGGACACATGGAGGAGCCGATCCCCACGGAGACTGGCGAAGAGGGCGCATCTAGTTCGGCCCTCAGCCGAATATGATTCCGGAGGCCCATATGGCTCCGGAGTCGAGTGAGCAGCCCCCTTTGAAGGATCAAGCTTTTGTTATAGGAGACTAACATAATATGGGTGGCTAAGCAGGCATCGCTGTTGGCCGCAACCTCGCATGCTGCCGAAGTCTCTGAACTAAGGCAGAGGCTGGAGCAGACCGATAACGAGCTCGGCGAGGTTATGGTTTGGCTCCAGGAGAAGCGAGCTGAGTGACGACTTGCTGTGTGTTCGGAAGGAGTAGGCGCTGTATATTGACCGCAGTGTCGTAATATGTGCAGGAGCCGTGACCGATGTCGAGGCCCTGAAAAAGGCCCTGGGCTAGGCCAAGGAGAAGGCTGTCCAGCAACAAGCCGCCCGTAAGAAGCTTAAGGCCCGGGTCAAAGAAGTCCAGCAGGAGCTTCAGGATGCGGTGAAAAAATGCGAGGTCTCGGAGCATGACGCGTCGGTTCAAGGGGCCGAACTCGCCAAGGCTTGTCAGAGCGCAGAGACCGCACGGAATGAGGCCCAGGCCGCCCTTGAGGAGATCCAGGAGGCCAAGAAGATCACAGCGGGTAAGGCATTTAAGATGCAAAGCAAGTATGCAGAGAAGCAGTACCTTTTACTAACCCGGGTTCAGAGTTCCCCAGGAGCTTTTGCGGATTTACCATGCAGTGTATCAGACGCCGTGGAGTTCTATCGAGCCGAAGGAGGGGGTTCTACGGAGAAGCTATTCTGGTTGCCAAAGCATCCCATGTCCTTCACCGATCAGCTAAAACAGCTGATGGAGCTGCATAGGGTGGTCGAACTAGCCATGAAGGATTTCATAATCCGGCTATGGCCAGCCGAAGCTATGCCAAGCAGCTACTTCAGACTCGTGAGGCAGATGGTGAACGCCTGTCCTCGGCTGGACGTCGTCAACGACCTGCATTGAAGGTGCACGCATGGCCTTCGCCTGTTGCAAGATGTGGTGGGCGAAGATGGACACCTTCGAGGTGACCAGAGGGCCACCGGAGGGCAAGGAGCACCGCACACCCGAACGGTATTTTGCGGATGTCCTGGAGGGGTCTCGCCTTGCGGCAGTACAATGTTCGCAGGACGTTGTATTTGAATAAATGTATTCATGTTGCCTTTGGCTTGTATTATAAAGAACAAAGCATGTTTTATGATGTAATTTTGTTATGCTTTAATTGTTTCCTCCTGTGCGGCCGTGTTGTATTTAATCTGAGGGTTGGCCAGTCGTCGGCTTCTGCCCTCATGTAGATAGTACGGAGGTGTTCGGGATGGAATCTAAACAATCTTGATCCAATTATATGGTCCTTGAAGGAGTTGTTTAGCGCAACGAACAAGGCAATCAGACTATACGGCTTAAACGCCTCACTTAGCCATAGGAGTTTTATAATAAAGCATGGTCGCAGCCCCTGGTTCAAGCCAGGGTGCTGTCAGCATGTGATCGGGAAGTGCCGATCTTCCACATAATGCAGAAAAAAATCTCCAACGATTTGTAACCCTCAAATAGCTGACTGGCTCTCGCCATATCATGACAGTCAGTTTTCGGCTTTCTCTACTGAGGTGCTCATCTGGTCAAGGCCAGGGCACAATCGCAGTAGTTCTCCCTTTACTACCCTAGCCGATTTAGCAGAACGTAGGCTAGCAAGCACAGGAGCTGGGCAACCCAACTATTGACCAAAGACATGATTCGGAGCCAATGCATATAATGCTAAATTCGGGGTGCCGAACTTATCTTTAAGGATTGTTCGGACTTTGTTGCCGTATCGTGGGGCGATGGGGATCCCCTGGCAAATATGAAACGTACCAGAGTGTACGGTTGCTAGAAAATAAGTAATTTAAAGTAAAACAGAGATAGGATCTGGGGCCCTTGAACTTGGATCATGAACTATTTCCATTATAGTTGGGTTAATGTGTCCAAGCACATTAGTACAAAATAATGCAATAAGCAACTGGCTCTTTGACATGCGGCGACGAAAGGCGAGCTGCGTGTGCGTCCTGCAAACAGATAGAGTAATCATTTAGTTAGCCTCTAGGGCTTCCCATGTACACCTGTGCTCCGTGTCAATCCGGTGTGTTTATCCTTTGAGAGGACTATTAAATAGGCCGTCGAAGGAGGCCTGCATGAGAGAAACCTGGAAAAAGGGAAAAGGAGATGGTAAAGTTATATGTGTGTCCGGGATCAGTCTAGCCGAACTGTAGATCCCCGGGCTGGCTTGTGCCTCCGTCGATGTCCATGGAATTTTGAGTGTGTAATTATGTACGCGTGGTACGAATGCCATACTTCATCGGGACTAGGACGGAGGCCGAATTTCTAATCGAGCTCTTGACGAGCCGCGCTGTCTTGTTGCAGTGTAGTCCAGAACCTCTTAATGTTGTCCAGGGGCTCGGCTGTCGTACTATAGTGCTACTTGAAAAGGCCGCTCTGTACCTCTGCTGCTAGGGCGGCGGTGTGCTCCTCTGTTCGAAGGGAGCATTCAATATTGCCATGGATTGTTATGACGCCGCGTGGACCGGGCATCTTGAGCTTGAGATAAGCATAGTGTGGTACTGCGTTGAAAGCCTCGGCAAACGCAGTTCGTCCGAGCAGTGCGTGGTAGCCGCTGCGGAAGGGGACGATGTCGAATATTAACTCTTCACTTCGGAAGTTGTCTGGAGAATAGAAGACCACCTCCAGCGTGATTGAGCCCGTACAGCGGGCCTCTACGCCTGGTATGACTCCTTTAATGGTAGTCTTTGTTGATTTGATTCGTGAGGGGTTAATGCCAATCTTCCGCACTGTGTCCTGATAAAGCAGGTTGAGGCTACTACCACCATCCATCAGGACATGTGTTAGGTGAAACCCGTCGATAATTTGGACAAGGACTACTGCGGCTGAACCGCCATGGCGGATACTAGTTGGGTGATCTCGACGATCAGAGGTGATCGGGAACAACGACCACGGATTGAATTTTAGGGCGACTGGCTCTACCACGTAGACGTCCCTGAGTGCTCGCTTGCGCTCCCTTTTGGGAATGTGTGTAGCGTATATGATGTTCACCATTTTGACTTGAGGGGGAAATTTCTTCTGCCCCCCAGTGTTCGGCTGCCGGGGCTCTTCGTCCTCGTCCTCACTTTGTGATCCCTTTTCTTTGTTTTCGGCATTTAACTTGCCAGCTTGTTTGAAAACCCAACGATCTCTATTGGTGTGATTGGCTTGTTTATCTGGGGTACCATGTATCTGGCACGGAAAATCGAGTATGCGATCCAGGATGGATGGTCCTTCACTGTTCCTTTTGTAGGGCTTCTTTCGCTGGCTGGACTTGGAGCCGCTGAATCCGGTGTTAACGGTGGTGTCATCAGTGTTGTCGTCGTTGCTTCGGCGTTTGTGTCTGTTGCGCCGGAGCTTGGCGGAGCTATTCTTGGGCTCGGAGGGGCCTGTCTCGCTGGCTGTGTTTTTGCTACGAGCCAGCCAGCTGTCCTCACCCATGCAAAAGTGGGTCATGAGTGCCATAAGGGCTGCCATGGATTTCGGCTTTTCTTGGCTAAGGTGGCGTGCCAACCATTCTTCGTGGATGATGTGTTTGAAGGCCGCTAGGGCTTCAACATCCGGACAGTCAATGATCTGGTTCTTTTTGGTTAGGAACCTAGTCCAGAATTTTCTGGCTGATTCTCCAGGTTGTTGAACTATGTGGCTTAAGTCATCGGCATAGGGTGGCCGGACATATGTACCCTGGAAGTTGTCAAGGAATGCCTCTCCCAGGTCCTCCCAGCTACCGATGCAATTCTCGGGCAGGCTATTTAGCCAGTATCGAGCTGGCCCTTTGAGTTTTAGTGGGAGGTATTTGATGGCGTGGAGGTCGTCTCCACGGGCCATGTGGATGTGGAGCATAAATGCCTCAATCCATATTGCGGGATCGGTTCTTCCGTCGTATGATTCAATATTGACGAGCTTGAACCCCTCGGGGAATTCGTGATCCAGCACCTCATCTGTGAAGCAGAGAGGGTGTGCTACACCTCTATATCGGGCCGCATCATGGCGCACCTCCGACGGAGTCCGCGGTTATCGGCCCGAGTGTGACTAGGTTTGTCGCGTCCGAATAGGTAGCCGTCATCCCGAGTCGGGAAGCGTCCTAGCGATCCGTAGATTGGTCTGGTGTTTCCTGCTCTATTGTCCAGCTCTTGCCGCAGGTCATATATATGGCCCTGAGCTGTTCTGTCCCTATTTTTGTGAGGTGGTGGGGTGGGCTGTTGTTCAGCCTGAGTTGTCGTTTTATCCCGTCCGCATGGAGGTCGGTCCACCGCACTATCCCGACCACGTGGTGGTCGGTCCGTATTGCACGAGGGAGGTATGGGATCTAGTGCTTCCTCATCGAACTGAGGTAGCAGTCTGTGCTTTGGGTAACTCTTGGCTGGGCGCTTGAGGCCGTATTCTTCGGCTGCAAGGACATCAGTCCACCTGTCAATGAGCAGGTCTTGATCAGCTTGGAGCTGCTAGTGCTTCTTCTTCAAGCTTCTTGCAGTGGCAATTAGCTGGTGCTTGAAGCGCTCCTGCTCGAGGGGTGCCTTATGCACGATGAAGTCCTCATTGCCGAGGCTCTCATCATCCTAGGAGACTGGACGATAACTACCATCATCTGGATCATTGGGCATGGCCTATTTATCAGGGTTATCTTGCCCGTTGTCTTGTTCCTCCTGTTCGGATGCCGCCCCAACAGGGTCTTCATTGTTTTCGGTGTCGCCGGGAGTAATATTTTCTCCAATGCTAGTGTCGTCATCTTTTAAGTGGCGAGGCATAGAGAGGTGTTTAGGGTGCCGACGCTTGGACTATGTCTCTGAAGGTTTATTCGCAACTGGATCTCCTTTGTCATCGTGCTAGCTTTTTTATGTGTGTCGACCATGTACACATCGTACGAAGAGGTGGCTGTCCAATGTCCAGTAAATGGCGGGTCTTGGCCTTGCTCCTGGTCGACATCGTCGTCCATACCGTCGATGTCTTTGGAGCCATAATCAAGCACGTCGGTTAAGTCATCGACAGTGGCTATGAAGTGGGTGGTGGGTGGGAAGCAAAATTTCCCATCATCAGCGTCTGGCTCGAACTGAACATAGTTCGACTGTGAGTCCTTCTCCAAGGACAAGTTCTTTAAAGAGTTTAGCACATCACGCAAAGGTGAGTGCTGGAAGATGTCTATGGCGCTAAATTCGAAAATCAATAACCGATCCAGCTCAGTGTCCGCACGCGTACCAGGTCCTGGACTTATAGCCGGAGACGAGTCCGGAGTTTCATTGACGCAAATATTGTGGGGTGCCGAGTTCGTGTGCGGCTCCAACGCCGCGCACTCTGTGGCCTCGGATGGCACGATCTGCTTCGGTTCTAAGGCCGTTGCAGCAACAGGGACCATCTCCTAGATGTGATCCGATGACAGATTTAAGTCATGTTCATCGGGGCGAGGAGGAGCGATCGCTGCAGTCTCAAATCCATTGAAGATCAAGTCTCCACGGATATCCATGACGTAGTTCAACCTTTCGAATCTGACCCGGTGGCCAGGGGCGTAGCTATCGATCTACTCCAGATGGCCCAGCGAGTTGGCCTGCAGTACGAAGCCGCCGAACACAAAAATCTGTCCGGGGAGGAAGGTTTCTCCTTGGACAATGTCACTGTAGACGATTGAAGTGGCCATCGAATCTTTCGTTGACGGCACAGTAGAACTCTCAATGAAAGCACCAATGTTGGTGTCAAAACCGGCGGATCTCGGGTAGGGGGTCCCAAACTGTGCTTCTAGGATCGAAGGTAACAGGAGACGGGGGACACGATGTTTACCCAGGTTTGGGCCCTCTCTATGGAGGTAATACCCTACGTCCTGCTAGATTGATCTTGATGAATATGAGTGTTACAAGAGTTGATCCACCACGAGATCATAATGGCTAAACCCTAGAAGTCTAACCTATATGACTATGGTAATGAGTATATCCTTTACGGACTAACCCCTCCGGTTTTTATGGACACCGGGGGGATCTAGGGTTTACATAGAGTCGGTTACATAAGATGGAATCTTCATAGCCGGTCGCCAAGCTTGCCTTTCACGCCAGGGAGTCCAATCTGGACACAAGTACAGTCTTCGGCCTTCATGTCTTCACAGCCCATCAGTCCGGCCAATGGATAACAGGTCGGACGCCCGAGGACCCCTTAGTCCAGGAATCCATCAGATACTATGGATCAAACCCTAGCAAAACTAACTCGATTACATCATAAATCTCGTCCAACCCATCCTGTCGAACAAGCCTACAATGGAATTACTCACGCGTGGCGGTGAGAATCATGAAATTGGTGATGGAGAAAGGTTGGTGATGATGATGGCGATGAACCCCCCCCTCTCCGGAGCCCCGATCGGACTCCAGATAAGCCCTCCCGATGAAGAAAAGGAGGCGGCGGTGGCTCCGTATCGTAAAACGTGATGAATCCTTCTCCTTGATTTTTTCTCCCCAAATAGGGTTATATAGAGTTGAAGTTAGGGTCGGAGGAGGTCTAGGGGGAAAAAAAGCCCTCTAGGCGCCCCCAGGGGGGCGCACCCCAGGCTTCTTGCCTCTAGGTGGACCCCCTTTGGTTACTTCTTGTGCCAGTATTTCTTATATATTCCACAAAAATTCTCGGTAAATTTATCAGGTCAATCCAAGAACTTTTATTTCTGCACAAAAATAACACCGTGGCAATTCTGCTGAAAACAGCGTCAGTCCGAGTTAGTTCCATTTAGATCATGCAAATTAGATTCCAAAACAAAGGAAAAATAGTTTAGAAAAGTAGATACGATGGAGATGTATCACTGTGCTGTGTTTATAATTGGTACTAGAAAAGATAATATAAACTCCACATTCTGAAAGTATATTGGACTGTTCCACTTTTGAAATTAGACTTCTAAGCATTACTTTTTAATAAATGACATGATAACTTGCTGGAACAGTTTAAAGCTGTAGGCATGTACACATCGTACGAAGAGGTGGCCGTCCAACGTCCAGTAAATGGAGGGTCTTGGCCTTGCTCTTGGTCGACATCGTCGTCCATACCGTCGATGTCTTCGGAGCCGTAATCAAGCACGTCGGTTAAGTCATCGACAGTGGCTATGAAGTGGGTGGCGGGTGGGAAGCAAAATTTCCCGTCATCAGCCACTGGCTCGAACCGAACATAGTTCGCCTGTGAGTCCTTCTCCAAGGACAAGTTCTTTAAAGAGTTTAGCACATCACGCAAAGGTGAGTGCTGGAAGATGTCTATGGTGCTAAATTCGAAAAATGATAACCAATCCAGCTCGGTGTCCGCAGGTGTACCAGGTCCTGGAATTATAGCCGGAGACGAGTCTGGAGTTCCATTGACGCAAATATTGTGGGGTGACGAGTTCTTGTGCGGCTCCAATGTCGCGGACTCTGTGGCCTCGGATGGCACGATCTTCTCCAGTTCTAATCCGTTGCAGCAACAGGGACCATCTCCTGGATGTGATCCGGTGACAGATTTAAGTCATGTTCATCGGGGCGAGGGGGAGCGATCGCTGCGGTCTCAAATCCATTGAAGATCAAGTCTCCACGGATATCCGCCACGTAGTTCAAGCTTCCGGATCTGACCCAGTGGCCAGGGGCGTAGCTATCAATCTACTCCAGATGGCCGAGAGAGTTGGCCCGCGGTATAAAGCCGCCGAACACAAAAATTTGTCCAGGGAGGAAGGTTTCTCCTTGGACAATGTCACTGTAGACGATTGAAGTGGCCATCGAACCTTTCGTTGACGGCACAGTGGCACTCTCAATGAAAGCACCAATGTCGGTGTCAAAACCGGCGGATCTCGGGTAGGGGGTCCCAAACTATGTGTCTAGGATCGAAGGTAACAGGAGACGGGGGACACGATGTTTACCCAGGTTTGGGCCCTCTCTATGGAGGTAATACCTTACGTCCTGCTAGATTGATCTTGACGAATATGAGTGTTACAAGAGTTGATGTACCACGAGATTGTAATGGCTAAACCCTAGAAGTCTAACATGTATGACTATGGTATTGAGTATATCCTTTACGGGCTAACCCCTCCGTTTTATAAAGACACCGGGGGGATGTAGGGTTTACATAGAGTCGGTTACATAAGATGGAATCTTCATAGTCGGTCGCCAAGCTTGTCTTCCATGCCAGGGAGAGTCCAATCCGGACACAGTTACAGTCTTCGGCCTTCATGTCTTCACAGCCCATCAGTCCGGCCCATGGATAACAGGTCGGACACCCGAGGGCCCCTTAGTCGAGGACTCCCTCAGATACTATGGATCAAACCCTACAAAACTAACTCGATTACATCATAAATCTCGTCCATCCCATCATGTCCAACAAGCCTATGATGGAATTACTCACGCGTGGCGATGAGCATCATGAAATTGGTGATGGAGAAAGGTTGGTGATGATGATGGCAATCAACCCCCCCCCCCTCTCTGGAGCCCCGAACGGACTCCAGATCATCCCTCCCGATGAAGAAAAGGAGGTGGCGGTGGCTCCGTATCGTAAAACGTGATGAATCCTTCTCCTTAATTTTTTTGTCCCCGAATAGGGTTATATAGAGTTGAAGTTAGGGTCGGAGGAGGTCCAGGGGGACAAAAAGCCCTCTAGGCGCCCCCAGGGGGCCGCGCCCCAGGCTTCTGGCCTCTAGGTGGACCCCCTTTGGTAACTTCTTGTGCCAGTATTTTTTATATATTCCACAAAAATTCTCCGTAAATTTATCAGGTCAATCCAAGAACTTTTATTTCTGCACAAAAATAACACCATGGCAATTCTGCTGAAAACAGCATCAGTCCGAGTTAGTTCCATTTAGATGATGCAAATTAGATTCCAAAACAAGGGGAAAATAGTTTGGAAAAGTAGATATGAGGGAGACGTATCACTGTGCTATGTTTATAATTGGTACTAGAAAAGATAATCTAAACTCCACATTCTAAAAGTATATTGGACTGTTCCACTTTTGAAATTAGACTTCTAAGCATTACTTTTTAATAAATGACATGATAACTTGCTGGATCAGTTTAAAGCTGTAGGCATGTACACATCGTACGAAGAGGTGGCCGTCCAACGTCCAGTAAATGGCGGGTCTTGGGCTTGCTCCTGGTCGACATCGTCGTCCATACTGTTGATGTCTTCGGAGCCGTAATCAAGCATGTGGTTAAATCACCGACAGTGTCTATGAAGTGGGTGGCGGGTGGAAAGCAAAATTTCCCATCATCAGCCTCTGGCTCGAACCGAACATAGTTCGGCTGTGAGACCTTCTCCAAGGACAAGTTCTTTAAAGAGTTTAGCACATCACGCAAAGGTGAGTGCTGGAAGATGTCTACAACGCTAAATTCGAAAATCAATAACCGATCCAGCTCGGTGTCTGCAGGTGTAACAGGTCCTGGACTTATAGCCGGAGACGAGTCCGGAGTTCCATTGACGCGAATATTGTAGGGTGCCGAGTTCGTGTGCGGCTCCAATGCCGCGGACTCTGTGGCCTTGGATGGCACGATCTGCTCCGGTTCTAAGGCCATTGCAGCAACAGGGACCATCTCCTAGATGTGATCCGATGACAGATTTAAGTCATGTTCATCGGGGCGAGGGGGAGAGATCGATGCGGTCTCAAATCCATTGAAGATCAAGTCTCCACGGATATCCGCAACGTAGTTCAAGCTTCCGAATCTGACCCGGTGGCCAGGGGCATAGCTATCGATCTACCCCAGATGGCCGAGCGAGTTGTCCCGCAGTACGAAGCCGCCGAACACAAAAATCTGTCCGGGGAGGAAGGTTTCTCCTTGGACAATGTCACTATAGACGATTGAAGTGGCCATCGAACCTTTCGTTGACGGCACAGCAGAACTCTCAATGAAAGCACCAATGTTGGTGTCAAAACCGGCGGATCTCGGGTAGGGTGTCCCAAGCTGTTGTCTAGGATCGGAGGTAACAGGAGACGGGGGACACGATGTTTACCCAGGTTTGGGCCCTCTCTATGGAGGTAATACCCTATGTCCTGCTATATTGATCTTGATAAATATGAGTGTTACAAGAGTTGATCTACCACGGGATCGTAATGGCTAAACTCTAGAAGTCTAACATGTATGACTATGGTAATGAGTATATCCTTTATGAACTAACCCCTCCGGTTTCTATAGACATCGGTGGGGTCTAGGGTTTACATAGAGTCGGTTACATAAGATGGAATCTTCATAGTCGGTCGCCAATCTTGCCTTCCACGCCAGGGAGAGTCCAATCTGGACACAGGTACAGTCTTCGGCCTTCATGTCTTCACAGACCATCAGTCCGGCCCATGGATAATAGGCCGGATGCCCGAGGACCCCTTAGTCCAGGACTCCCTCATATACTATGGATCAAACCCTAGCAAAACTAACTCGATTACATCATAAGTCTCGTCCAACCCATCCTATCCAACAAGCCTACGATGGAATTACTCACGTGTGGCGGTGAGCATCCTGAAATTGGTGATGGAGAAGGGTTGGTGATGATGATGGCGATGAACCCCCATCTCCGGAGCCCCGAACGGACTCCAGATCAGCCATCCCGATGAACCAAAGGAGGCGGCGGTGGCTCCATATCGTAAAACGTGATGAATCCTTCTCCTTGATTTTTTCTCCCCGAATAGGGTTATATAGAGTTGGAGTTAGGGTCAGAGGAGGTCCAGGGGGACAAAAAGCCCTCTAGGGGCCCCCCAGGGGGGGTGCCCCAGGCTTCTGGCCTCTAGGTGGACCCCCTTTGGTAACTTCTTGTGCCAGTATTTTTAGATATTCCACAAAAATTCTCCGTAAATTTATCAGGTCAATCCAAGAACTTTTATTTCTGCACAAAAATAACACCGTGGCAATTTTGCTGGAAACAACGTCAGTCCGAGTTAGTTCCATTTAGATCATGCAAATTAGATTCAAAAACAAGGGGAAGATAGTTTGGAAAAGTAGATACGATGGAGTCGTATCACTGTGCTATGTTTATAATTGGTACTAGAAAAGATAATCTAAACTCCACATTCTGAAAGTATATTGGACTGTTCCACTTTTGAAATTAGACTTCTAAGCATTACTTTTTAATAAATGACATGAGAACTTGCTGGATTAGTTTAAAGTTGTAGGCAAAGGCTTGTAGTAGGGGAAAATCACTGCCAGTTAAAAACCAAAACGTTTATTTGTGTGTATGATCTGGACTAGGCTTATTCTCAAAGTATATTACGCTCCTGCTCTTGGGTGATTAATCCATTGTGGTTTCCCTTGGTAAATAAATGACATGCTAAACCACTGGTTGTTATTTCAGTGGCGCCGACTAATTATATAATGAATTTCCTTGCTTAGATGGTTGGTTAAGTCATAGGTGCAGCAATGAAAGGGCCAGCAAGAAAATTAGCCAATAAGTGGTTGACTGGTTTAAGTTGAATACCTCTAGATATGACAACAGTTTAGTTTATACCACAACTTAGTTATAAATCTCTGATATGAATTGCTTGTTGCGGCCATGAACCTGTTTAAGATGCCTCTCAAGTACAGCCCTAACGACAAGGCGGCTAAGAGGGCTTCTGAAAAGGTCCATGGCAGAGGCTGAGGGGAAAACTGTTGAGGCCAAGAAGCCAATTGTTCTGAAATGTGGTCTTAACCATGTCACTTATCTCATTGAGCAGGTACTGATAGGAGTTATCTCTTTGTTTCACCTAATTAATTCTTATTCATGGCATCTTTTTGTGGCTAACACGATACTATGATTAGAGACCCCTCGATGAAACTGTGTGCGATGCCATAATGGCAAACAGTGGTGTAAAAAACCTGTAAAAAAGGTGCAAAACCTTTGCGATGGAGGATGCATCAAACACGGTCTAGATTTTAGTTGCGTGTGTGATGGAGGGCATACAGTTCAGCTCAATTAACTGTTTGCGATGAGGAGGAACAAAAGAAACGGGCAGCCAGATGAAGGTGTGTTCGATGTATAGCATATGGTTCACTCGGATGAACTGTCTATGATTAGGCAACACAAAAGAAACGGTCAGCCAGATTAAAGGTGTGTGCGATATACGGCATGCGGTTCACTCGGTTGAACTGCTTGTTCTGAGATATGAGAGCAGAAACGGTTCAAATGAACAAGATGTGTGTGATACGAGGCAAACAGGTATGTAGTCGAAAACATGTGCGAAGACCGATAGGAACACAGAAAATTACTGCTAACAAGCCGTGTGTGTTGTGAGCAAATGATTGCTGGTATACAATTGTGAGTGATTGATGAAAACATCACCGACGGGTTCCATTGTTTAGTTTGTGTGCGATGTGATTTTCTTTGTCTGCACAACATCTATGCTCTGTCTACAGAGCATCAACGTATATACTTAAAAAGACAACATTGCATAACCAAATTAAGAATACAGTTACACAAGTGACTACACACATAACATTTCCACATACCAAAGTAAGCAATTACATGCATACTAAAGTAGGAGAAACGAGGATCTAATCATCTACTTATTGTTGCGACGGCGCTTGCCATTGCTCTGCTTCCGGATGGATCCCTGGCCGTTTTGGGGAAGGAGGCACTTCCTCATATCAACGCCTATACATGTCATAGCTCGTGTACGCCTCCTTGGCCGCGTACACGATGTGAGCTTTGTCGAGTTTCTCCATCCAGGCCGAGTGCCAGGCATGCTTGTCCTTGTTGCACGAATCCTTCATGTCTCTATACTAGGGGTTGATGATGGCCTCCGCGAGGTGAACCAGTGAGTCCGTCTCATGCTCCTTGCCGCCCCAGATCTTGTATTGGCCCTGGATGTCAACAAGATTCTGGTAGGCGATGCCCGAATTCTGAAGCGCCTTTACATCGTTGGTGATGTTCACCGTAGCGAACATGTAGTGGGGGCTGTTAACAAACCTGGCTAAACGCTCGCAAGGCCTTGTGGCTAGGCAGTAGTGGTAGACGAGGACAAGGTGGCACACACACATCTGGGTGACGACGACCTTGGGACGACACCCGGCACGAGCACGGGTGTATTCGAGGTCGAACCCAAGCACCTTGTACTTCTCCGCGGCAAGCAACAACTCCATGATGTGGATGGTGTGCTCCACCCAGACCGGGTCATTGGTGCACACCACCAAGAGGTCCATGAACCTTCTGTGGGTGTCCACCACAGCACTCATGGTTAACTGCTTCTCGTCGTCGGCAGATACTCGGAACGCCATTGGAGCTGCGCAGGATACCCTCTAAGACTTTCTCGTGGTGGGTGTGCTTCTTGCAATGGTGGGGCGCGATCAAAAGGTTGAAGAGACACAAGGGTTAAATGGCCGCTATAAAAAATGGGGCCGGCCAGCCTATAATCGTCACGTATTGTCACGGCGTTCATAGCGGAGGATTCCAGTGCACGCTCGACAACACCGCACCACAAACATGGGCTCGAAGAGGCGCCAAATGTATCGTCACGTGGTGAGCCTGTTCCCGCGCTACCGTATTGTTTACCGTGCAAGCTTCTCGCCTCAGCTAGTTTGGTCACGCGTCGGCTAGAAGAGGGACAAATCATGGGCGTTTATTGGCAAAAAGCTTTGTAAAAATGAAGTGTGTCGAATGACTTCGATCATAAGTTTACCCGTGGGTGATGATGTCAAAGTTACACAGAAGGGTGATGATGGACACTCGAGTGTGATAATTAATTCTGCGCTCTATAGTGCACACGGTTGAAGAAACAAACTGTGTGCAATAATGTCAAAGATCGCAGTCGAGTTAGCTATACAGATCGTGTGCTATGAGATCGACAAGGTAAACTGATTCAAGAATGTTTAATAAAATCTAAGACCATTGCATATTAAGGTCAAAATAGTGTAAGCAATATACGAGTCTCATACGATGCCATTTCAACGATTGTACCACAAAAGCTCAAAATGTTACAAGGTTCAAATTCCAGAGTTATATGGCTTAAATTCAAAGATTACAAGGTTCAAACTGATATTAGAAATGAAATTCAGCTCATCAGCTACAAACGCTCTCGCTGATCCGCTGAACATGGATATCAGAGAGGTTCAAACTAATATCACCGCTTCTAAGTCCGGTTTTGAAACCACGCAATTTTTGCAAAGGGGTCAGCCACTGAGAAGTCATCTATGGGGTTGACAGGATGACTTCCAATTACTATGTCATCTGAAGTTCCAAAATGAAATTCTGCATTTTTCGAGCCTACTCCATTCTGCCATAGGCGCCGGCGCTGATCAACAAACCATTTATTTTAGCGAAATAAATGTAGGGCAAACCTCATTTCCTTCAGCACCCTTGCTCTGAGAACAAAGAACCTGGGGAATATAATCTCTGGTAAGGTCCCTCGGTAGGAGTTCAAAGTAATTTCTGAGAGATGCAGATCACATTATCCACCATTAGGCCTAATCTTATCTGCAAAGGAAGAAAACGTGTTAGTGCCTACATGCAGTTTTGAACATTACTACATGCCTATTTGGTTTGTAGGATTTGTAAAATGCACTAACATGCCATCTTCGATCTGGCATGATTAACATGGGCATTTGATTACATTCTAGAAAAATGTAGCCTTCTTCACAAGATGTTGGTGTGGATGAAAAGTTCCCTAAGAAAACATGAACTCCCTTATGGTTAACATTTAACAGGAAAGGAACATCATCTCGATATATAGCTTCTCCGGGCACGGAAAGCATCGCAGGAAATTGACAACTTGCTCCAGGTTGGGGCCGATAGATTCTAGTGCCAAGACCTTCACTATTGTAACAGCCTGAATTTTGGCCCTTTTCTTTTTCTTTTTGATTATTTGGTTTTTGCTCTGTTTTTCTTTTTGGAGTGGTTCTTTGCCCTTGTCACCTGGGAAATCATGTTAATTTCCTCTCCCAAGTGGCTCATCACCCTAAAAACCTTTCCAAGAATATGTCACTCCACTGCTTGACCAAACTCTAATTTCTTTTTCTCAGGAATATTCCTTTTTCTATTAAAGGAATAACCATGTCTGCCCTAGTTGTGAAGCAACCTATATTTCTGTCCATCCAAAAATCCCCAAATAATTCTTATAAATTATTTGGGTCATATCTTCCTCAAATATGGCAAAATATTTCATTGGCCATATTTCCCATCATGCTTAATAAATTAATTTCCTATTCTATCCTAAATGGCACATTGTGAAGCAAGTGCTATTTATCTTTTCCCATTTGACCGCAAACTTTTTGGGCATGATATATCATCAAAATAATTGAACTGTGCCAAAATTCAACTTTATTTGCCTAGCCAAACTTCCTCAGTGATTTTTCAAAGTTCCTGTCTGAGGGAAGCCTTTGTGAAGGAAGTGCTATCTAGGGTTATCCAAATGAGTTGAAATTTGGACACTCCTTCATGTGCTCATATTATTCTACTCCTACAAATTTCGGCTCCATCCCTTGATCTATGTGAGCACAACACCAAATCTTTGAGTCTGTCAATATTTTCAGGCTGTGAAGCAAGTATATTTTATATTGCTTCATTTTGCCTGAAATTTTTCCAGAGCATTCTCATGACCTTAAAACCTCTCTCCACCAATTTGGGGATCAATTCTCAAAGCCATTATTTCGCTATAATGTTTGCAAGATTCTGGACAGAGGGAATAGCTGTGAAGGAAGTACCATTTTGGTAAAACCAATTGGTATGAAATTTTTACAGCACCTTTATCTGGCCAAATCATTAAGCCTTGCCAAATTTGAGCTCAAGTTGATGCTTCATGTGAGTGCATCATCATGCTCAAGTTTCTGGACCATTTTGGTCAGTTGCAAAGCAACTATATCAACCATTGGTCCAAATCACCTCAAATTTCACAGGACTAGAGTCCTTCCTATCCTAAACCACCAGACAGCTTACTTAGCCCTCAGCATTTATCTGTTGGTCAGTGCATCATGGTTCAGATTGATGTAGTAAACTTCAGAGCTTTCTTACCATTTACCCGCATCACTTTTAACCGAGCTACCACCGCGGTTATAACCTACCCAGGAAGGACTTACCACTAGACAACGTTTGCCACCCCTTGGCACCTTTTCCTCGCCAGCTCACGCGGTGACCACCGCTTTGGCATGCTCTGGCCGCGCCTAGAACGTCTTCTTGCTCGGGCCCCTCCTCTGCTCGGCGTCTCAGCGAGCACGGGACTGTCCACCGGGTTCCCCGCGTCGTCGCCTTCATCCTGGAGCTGTCTCCCCCTCTGTCCGCTTCTCCATCGGTGCTCGTCCCCGCACGCCCACGGGCGCATTGTGGCCGACCGAGCATTCAAGGCATTTTGGCTCGATTCCTCACCGTCTTCTTCCACCCTGCACTCCCTTGGCCTTATATTCCCCGTGAGCTCTCCCCTGCGCCTCCCCCGTCATCTACCCGCAAGCTCATGCGCGTGCACACGCGTCCGCGGCACCGGCCACACATCCGCAGCGACGCCAGCACGGCTCCTCCTCCCCGTGGCTATATAAGCCCACCCCGAGCGCGTTTCTCTTCACCAGCAACCTCACTCCTCTCCCCTAGTTCCCTCGAGCCCCTTCCCCGAGCACTAGAGCCCCTCCTCGACCTCCATGGCCGCCATGGCCGCCTCGGGTCTTCTCCTAAATTACCTCGAAGCCGAGCCCCTCTCCACTCCCTCCCTCCACCAGAGCAACTCCCGCAGTCCACCCAAGCCCCTCCGCCCTTCTCCTACTCCTCCGGTGGCTTCTGGCCTCGAGCCCCGCCGGCGCCCGACGCCTCTGTCTGCAACCGCGCAAACCCTGCCCGATCCCATCCTCTTCGGCATGCGCCACTGGCTCAGGCTGACGCAGCTCTCCGCGCTGATCTCGTTGGTAGGCGGAGCATCGCCGGAGGCCCTCTGTGGCGCCTGCTAGCATCGCCCGACGCCGGCGGCCTCCCTGCCTCGCAGGCAGGCGCGAGGAAGATGAAGCCACCCCGTCCAGCTGGCCAGACGGGCCCCACCTCCACACGCGACCCCACCCGTCAGCCTCTCCATGCGTTGACCTGGCCTAGATGACGTGGTAAGTGGAAATGTACTGCTTGAAGTTCGTTTTCCTGGTCAGAAAGCGCATTCCTATTGAACTACGGCTGAAAGTTTGCTTCCTTTTGCAGAAAGCGTACTCTGCCCGAATACGTTTTCAGTTTTCTCAGTCAGGGGCTTGTTTGCAGAAAACTTTTCACAGATAGGTCTTGGCAGAAAACACTTTATAACTTTTCAACCACAACTCCAAATGAGGTGATTCCAAAGCCCACTTCTTCGGTTCTGTTTGACACGAGAAATAATAAAAATAACATTGGTTATTGCATTATTATCTCTCTATGCTCCAGGGGAAAAATAGACGTTGCGGGCGTGCTAGTGAACTAAGTACACAAAAAAATAGGGAAACATGCACTTTAATAATCTCTCATTGGAGAAACAAAAATACAAGATCCCTTTACATATGCGCCCCGTGGCCTACTAGTGCGGCCAGCCTGACTGTAGCGATTGCGGTCTCTTGGTTCCCGGGGCCTCAGAAGGCTCCCGGTTGATTACTCCCGCGGGTTGCTCCGCGAGATACCTCTGATTAAGCCGTGTGGTCATCTTCGTCGTCTTTGCTTCACGTTCTCCATGCATGATGATGATGGTGTGTGTGTGGTGTGGGAGGCGGCAAAGCCCGTGTCCTCATCGGTACACGTGCTGCTCAAAACATGGCTTTGTGCTGGCCACGTTCGCCCTCGCCGTCGCGCCTCGTCGGTCTTGACAGCGTTGATGTAGTCGGTATTGAAGTTGCATGGGTCCTGCTCTGCTCGAAGTTCTTGATGATGTAGCGGCTTCGTCGGGTATGCAAGGGGTTCGCCTCGCGGGAGTATTCTTATGGAGACCGGCGTCGGTGAAAAACCAACGCTCGCTCGGATCGGCAATGCTAGTGTGGTTGGCGCCTCGTCTCGGCTGGACGCCATGTTTACGGCGGTCCTCCAAGACAAGGGCACCGCCTCACGGGGCCATCGGGAGTTAGTGTTGGTGAAGTCAAGTCGCCTCCTCGCCATCACGCCTCGTCTCCATGGGCTTCATGTCGCAAATAGCACCATGTACTGGTAAGGGTTCGTGAAGCCATGTCATTGCGTAGCGCCATCTTCCTCGCCTCGCGGGCTCCGTGTTGCGGGCAGCACCGAGGGCGTGTGTCATCTCCATGGCTCTGGGTCGCGGTCTCCATCTTGACGAGGTAGACATTGGTAGTTTCCTCCTTGCGAGCTCCACGCCACAATCCTTCGCAGTACCGGGTTGATGTTGGCGACGTGCGTTGTCTTGGCGAGCTTCGTGCCGCCATCCAAGGCGGCACAGCAATAGCATCCTTGCGAGCTCCACGCCTCCATTCTCCATGTCACCGGCTTGGTTATATTGGCGTTGGTGTCGTCTTGGCGAGCTCCGCGCCGCTATCCACCGCGACACGGCAGCGCCATCATTGCGAGCATCCACAACTTTGTCCTCCGTGGCACCGGCTTGATGAAGAAAAAGACAGGCGTCATCCTAGCGAGCTCCGTCTTGCCTTCCTCCACGGCACACGGCGGAGTCCCTACGAGCTCCATGCCTCCGGGCCCCAGCTTGAAAAAGTAAACGTCGGCGGCATCCTCGACGGGTGCCATGCCTCCGTCCTCTAGCTCCAACATGACGAAGTGGATGGCGGGCGTCCTTCTTGCGAGCTCCCCATCATGATCCTTGCGGCACCGGGTTGATGATGTTGATATTGGCATCGTCTTGGCAGACTCCGTGTGACCATACTCCGTGGCACGGTGGCGGCATCCTCGGGAACTCCACACCTCCATCCTACATGGCGCATGTTTGATGACGAAGGCGACGGGCGTCGTCCTGGTGGGCTCCGTGTCGCCATCCTCCGTGTCAGGGCGGCCACGTCCTCACGAGCTCCACGCCACGGTCCTACACGGCACCAGGTTGACGATATTGGCGATGGGCCTGGCGTTGTCAATGTAGTTTACTGGTCTGGCGGCGTCGTCCACCACCTCTATTGTATCTGGTATGAGAAGAGTGTCGTAGCGTCCGTGGCGACATCCCCTGGGTGTGTCGTCCGCCACCTCCATTACATCTGGGTACGAGCAGACCGCCGAGTCATCCGCGGGCATCTCTGCCCCACGCGACGTCCACTCTCTCGATTGTAGCTGGTACATGAAAAAAAAGATGTGCGTAGAGAGAAGAGAGCATGCTAGCTCATGAAACATGATGCATTGCTCCATGGTTATCACCGCCCGTGTATCCACCAAGACTGTGAAGGCACCGCAGCGCTCCTCCTTGGCGGGCGCGTCTCCCTCCATCTGATGCATGCCTGCAGGCCGCCGCCGCCGCAGGCGCGTCCGCTGCCGCACGCTTGAGTTCTATCCTCGGGTGGTTCCCTGTCGAGTGTTTGTTGCTGGGCTCCTCTTGATGCATGCGTGCTTCCCACGTGAAAACCTAATAAAACAATAAGACAAAGAAACAAAAAAAACTGTTGCTGTCAGAGGCGCGTCGGTTGCGGCGTCTCCCGGCTATGTCCGTCGGCGAGACGCTGCCGCTAGAGGCGCGTCTTCTCCACATCGATGATGCTGCCAGGGTGCGCCATCTTCTCAGCGTAGATTCTGGTCTTGGCCTCGGGTGTGCGTGCCTGGCTCTTGCCCGTCTTCTTGTATTTATAGGTGGCTATCAGTAGTTGGACATGACCAAAGCTTCCTTTTTGCTGGTCTTCTTGATGCACAAGTCTGTATGAAAAAAGGAAACGAAATCTCGTGCAGGTATGTATTGCCAACTTTAGCTAGCTAGCCACCGACGACTCATTTATTTTCCAAATATGCTGCACAAAACTTTCTCATGTGCACAAACAAGTTAGATCCATACCAAACAATGCATCATGGGCATGTTAGCTAGTACGTACAAACGCGAGCATGCCGGCCGGCTGTAGATACCCCTATACGTACATGTATAATATATGCATATGAGGAAGCATTGCTATGTGCATGGGTTAAATGATGTGTGCATGTGTGAAGGAGTATTTATACATAAAATCTGCACCTAAAACTCACCAAAAGAATTATTTTATGCAAAAATGCACAAAAACTCGTCAAACAGGTTCGTCGAGCCCATTCTGTTCAGATCATTTTCACTATGTTTTGACATTTTAAAAATGACCATTTTGCCCTTACGCTTAATCAGCCGCCTCCAAGAGAGAACGTTTTCCGGTGACTCTTTCCGCGAGCTTCTCATATTTCTTCCCAGTGGTTTCTTCCACCCCAGGCAAGCCACACCCTCCATTTGCATGATTGCAATGCAGTAGCATGGTTTAAGTTATTTGAACTTGTTTAAAATATTGCATTAGCTATGTATGATTTGTTCATGGCATGTCTCGGAGTATTGTTTTGATGCCATGATATTGCTTGGAGTTCTAGGACTTATACTTTGATGATTATTTGGATATCATGTGCCTCTGGATTCTTAATGGCTAGTGTGATTATTTTTATGATGGTAACTGGTATTATCTTGGAGTATTACTTTGAATATCATGTTGCCTTTGGATTCTTAGTGGCTATTATGATTATGTTCATGATGGTATTATCTTGGAGTATTACTTTGGATATCATGTTGCCTTTGGATTATTACTGGCTAGTGTTAGTTTAATCATGATGCTAGTTGATATTATGTTTTGGCCTATGATGGTGGAGTTGATGCTTGATGTGGATCATAGTTGGATAGTTAGTTCTTGATATTTGAGTAGTAGCCTTATCATTTTTGGAATCATCATAGTAGTGTTAGGCTATCCTCTGAGTATTTTGGAGAGACGGTGTTCAGCTTTGGATTATTTGTTGGATATTGCTATCACTTGGATTATAGGAACATAGATGATATCGAAGTATCTGTCATTACTATTATATTTTTGGGGATAAATTCCGTCATTAAGTTGGTCAGGTGCCACCGAACCGGGCTTTCTCCAGCGCAACCACATTTGCCTTTATGGGAAGGCCCTAATGCGGTCTATTGTCGTGCCTCTCGCTGGTGCCTCCAATGAGGGAAGGTTATGGGCTTGCGGTACCCTCGTCCGGTAAGCAGACATAACCTTGTGTGCTCGTTGTTGTTGTTGTTGTTGGTGGTGGTGGTGGTGGTGTTGTTGTTGTTATGTGCACGGTCCCCATGAGGGACGGTCCCCGTGAGGGACGTTTTGGCCACGGCGGTGGTCGTTGTGTCTTTGGTAGACACAGGGCCACCCAGGACTAGACCAGTTGGGAGTGGGTCGGAGTGGCCGGGAGAGTGTCATGGGAGTAGATCGGTTTTGACGGAACGCCGTTGGTCCACCCGAATGGGAGTGCGAGGCCATGAGTTCCGTGGTGTGGGTAAAGTGTGCTACCTCTGCAGAGTGTGTTTATTTAAGCTATCGATAGCCGTGTCCTCGGTCATGGGCATGGGTTCGTACCAGGTCACACCACTTATAGGTGATATATTTATATGTTAATATGTTGAGCAGGACAGATTGGTAGGATGTTGATGATGGTGTTGGAGACCAAGTGATGGTCGTGGTAGTAATCGCCGGAAAGATCACTGTTTGAGACCAAGTGTTGGTCGTGGTAGTGATCGCCGGAATGATCACCTGTTGGTTTGGATCACGAGGTGATCGAGATGGTATATTGCTTGGCCGGTTAGCCAAGAGTGATATGGTTATGGAGATCTAAAATGGTGATTTATTAGTGTTATAGCAGTTTCATACCATGTTTAGTAGTTGTTTCATCATATAATTGTTAATTTAATTAACATGTTAAATGCTATGTTATTGTCTTGCCTTGATGTTTATGGTTGTTGTGATCTTGCAAGTACATTCAATGTACTGACCTGGCGTGTCATGCCAGATTCCAGGTGATGCCATGATTGCTTGATTGCTTGTCGATGGTTGCCGTGCATGCGAGCTAGATCGTGTCCCAGCCAAAGTCCCTATGGAGTGGAGTTCACCACCTTCATCGTTGTTCCGCTGCTAGCATAGAGCAAGTGTAGTATCACAGGCATAGTGCCGCCATGCTGATGTGCTTCTTTGTAACATCATACCCTTGTATTATTATTCTTGTAATAAGAGCTGATTTGTTCTATGTCAAGAAGTGTCGTATTCCAAAGACTTCTCCTCGATCTCCGGGCTAGAATACGAGGCGTTCTGGTTTCTCTAAGTTGGGGTGTCACAGGCTTGGTATCAGAGCAGGTCTGGCTGTAGGATGCCCTAGTCAACGCGAGCGGTAGAAATCGGTAGTATAGAATTTGGCTTGTTTATTACATTTGGTTGCTGTATTTGTTGTTGCACAGCATACATATAGCCTTAGTATTTGTTGCTGATGATTTATCTGGTGAGTGTAGTTGGCATCGGCTCGGATCCACTATAGCTCAGCCTATGCATTTCTCCAGTTTTCTTTTCTTGCCTGTTCTTTGGTGATTGGCGTTGTTTCTGTCCCATCAGAGTGATGCCAAGTGATGCCGACATTGTTTGCAAAAATGGTGCTCAGGTATCGCGCCGAATTCCTTCCTTCAGCCCCATTTTGTTTTGGTGGTAGACATGCTTCTACCCCGGATCGTCCTTTTTCTTGTCGTGTTGGCAACCCTTAAGAGCGGGCGCGTCAGTAAGGGGGGCAGAATGGCAGTTACTGAACTTGGTGACGCACAATGTGGGCGCAAGGCGAAGTGCGGATGTTGGCTGTGACCGCATATGCCCATCATCAAAAGTGAGCTCCTCGAGCTGATCTAGGGCGGAGGATCGGAACCAGTCGTCAAGCTTGGCTCAATCCTTGTCGTTGTAACGGAACTTGCCCATTCTAAGGCCTTTGGTTGGGCCAAGGTGACTGCCGAGGTTCTTGGAGAAGGCATCCAAGTTTTTGCGATAGCTGGAGTTCCATAGGGGGCTCCAACACCGGGAAAGGATGGTTGTCCGTGCCCCATATTTGATTGGGAGGAGGGAGATGATGACTCTCAACATATCATCGGGGAGACTGCTAATGAAGTCTAGGCCTGCTGGAGTCACTTGCAGTTCCAGCTCGCCCCGCCTTCGCTTGTTGGTAGCCCCGTTCTCCACCTCCGAAGTCTCCTTGTCGGTGACGCTTTCTGATAGAAATGGGAGTAAAGGGAATATTTAGTTAAAAGAGGGCAATATAAAAGTGTATTGCTAACTAGAAGTTATTAGGTAGGAATATAGTAATAAAAGGGAATAACAATTGGTTGCTTAAATACTACATAATTTATTTGACATTGCTGGGTAAGTCAACATGCAGATAGTTGGAAAGAAAACTTACTTCCAACAAAGTCTGGACGGATGATTTTGTCGGGGAAGTTACCATATATTTCATGACCAGGCCCTTTTATGTGCAGTGCAATTTTTGTGCCAGCTTTCAGTACATAAAACTTTGCAATTTCTTTCCAAAAGCCAGTGCCAAAATAGGAGTCACCACGTTCATCAAGTCTTAAAGTAGCAATGGTTGTAAATCCATGGTTTGTGTGCAGTATGACATCCGTGGAGCCTTCATCTATGTAAAGGGAAAAATTGTGCACTACATAATCTGTTGCATAGTAAGGGATGTTGTGCAGAAAATGGTAGGATTGTTAAACAAAATATGGTAACATGCAAATATGGGCCCAAATAGAAAGAACTGTAAAGCAGTCGAAATCGAAGGACAAAAATCTATAATTAAACAGATAGGGTAAACATGATGTCATGGAAATATGAGAGTAATAGAAAAAACAATACATTATTAATTTTCCTAATATAGAAAGAAGAGGGGGGGAAATCCCCTTGACGTATATGGTGCATGTGGCACCTTTTATCCAAATGTAGCAATATTTAGAATATGTTCAGGAAAGTAGGCCATGCCAACCAATTTAGGGTGAGATTGAACATACCGCACGCGTCCTCAAATTATCTGGTACTGTGAGATGGAATCTCTAGCAGAGGTCGCAAAGTCCTGAAGTGTCGGTGCACTGTACATTATATGAATGAAAGAAAATCCTCAAATCAGCTCAAATAAAAATGAATTCACGGCGATTTCCGCCGGGTGATTAAAGGAGGCAGATGAACTGGGATAAGAGATGAGATAATATCCTGTTAAATTAGTTACCTTGTCGTCCATAAGAAAGAACCCTCAGTATGGCAGATTCCCCAACCGAGCGGAGCTGGGTCGACCATGAGAAGCGTCGAGAAAGTTGATGGAGATAGGCGGCGGCAAGCAGAAGTGGCGAATTGCGGTGGGCTTTGCCGGCAAACTGGCGGCGGCGGCAGGCGTCGATCTAAGTGTTTACCGCCGTGATAGGTGGTGCCATGGCATAGACAGGGAGGAGCTTGTGCAGGTGTGAACAGGGAACGTACCGGAGGGGCCAAGGGGGTGGCGGGCGGGGTGAGGGTTTTTGTGACGTGGGGATGGTGAGGGTTTTAATTTTTTTTTTCTTTTTTGAATTGGGTCGTGAGGGTTTTATGTCCCACAAAGAATTTTGGGGGCGACGGTTTGCTAGAGTGAACCGTGTGTGATTGACGCAACAAGCAAAATGAAAGTCATTGCACACGGTTCCAATTTTGGGAACCATGTGTGATTTACCTACTACCTCCGTCCTAGTTGATTGGTCCCCCTTCGTAATTTTTACCAAATTTTGAACAAATATTTAACATACTCGGACATAGATGATAAGCATACTTGTACATAAGCATAGTTCAACCATAAGTACATAGTTCAACCACATTAAGCATACTCAAGCGTACATAGTTCGATCCATCCCACATCTCATCTCATATGCGGCCGGCACGATCCCGAAGCTTCTCCAGGTACTCGGCGTACGCGTCGTGCGCCACCCTGCGAGAATACTTCTACTTGAAGGAGCCAATGGCTCCTCCTCTTGCATGCACCAGAACACTTAGATACGCATCATGAAGCTTCTAGTTGCAAAATGGGCATCCATAGCCGCCGTTCTAGGTCCTAATACGTATGTTTTGCATTCCCGCATAAAGCTCCCTCAGGATTTGCCTCTTGTACCTCCTCTGGCCATCTTCATCCTTGTTGTCCATACGTCAGACAACACCTATACAAATAGTAAAACAAATTTGGCATCAAATCAATGATTACATGTCGTGAAGTAGGATTAGGAATTTATGGCTATTTATTTATACATATCCAAAGATTATGGTTCGATTTTTAAGCACAGTCGTCTATGTACGGACCAATCTTGAAGAAAATAATGGCACAAACATATGTAGGTCATTCAAAATCAATTGTCAAGACCTGGCTAGGAATTATTAGCACGAACACTAACCCTAGTCGGGTTACTAGCAGAAATCATTTGCACAGATGAAACAACTAATCACTTATCACCTGTACCATTCAAACAATCAATACACTACACGGATCTAACGAAACTTACTTAGATTTCATGGATTGGAAAAAACATAACCATAGGATTTCTATTCCAAAAAGGGGGAGGCAGGAGTAACTACAGAAACCCTATGTTCTATTTGAAACATAAATGAGTATACATGACTAACCAGTTGTCCGTCGTCGTCGGTGTCATTGCCAGAGTGGTCGTCGGAGTCATCGCCGGAGTGGTCGTCGGAGTCGTCACCAGAGTGTTCGTCGAAGTCAGTGTGGAACTCCACCTCCCGCTGTGGAAGCTCGACGACATCAGGGTGCAATGATAACTCACCTCCCGGTGAGCCTGCGCACCGGACTGCTGGCATGCCTACCAAAGTCTCACACAGCTAATTGCACGCCTCCCGATGACACTGCGCAGCGAGCACGCCTCCCCGTCTGCCTACGCGGAGGACTGCTCGCATGCATCCCATCAACGCATGCCTGCTCGCACGACACACGGGTCACGCGGTTGCACGTATATTGTTTTTCCATTTGGATGATTAATGTTGCCGATTTATTGTTTAACCGAAGCGTGGCACGTATCCATTGTTGGTCTAACGCTCATAGTTCGAACAAATAACCCATTTGGGATATTGGTTCCCAATTATTAATAATCTCATATCTGTAATTAGATAAAGATTACATCAAAGTGGTCTCAAATTTTACAAAAATAAGTATAATGCCACTTTGTATTGGTGTCCATATGACAACACGATAAGTTTCATGAACTTCAAATAAGTTTTGCATGTACTAGAATTTAAAAATCAAGATTCTCAATGTTTGAAATTTGTTGCACGGGGAGTAAACATGCATCCAGTGAGACACATGTGTTTTTGCAGTCCATTTAGGTGCACTGTCATGTGTGCATGTAGCTCAAATTTGAGTTTTGCACATTATACCTGTAGAAAATTAATCAATCAATGTACTAAAACGTCTTAATGATCTCTGTGATTTTTTTGAAATTAAAATGTCCCTCCTTTGGTAACATTTATGTTCACTGCTGGATAATTAATTTAACATGCATCGTAGTTGCGGTGGATTCGCGGTATGTGTGTGGGTGTGTGCATATGGGGGTGGCGGGTGCGGGTGGCTTGCAGTACACTATGAGTTGTGAGCCACCATGTGGGTTGCCCATTTTGTTAGGTAGGCCGGTGCCACATCAGAGTCGTGAAATCGTTATTTAAAACATTACACAACCGTTTCATACATAAATGTTTTGGCCACATGCAGTCGATGGTTGTCCTACACGACACTCGATACTCGCGTGTGACGCTTTCTGTGGGCCAGTGAGGTCGTCATCCATCACTTTGACGAACAACCGGCAATGAGTTTAATTTGACCAGCAAGGTAGAATCTTTTTTGTTTGTGTTATGGTGGTATATAGTACGTGTCGAAGAGGTGGGAGGGGACTAGCATATATACTATACGTACGCATTCGTGAACAAGTACACCTCACTCAGTGTCGGGACTTTTTGGTTTCCGAGGCACGTGCCACATCAAATTTGTGAAATTGGCTATTCAAACATCACATAACACCTTTTAGGGCCACATGCATATCCCAGCTAGGACACTCACGTGTGACGCTTCCATCTGTGGGCCCACAAGGCCATCATCGATGCATGCATGCATCACTATGACCTACATCGGGAGAGGTTAATTAATTTCACCATCGATGAGGATTCTTTTGGGTTGTACATGCATTACGACAAGAGCATATAGTATGCGGTGAAGAGGGGGGAAGGGGACCATCATATGTAGTACGCTTGATGAACCTCGCTCTGTGTGGGTGCATGGTTTACGATTTTTGAGGCATGTGGCACATCAAAGTTGTGCATTTTGGGTATTCAACATATATATGTTTGGCCCACATGCAAAGCGGTGGTGGTTGTCCTCTCGCACCCACTTAAGCGGTTATCAGCGATATCGATGCTTTCCATCTATGGGCCCGCTTGGTCCATCACTACTTTTTGCCTGACAAGAAGAGAGGTTAATTTGACTTAGATGGGGATTATTATTTTTGCTCTGGGATGACATGCATGATACAGTTTGAGCACACACACGTGCATGTGTACGCATGAATCCCTTCCATCGAGTTGAAGTAGCTACTACAATGACACATCATGAACCAATCTCGCTCTGTGTGGGGAGCTAGTGTACGATTTTTGACGCATGCGCCACATCAATGTTGTGTATTCAAACATGCATGCATACATCACCTCCATACATATGCATGTAGTGGTTGCCTTCGAATGGTACACTCCCTCGCATGGTTATCAGAGACAAGCCTATATATTCTTGGGCCCGCGTGCACATCCATGATCACCTTGACCAACAACAAGATAGGTTACCATGGCGTGTTCTTCCTTTCGTTCGTGTGATCGTAGTATAGGTCATGGTGAGATTCAGACCTTAAGTTTGAGTGCATATACTATGCACACATGCATGTATGAATCCCCATCGTTGGCTTGAAGTGTGGTGTAACATACATATGCATCGTCAACCTAACCCTCACTCAGTGTGGGGATTTCTAGTTCGAAATCACGTTGCCACATCAAAGTTGTTCCATTATTACTCAAAAACACACCTTTCCATACATATGTTTGGGCCACACGCATGTAGTGGTTGTCTTCGAGGACTAGCTACTTGCGTGATTATTGGCGAGCTAGGCCATCTCCGGGGTCGCATGGACGGCCATCACTTTGACCAACAACAAGAGAGAGGTTGTATGACCAAGGTGGATTATTCTTTGTCCGTTTTATGATCCATCTTGGTGAGATATACCTCTCTGGCC
>NC_041386.1:275306766-275327053 GCF_002162155.2 Triticum dicoccoides | reverse complement strand
TACTTCGCATTTTGCTAGGTGAACCTCGGTTGGGGGGGGGGGCATGCTTTAATAGCTTAGGATTCCCAATTCGTGCCAGCACGAGGGGGTGGGGGCAAGCAATACCATGCGCTTTGCGAGAGAGGTGCCACATCAAAATTGCATTTGGTATTTGAAAATCAAACCACCCTTTTGATACATAAATTTGGTCCACATGCAAGTGTGTTCGTGTTGTGACCCTCTCCCGCGTCATTTTTCGCCAAATTTATGAACATTAGACAAGTCGGATGATGCAACAGACACGGTTCACTCAAACTAACCGTGTGCCACGCTGGTGCCCCTGTCACGCACACATCCGCACAGTACATTGGGCTCCACGAGGCTCCCCCTCTCAAAAATATCTGCCCGCCTCGAGGGTTTTTCTGTTTCATAACACACGGTTGTTATCTCCGGACCATGTGCGATGTTTCTTGTTCCCAATTCCGCCTGCATCCCTAGAAAATATCTACCCGCCTTGAGGGTTTTCTGTTTCATAACACACGATTGTTATCTCTGGAATGTGTATGATGTTTCTTGTTCCCAATCCCGCCTGCATCGCTAGAAAATATCTGCCCGCCTCGAGGGTTTTTCGGTTTCATAACACGCAGTTGTTATCTCCAGACTGTGTGCGATGAACTATCATCAAAATTTTCAACAGCCCGGCATTTCACTCCCGCATAGTAAAATTTTCAGTACGTGCGTCATTTCCTCAAACACCCCATGCCTCCCCCCTCCACACACAACACACACACACACACCAAAACCTCCTCGGGCATGCGCACACATACACACCCCCTCCCTCGATCAAAACCCTGGCAAGGTCCCCGCCGCTGCAAGACCTCCATTGTCAACATTTGTCGGTTTGCCTGTGTAGCTTACCTACCGATCTTCATACCCAGGCCACCCTGAGTTTCTTAGATGACGCCTACCAAACGCCCCTTTCCCATAGATCCCCATCCCCATCGCCAGAGCGTCGCAGCCTAAGCCCGGCTACGCTTCCCGTGGAGCTCGAGGAGCGACTGGCCCAAAAGAGGTGTATAGCGGTCTCTTCGCCTGACATCAACGCGGAAGCTAATGACCATTACTTGTGGTGGGCACTCAAGCAGCGGGGAAGACTATGCGGGCATGTCTCGGTTGCCGGCTAAGACATCGAGGTCATCAACAGCGACGCCCTGAGGCGGGCTATGTCACAGGTTAAGTGGCCCACCCCAAACCCCTCGGGTTCAACCGCCGTCGATCTCATCCATGGCCCCGCCGCTGATCCCCTCTGGATCGCAGTCATCAATTTGCCAATCTACATCTCCATCGATCCCCTTTTGTCATTTCTGATGGACACATTCTGCGATGCTGGTTTGGGATCCACAGCTTCCAAGTCAGACCTCATCGACAGCGACCACAAGGAGGGCACCCTCTCCGGCTCTTCCAAGGGCAAAGAGCCCATCCGCTCTTCCAAGGGGAAAGCACCCGTTTGCGACATCAGGGAGGGCACCCTACATCCGTGCTCTTCCAAGGGGAAGGAGCCCATCTGCGACAACATGGAGCGCATCCAGGGTCCATGCTCTTCCCACGAGAACTAGCCCATCTGTGACAAGTGAGGAAACCCATGATTTGTTCTGTTGTGCCTCTTCACAGGGGGAAACCCATGATTTCTTTTGTTGACTCCCTTTTGTAGTGTAGTGAGAATATGTCCAGTTTTAATTGCTATATCTGGTTGTTTGCAGTATGCCTTGTTTATTTTAGTTGTTCACAATATGATGCTCTATATGTGCAATTATTTACTGTGCAGTACATTTCATCAATCTAGTTTTAAACATACGGATAGGAATGCATATATTTTCTTGCTATTAAGCCTGTTATAGCTAGCATATGCATCTTTTAAAGTTTTTTGATTGTTCAATTATTTGTAGTCAGCATATGTCCAATTTCAAATGCTATCTTTGGTTGTTCGTAGTATGCCTTGTTTATTCCAGTTATTCACAACGTGATGTTCTATATGTGCAAGTATTCACAACGTTATTCCAGTTATTCACAACGTGAGGTTAGTTTCATCCCATGGCTTATATCTCCTCACTGTTCAGGATATCGGTAGCTGGTACCATATAGGCCGGCGGCTGATAAGGGACTAATCGGTGAATCGGACTTTTAACTAAATATATTTGCAACCCATTTCTCGTTAGGTTAACTAGGGCCATATGTAATATATCCGAGGCTACATAGCAACATGCAATGTACTTAATGTCTAAATATGCAATCCTAGGCTACATAGCAACAAGGAAGAGTGTAACATTAATGTTCTAATGATGTCTAGATATACGTAGAAGAGCAGTAGCAGCAACAACAACAACACAACCCTGTTTGGATACTCAACTCAGCTAGAGATTAGAGTTAGTTTCTAGCTCATTACTGACCCTGAACTAACTCCATCCAAAGAGTTATTTGGATGGTAGGGTTAGATTGGCAATAAATTCACTAGGAGAACTAGCTCAAATTAGCACCTCTTGGGTTGGATAGTTTTTTTTGGGTGGGTTATAGATGCAACTAGCTCAAACTAGCCCTCATGTTTAGATATACTTTAGGGCTATTTGAGCTCGAACTATCTCAAACTAACTGTAACCCCTGGATATAGCAGCAGTTAATGAGCCGATAATTTGTAAGAATGCACTAAACTCCTTCCGACCCATAATATAAGATGTTAATTCATCTAATATGTGAGTATATTGGATGTTATAAGATACTCGCTCCCTTCCTAAATATTTATCGTTTTAGAGATTTCAAATGGACTACCACATACGGATGTATATAGACATATTATAAAAGAGTGTTGTACTACATCATTGTGCAATTGTTGTTTAGGTTCTAATATTAACTTGGTGCTTTTAGGTACATATGTCATTGGTAAAGATCCATGCTTCGACCCTTTCTGCGTATGGGGCAATGAGATATCGATGAACCAGCATCAAGTGAGGAAGCCGATGAAGATTGTTAGTAAAATAGGTCCAAAGATGGCAATTAAACTATTTGTTTACACTTCATCCAAGATAACAGCGAACTGCAGGATGGTAAGTAAGAAGTCTGCAGCCTTCTTTTTACTGCCCATAATGAGTTGTGTTAGATGACAATGTCTGAATCTTTTTCCTTTGCCGTGGTTGCGAAAGCAGTTTACTCAAGATTACCTCTCAAACTACATGATTGGTGGGCATGCAAATGTTAAAGTATTTCTACCAGAACACGATGAGTATCTAGACGTTTTCATGAAGACCGTGAAGGATGGGCAGTCGGCCATCACAAGGGGTTGGACTAGGGTCGTGCGTGCCTTCTGCATGGATGAGGGCACAATATGGGCATTTCGCTTCACCTTGTTCAGCAACCAGAATATATTTCGCCTCTTTCTTTACCGTCTTTAATAGTACAAGTATACAACTGTGGTTCATCATTCTTTATTTGGTTCTTATGTAACTCTTGAACATATGTACCTATGAATCGAATAATGCATTAGTTGTTTGAACCTGATTGATATGAATAAAGCTGTAGCACACATTCAAATTCAAATTCAAATCTGGTACAATTTGAAATAGCAGCAATTGAATTATAGTGAAATTACTCTCTCCAGGTTGTTACGGCACACACGGTTGGTAAAACACAAATGTCTGCGATATACACCATAATCCGAGACAGTTCACAGAGAGGAAACGTGTGCAAGCAGGCACACATTTGCCGTTTCCAAAGCGTGTGCGATGTTAGACAATATCACAAATGTTGTGGGCAAACTAAACATTTGTGTTACTTGCCTTATCGTACACGATTCGCAACCATGAACTATTTCAGATGAATTATGCATCATAAACGTTACACCACATAATAGCGTGTGTGATAGTTATCGTGTACGATGATGTTACGACGGTCCGATGTTTCGTAATCCTGTCCGACACTCGTACGACGATTAGCTAATCTTCTTAATAGTGAACCGTTTTTTATGGGCCACGCATCATACACGTTATATAATAGTGAGCCATTTGTGATGGGCCATGCATCGTAAACGTAGCACCACAGAATACCGACTGTGATGGCAATGCGAGCAGAAACGAGTAGGAGTACTATAGGGTCCCTATCCCCGATGGTTTCTGGGTCGTGTGGGAAGGACCCCCCTATCGCCCACACTCGGCGACATTTCGAAATGCTGTCGTGGAAAGGGGTTAAAAACCGCTTGTTTAGCACAGACGTGCACGAGTGAATAATCATTCTTGTGATTAATCCTTGTGTTTTGTGCTGCGGAGCATCCCTCAGGTGGTCGTAATTGCTCATGATGTTAACCCAATTGAGCTGGTTGTGTTGTTCCCAGCCCTATGAAGGAAGTTGGGGGGTCCCATACTGCATTGTTAAGGGAAAATCACACCTTGGATTGGTATATTCATACATGTTCTTCTACCCTTCTAAAATATGTTACCCTAACTAGGAATAACTTCTCACCCTCTCTTGATTGTTCACCAACAAGATTGCCTCTGTTCTCTGACTTACCACTGAAGAAGGAGGACAAGCTTGAATTCAGCAAGATCTTGGAGGCTATCAAGGTATGTTGCTCATATAACCCTTGCTATCATTGAGTTGCAGTCCACTTGTTGTTACCCTCCTAACATCTCCAATGCCCACTATTCTGCAGGCTAACTTCAATGACAAGTTTGACGAGTTCAGGAAGAGGCGGGCGATGGCATTTTATGAAGCTCTCCATTTTAGTTGCCTAACTGACTTTCGCTTTCTATGTTTATGCTTATTTGCAGCCAGATAGTGATTTTGGGATGAAAGATTATTGCAAGCTTAGAATCTTTTAAAGGTCCTTATTGACATGACTCATATGATAAACTTCCAAAATATTCATTTAATGTTGCTATTTTTTTTCATATCCATATGATTTTTTATAGAACCAAGAGAAGAGTAAAATGGACACAACTTCTGGTACATCTGAGGTATAGAATCGGCAATCTTCGCTGAATGTTGTAACATCTTTACATCTGGATTCAGTTTTAAATCATAAATAAAAGCCATTCATGTTTCTGATAGTTATATGATGTGGCATGTACATACTTTACAGTTACCTTGCAAGTGCCATGATGTCGCATAGATATTTCTGTATCTATATGAATGTCGGACCCTACGTGATTGATCTTATATTCTTCCTATATATGTGATAACTAGCTCTCCTTTAGTGTTGTAGTACTTTTATACTAAACTGGACTGGGAATGGTTTGATTGTGCTCTGTAGGACAATGTGATTTCTTTTCATAGAATATTGTCATCTATATCTTGTTGAATGTATAGAACTATTGGTCAGTTAATTCTCTCACGCATCAATTTACAAATTCATTTTCTTTCACATGGGGCTTGGCTGGTTTACATTTAATGCACGCATCATATATGTTGTTTAGTTCAGACTTATGCATGTGCATGCATTGTCGTTGATTTAACAAAGACATAGCATGATTATGTACATAAAAATAGTATGAGTATGCATGTGTCTGCGTTTTGGGAATGGGGTACCCAGACTTGGTTGCCTGCGGCCCGAGGCGTGGCTCATCCAGCGGCCTAGTATGACCCATCTTCATCAGCAAACACTCAAGACCCTAGCGAGGGTCAAGCCTCGTGAGGCGGACGGCACAAGACCTCCTCAGGGGCAGCCTCACTAGGTTGCCTCATGAGGAGCGGAGAGATCAAGGCGAGGGGCACCTCGTGAGGTTTCCGTGATATGAGCCATGACGACCAAGGCCAGGCGGGCGCCAGCGGGCGCAGAGTACTCGTTTTCCTCTTTGGTGCTAAAGGGGCAAGCGCAGGCGATGAGTCTCGAGGCATCATGCAAAGGTTTCCATATCGGTGCAATGAGATCAAGACCGACAGGACGACAGGATGGAGGCCACCGCGGAGCCCACGACGGTGTCACCACCAGAGTCTTTGGCAGGCGAAGACCACCTTTTGTCAGGATAAGTTCTACTAGTTGTCCCCCTTTAAATTGGCCGTTGTGGGATCCCTTCCCGCCTAATATTTGGGAAGAGGACCAGGGCCTCTATAAATAGGACTAGCCACCATTGTAGGGAGGCATCCCATCTGGGACTGGATCCATTCTACCAAGGCCACCATACAAGCTCACCGAGCTCAAGAACACCTCTCCTCAGGAGGTTGTTCATCCCTTGTACTTGTTCATCCTCAGCCTACAAGGCAATCCACCACACCACAATAGTGTAGGGTATTACACCACAACGGTGGCGCAAACCAGTATAAACTCTTTTGTCCCTTGTTCCACGGGTTCAGCGAGCTCAAGGGTTTTCCGGAACCCATAAGGGTTTGCCGGAACCTGTAACCTGACATTTGGCGCGCCAGGTAGGGGTGCACCGAAGTTCCACTCCTCCGGTGGCTCCGCCTCTCCGTCCGGTCCCCATGGCCAGCGCTGCTCCCCCGACGGGATCGGCGGGCGACCACAGTGGTGCCAGGGGGCTCAGGGCCTTCACCCCCGCCTTGCGGCGGGTGCAGTGGCCGCACAAGTTCAAGCCAGAGATGCCGCCTCGGTACGACGGTGTGGCGTATCTGTCGGCCTTCCTGCTGGCATATGAGGAGGCCATCCTGGAAGCTCGAGGTGGCGACAAGGTCGTGGACAGCGCTACTCCCCCTCCATGATCCTCTATGGCTTCTTGGGAGGAGCTGCGCGGCCTTTTCGTCCCACGCTTCGCGGCGCCGGCGCATGTCGCCGTCATGGACCTCCTCGGCGGCTCGCAAGCGCCACCCTTGGACCGACACGCCAAGCAGTTCTTCTGATAGATCGGCGCTGCCTCTGTGCAGCGGGGAGCCCCTCCAGGATGGGCGGTGCCCAAGGCCGACCTCTCCTTTGACTCAAGGGATCACCCCGCTACCACTCCCGGCCCGGGTGCGCTCCCAATGCTCTTCACGCCCACCATCTACAACGTCGCCATGACCAAGACTCTCATCGACGATGGAGAAGGCCTCAACATGCTCTTTGTGGAAGCTTTCGGCTTGCTTCTCATGTCGTACGGCCGGCTCCGCCCCACCAAGCCTTTCGCCGGAGTCGGCACCGGGTCCACCAGCCCCTTGGGGCAAATATGCCTCCCGGTAACCTTTGGTACCCGGGACAACTGCCGCACCGAGCTCATCGACTTTGACATCACCGCATCGGCCTCCCATACAATGTCATCCTTGGGTACCCTGCTTTGGCTCAGTTCATGGCAGCGACCCATCCAGCCTACAAGCTCATGAAGATGCCAGACAGTAGTGTCCTCACCGTGGCCGAAGACACCAAGGAAGCTCTAGCGGCCCTCAAGCTTACCTTCAGGGCCGCAGCGGCAGTGCGCCCGGCAGGCAAAGCCACTCCAGGGGCTAAGGAGGCCGTGGTGGCGAAGAAGAGGCAGTTGTTCACCCAGGATCAGGCCAAAACAAAGCAGGCAAGGTGGACCCTCAGGAGAACACCTTCGCCATAGGCGCCAACCTCGACCCGGATCAAGAGGAGGCATTGGTGAAGTTCTTGCGTGTGAACAAGGAGGTATTCGCCTGGGAACCCAAGCAGCTGGTAGGGGTCCCAAGGGGGGTAATCGAGCATAACTTAAGGGTGTGCTCCAATGTGGCCCTGTGAAGCAGAAGGCGCGCCGACAGTCCATGAAGAAGTAGTCCTTCATCGTCCAGGAAACTCGCAAGCTGGAGGCGGCAGGTGTCATTCGCGAGGTCTGATACCCGGAGTGGCTGGCGAACCCCGTCGTCGTGCCAAAGAAAGGCGGGAAGGAACGCATGTGTGTCGACTTCACCAACCTCAACAAGGCCTGTCCCCAAGACCCGTTCCCGCTTCCATGCATCGACAAGATCGTCGACTCCACCGCCGAGTCCGACCTGCTATGTTTCCTGCATGCGTTCTCGGGCTAGAACCAGATCAAGATGGTAGTGGAGGATGTGGAGAAGACCGCCTTCCTGACCCCGTGCGGGGTGTACTGCTACACATGCATGCCATTCGGACTGCGCAAATCTGGGGCGACCTTCCAGCGGCTGATGCACATCGCCCTGGGTTAGCAGCTCGGGAGAAATGCTGAAACCTACATCAACGACATCATGGTAAAATCTCGGGAGGCGAGAACTCTGATTCAGAACCTGAAGGAGACATGAGCCCACTGCAAGCTGGTGGATTTGCGGCTCATCCCGGAGAAGTGTGTGTTCGGTGTCCCCTCCGGCAAGCTACTGGGTTTCCTCGTGTCTCACAGGGGGATCGAGGCTAACCCCAAGAAGGTCAAGGCAATAGAATACATGAGCCCACTGCAAACTCTCAAGGAAATGCAGAAGCTTGCAGGCTGCGTGACCTCGCTGGGGCACTTCATCTCCATGCTGGGGGAGCGCGCCCTGCCGTTCTTCAAGCTAGTGAAGAAGAAGAACCCGTTCGAATGGACCCCAGAGGCAGATCTGGCGTTTCATGACCTCAAGAGATACCTAACCAGCAACCGGTGAAGGTGGCACCTCGCCCCCTCGAGCCTCTGGTGCTCTATCTGGCCGCTACGCCTCACTCAGCTAGTGTGGCATTGGTTGTACTTCGGGAGAAGCGCCGGGCCAAGTACCCGCAGCGAAATTCCACGCCCTCAGCTGGAATGGTGCAGTCATAAGACGGTGTCGCTAAGGCCAAGACAATGCCCACAGACGATCACGCCCCACAAGAGGGTGTTCAAGGGCCGGCAGAGGCCCCAAAGGGTAACCAAGCTCCGGAGGTGTCGCAACCTCCAGCAGCTGCGGACTCCATCGACGCTCCGGCTTTCATCAAGCACCCGGTTGTAGGATCGAAAATATGTCTAGAGGGGGGTGATTAGACTACTTGACCAAATAAAAATCTATCCTTTTCCCAATTTTAAGTCTTGGCAGATTTTAACAACTTAGCACAAGTCAAGTAATTAACCTACACATGTAATTTTAAGAGTATAGTAGCGGAATGTAAAACAAATGCAAGTGAAGGTAAAGGGAAGTGTTTGAGGGAGCAAATGCAATGTAGACACGGAGATTTTTGGCATGGTTCCAATAGGTGGTGCTATCGTACATCCATGTTGATGGTGACTTCAAACCACGAAGGGTAACGGTTGCGCGAGTCCACGGAGGGCTCCACCCACGAAGGGTCCACGAAGAAGCAACCTTGTCTATCCCGCCATGGCCATCGCCCACGAAGGACTTGCCTCACTAGGGTAGATCTTCATGAACTAGGAGATCTCCTTGCCTGTACAAACTCCTTGGTTCATCTCCACAATCTTGACGGAGGCTCCCAAGTGACACCTAGCCAATCTAGGAGACAGTACTCTGCAAAAGGTAATAGATGGTGTGTTGATGATGAACTCCTTGCTCTTGTGCTTCAAATGATAGTCTCCCCAACACTCAGCTCTCTCTCTCATAGGATTGGATTTGGTGGAAAGAGAGTTTGAGTGGAAAGCAACTTGGGGAAGGGTAGAGATCAAGATTTATGTGGTTGGAATGGAATATCTTGACCTCAACACAAGTGTAGGTGGTTCTCTCTCAGAAAATGTATGTTGGAAGTGTAGGCATGTTCTGATGGCTCTCTCCATGAATGAAGAGTGGGTGGAGGGGTATATATAGCCTCCACACTAAATCTATCCATTACACACAAATCACTGAACTCGGTGGGACCAAATCATGAAACTCGGTCAGACCAATTTAGTTCAAAATGTGAACGTTAGGATTTTTGGTGGGACCGACATGTCAACTCGGTGGGACCGATTCCATTTGGGTTAGGGCATAACGTAATCTCAGTGAGACCGATTCACAAACTCGGTGGGACTGATTTTGGTAATAGGCAAACAGAGAGTTGGTCAGGCAAACTCGGTAGGACCGATTCGCTCATCTCGGTTAGACCGAAACCTTACGAAGGGGAAACAAAGAGTTTGCATTGCAATCTCGGTGGGACCAATCTCTCATCTCGGTTGGACCAAAACATTACGAAGGGAAACAGAGAGGTTCCAATCCCACCTCGGTGAGACCGAGATCCCTATCGGTGAGACTGAAATGACTAGGGTTTGTGGCAGTGGCTATGTCAAGTAAACTCGGTGGCGCCGGGTAGGAAATTTTGGTGGGGCCGAGTTTGACTTTTGGTTTGGGACATATGTGGATATGAGAAAGTAGTTGAGGGTTTTGGAGCATATCACTAAGCATTTTTTAGCAAGTAACTCATTAAGCAACACCTCATCCCCTTTTAATAGTATTGGCTTTTACTATGGACTCAATGTGATCTTGGATCACTAAAAGTAAAATGTAGAGTCTTGAGCATGAGCCAACATGTGTTCTTAGTATTTTGAGGGCTCCACTTTCTAATCCATGCCTTGCCAAATATTGAGCCTTCCTGAAATATTTATCTTGAAATAGCATAAGCTCAATGAGCTATATGTTGTTAGGAATTACCAAAACCACCCAGGGATAGTTGCACTTTCAGTCTCCCCCCTTTTGGTAATTGATGCGAACATATAGATCAAAGCTTCGACAGAAGATAATAAGATTGAAAAACATTGTCACTTTGAGTTGTATGTGATAAGCAAGAGCTTCCCCTAAATTTGTGCATGATTTAAAATTTCCTTTTGAATGCAAATGCACAATCGATTAGGATCATGGGTTACTTTTCCATGTCACATACATCTTGGTGGAGCGCTCAAAATGATAGAAATTAAAAGCATCCACTCATCACCAAGAAAGTGAATGATCATATATGGATATAAAAGATAGTAACATCTAAATAAGCATTAAGGTAGCAAATGATCAATCACATGATCACACAAGTATCTCACACAAGGACATAAAGTATCTCACACAATAAAAAGTTCAACTAATGGCAAAGACGCAAAACACTCTCTCGAAGCCTATGATCTATACATAGTTCTCCCCCTTTGGCAACAAGTTACCAAAAAGTTCAAATATGCGTGGTGCTTTGCGTCTCTCAGGCTTGGTCTTCGGGAGGTGGTGTGTAGAGAACTCTAAGGATGAAGGCATCTGTTGATGTAGTTGGAGCTGGTGGAGTGGCTGCTGGAGGTGGCACTGGAGCTGTAGCTGCTGGTGCTGATGCTGTAGCTCTAGAATCTGTCACTCGCATGGCAGCAGACCTCTAACTCCTTGGCACTCGCTGACATGCATATATGGTTGCCTTGCCTCCCTTCTCTTCTGCTTCCTCCTAAAGCTGCTCATTTGTTGTTTGAATCTCAGTTACCTTCAGATCAAGATCATAAAATTTGTTCTCTATGATCCTCTCCAAGCTCTCCTGGTTTTGAGTCAGGGTGGCCAAACCCTTCTCAATCCTTAGTGTAGACTGGATCGGGTATGCAAGTTGATCTTGCTTGCTCTTCAGGAAAACTTGAGATGCCTCTTCAACACTTGGCATCTTGGCAGCTTTCTCAGCCTTTGCTTTGGCCCTCTTCTCCTCTGCTTGAACTGATGATGGTTCCTCCTCATTCATCACAACAGTATTATCTTCAAAATCAGGATACAGGGGTAGATGCTCCTTATCCAACAGATATGTTCCTGTGCCCATGTTGGAGTTGATGACCTCCTGAATGTGTGGAGCATACCCACAACTTCTCTTCTAGTCAGCAGCAGTCCTCTTGATTGTCTCTACAATCAGACTCATGACCTTGAACTTCTAAGGGACATCCAAAAGTTGTAGCAAGTTGATAAAGTGCCCTCTGGTCATCTTGTGATCTCCTGACTTGGGTAGCAGAGTGTGCCTTAGGATCCAGTTGATAGTAGGCAGACCAGACAACAAGAAATGCACAGATCCAAGCTTGTGAGTCTCCAAAGATTTATCTGGGATCTCCTTGTACATGTTAGCCATAGTGTTGTGGTCCTTCTTCTTCTTGGCATACACATCCAGGTCATCTTCATGTTCTTCTGGGGCATTTATCAATTTGTCCCATTCTTCAACTGTGGATTGGTACCTAGTACCTTCTGACATCCATATGATCTTCCCATCTGGGTAAAAGTGAGCAGTGGAGTAAAACTGCATCATCAGCTCATCATTCCATTTTGTGAGCTTCTGTACAACAAACTCAGCTACTCCACATGCTTTGAAGCTGTCATAAGCTCCTGGAAAGTGATCTTCTTTCTCCTGGATGTATTCCCAATCAACCCATCTCATGTCACAGGCAATGGGCTTTTGTCAAGCAAAATGGTTTCATAAAACTCTTGATGTTCCTTTGTATGAAACCGGTAGTCAACTGCAGTCCTCATCCTCACAGCATAAGGATCGGACTCTCTCCGCAATCTTAGTCCTAAATCTTTCCTGATGTGCATGTCCTCAGTGACTGGATGAGCATTATTGTGGTCTGGAATCTTGGGCCTTAATTTTCTCAAAATAAGAGGCTCATCATCTTCTTCAGCCTGAGGCACTAGGGCCTTGTTCTTTTCTCCAGTAGGTATACTTCTGGTGTTCCTCTTGGGCTTACTGGGCTTCTGAGCTGGAGCTTTGGGAGCTGTCTTGGGCTTTGATGGAGCAGCCCCTAACTTTATAGCATCTCCCATAAGCTTCTGAGCTTTGGGTGCTGGTACATCATCCTCTTCCTTTTCCTCTTCTTTAGAGGGATATCTCATCATGGAGGGCTTGCCAATGACTCTGGCAATGGTCTTCTTGACCCTCTCCTTCCTTTTCTTGCCTTCTCCACCTTCTTTGGGTTCAAGAGTGAACTCCATTGTCTCTTGAGTAGAGGCTCTAGCCTTAGACATATGAATTCTCTTTGCTGGAGCCTTCTTATTCATTCCTGGCTTAACTGTAGTAGCTATGCCATACTCCTTTTTCAGCACCTTCTTCTTGGAGCTTACTTCCTCCTTAGTGGCAACATAATCCTCATCCTCAGATTCTAAGGTTCTCTTCTTCCTAGATCTGGTGGCTGCCTTTGGCAAGTTGCTGGGAGTGCTCCTGCTGCCATCATCAGAAGTGCTCGAGGGATCTGAACCCTCACTCAGTTGCACATGCTCCTCAGACTTATTCTGACTGTCACTCTAATCAGACATCTCTACAAACTCACTGACAGCAGACCTTGTGAATAGATGTAGATGAGATAGAGTGGATGAGCATCAGAAAGTGCGGAGTTTTTGCAAAATAGATGACTTAAAAACTTAGTTTTAGTTCTCCACGGAAAGCATTTCGGAGCTACCAATTTGTAAACTCGGTGATACCGAAGCAGCTTTTGGAACCTAAACTAGTGAACTCGATCAGACTGAGTCACAGTTCGGTGGCACCGAGACTGCTAGGGTTTCACAGAGAGTCAAACTCGGTCACACTGATTTGTAGTTTTCGGTCAGACCGAAAATTGCAAGTGCTATGGCCTAACCCAAATTGGTGAGACCGATTTCTACAACTCGGCCCGAGATGAGTTCGGCGGAGACCTAACCCTAAATTTTCAAATCAAATCTAACTTAAAGGATGTTTTCAGTGGATAGAGTGTTTGCATACGTGGTAAGGATCATGGAAAAACAATGTGCTATGCATCAGAGGTAAAAGAATAGCACAAGGGTCGAACCCATACCCTAGTTTGGCGGGAGTTTGCTATGGCGACAACGGCGGAGCAGATTTCCATTGACGATGATGGAAACCGGTGGCGGGAGGTCGCTGGCGGCGAGGAGACGATCAGGAGACCTGAGGGGATAGAGCAGGACACACGCGCGGGCTAAGGAGTTTGAAGAAATTTCCAAAATCTCACCCGTGGGTATATATATCCCGACCCTGTCGGTGTGACCGAGTGGAACAACTCGGTGGCACCGAGATGCAGAATCGCAAGCGGTTACTTCAACTCGGTGTGACCGAAAAGTTCAAATCAGTTGCACCGAGATTGAAAACCTAGATCAACTTAGTGATCTCGGTGTGACCGAAATGGACGACCCAGTCATACCAAAATCCACAAAGAGGTTTTGGAAGTTTAAGTCTATGACGAATCGGGGACTTTGTGATGTAGCATGAATAGAGTTTGAGACGAGAAAATCATAGATAGCTAGAGGAAGTCCTTAGGCATTCTTGTCCATCCATTTGGCAAAAGATAAAAAGCCAAACAATCAAGGCAACAAATGGATGTCCTCGAATGAGTAAAATGTGCAACCAACATGCTCACACAATAAGATGGCAAATGAAATATGTGGCAAAGCAGGCACAATCACTCTAGCATCTATCAAGCAATTTGGCAATGACTAGGTCATCTATATATGAGTATATTGACTGAGGAGTCAAATGAGAACATTTGATCATAGGTCATACTCATTGTTTAGGCACAAGTGGGGTTACCACTTTTACAAAATGCATTGTTGTGGTCACATCGTTAGAGTTGCTTTAGCTCAATTGATTAGAGTAGAGCTCCCCCTAGATGTGATATCCCCCTAGGACGGATGAACTAACCTTGGGTTTTGTCGATGATGACTTCATGTAGGTGTTGAAGATGTAGGAGCTCAAATTTGATGTAGATCATTCGGAGCAATCCTTTGGAGGGAGTTGCACTTTCAATACCTACACGGTCTAGTCCCACAATGAAAAAACAAGGATATCCATAGACATAGAGTGATATTCACATGAGGTGATGTCCATGAATGCATTTGGTTACCTTGTCCCTTGTCTTACCAACAAGAGGGTTTGTGACTCCTTGAACTAGTGCAAGATATGGAAGTTGTTTGCACTTGTCCTTTCCAAAATGATATGAGTGAAGTATGTTGGCGGATTCACCCTCAAGGACTCTCTAGTTCTTCTTCTTCGGGATCCACACCATCTTGATGGGAATCCTTGGAGTTGTAGTCATACTTGATGAAGTAGAACTTGATGTAGTCTTGGGAACCCACTTGACAAATGCCTTAGGGGCTTCTTCAAATGCATCAATCTCCTCTTGAAGCTTGTCCTTTCCCTTTAGCTTGTGGTATTGTGGTGGAATATCATCTTGAGCTTGTGTTCCTTGGAAAGAAGTAGGATCATACTTCTCTTGTTGGGGAACAAACTTTGTCTTGGGGTATTGATCTTCTTCGCACTCAACTCCATTGGCATTGAACTTTCATTCAAAACCAACACCTTGATTCTTCCGGTGTTTTCCTTGCTTGCGTACAATTTCCTCAAATTGCTTACTTCCAGCAAGACTCTTGTAAACACCTTTCTCTATAATTCCCTTCAATAAGTTATTTTCTTGCTCAAATGTAACTTGGCTAAGAGAATCATTAGTGGAATCAAGAGAACTAGTAGAAGCAACAACATTGGTTTTAGCATGATTATTGTTACTAGTAGAAGAAGAATCTTTCTTGTTCTTGTTGCTAGATTTAACTTGTGGCATGTAAGTAGACAAGAGTAAACACTTGGCAATGTAAGAAGAACTTTCCTTGTGAAGATCATCATTGATTGCCTTTAAGAACTCATGCTATTGCTCAAGGTTGAGCTTTTCAAAGCGTAGCTTCTCATGAGTATTGAAAAGTTCTCGATGATCTTCCAAGGTAGTTTCATGAGCTAACTTAAGAGTGTTTAGTTTTTTAGTTAGACGCTCAATCTCCTTCTTATCATTGTCATTCGTTTTATATTGATTAGCATGATTAATAGAAAGTTCATCATAGTTTTCATAACTAGAGTTGTCAACAAGTAAATCATCATCACCTAGCAAATCATCTTCATCACTATTGAAATCAACATACTCAGGGTGTGATACCTTTGGGCCTTTAGCCATGAAGCATCTTCTAATTCCTTCATTTGGTGATTCAAATATGTCGTAGGAGTCGGTTGACATAAGTGCTAGACCAGCAACACCTTCATCTTGAGTGTATTCAGAGTCGGAGTGCTAACTTCTTTCGGAGTGGTTGTCGGAGTTGGAGCCAAATACCCATTCACCAACATGAGCTTGATGTCTTTGTTTTGTGTAGCTCTTTGATGACTTGTCCTTCCTTAACGAACCCTTGCTTCTCTGAGAGGGTCTTCACTCATAATGATCATCTCTACTCCTTCTCTCTCAAGGTGGTGATTCTTCTCTTCCACTTCTTCTTTTGGGAGAATATTCCCTTCTTTTGTAGGGAGCCGTACACTCATTGGAGTAGTTTCCGTGTCTTCCACAATTGTAGCAATTATGTTGACTTGAAGATATTTTGTCATTGTAGGACCTTGACTTGGAACTTCTTTCCTTGCTTCTACTCTTGTGGAACTTGTTAAAGTTCTTCACCATTAGGCTCAATTCTTCATTGAAGGTTTGTTTCTCACATGATGATGTGGGAGCATCACGTGAGGCTTTGTAAGCACTACTTGACTTGTTGTGGAGCTCTTCCTTATCCTTAAGTGACATCTCATGAGCAACAATTCTTCCAATGACTTTCATTGGCTTGAGATCTTTGTAATTGGGCATCATTTGGATCAATGTGCACACGGTATCATATTTTCCATCCAAGGCTCTTAGGATCTTCTTGATGATGAATCTGTCGGTCATCTCTTCACTTCCTAAGCCAGCAATCTCATTTGTGATGAGAGCAAGCCTAGAGTACATTTCAGCGACACCTTCACCATCCTTCATTTTGAACTTGTCAAGTTGACTTTGAAGAACATCCAATTTGGATTCCTGGACGGAGTCGGTACCTTCGTGCATATCAATCAAAGTATCCCAAATTTCCTTTGCCTTCTTAAGATGGCTGATTTTGTTGAATTCTTCGGGGCAAAATCCGTTGAAGAGAATATCAAAAGCTTGAGCATTGTATTGCAGCATCTTCAACTCTTCCGTGGTAGCTTCACGGTATGGTTCTCTCCCATCAAAGAATTCACCTTGCAAGACAATACACACAATAGCCCAAACGGCGGGATTATGTCCCAATGCACGGAGCGGAGCCGTAGGGTGCGGTCGGGGTCGACGCGGCCCCCATGGCCGAGGCGGCCAGAGTGGCGTCCTCATAATTTCTCCTCCAACTGCTCCACCCCTGGCACAAGGTCATGTGGGGGATACGGCGCTTGAATTCATCATCAAGCTGCGCGAACGTCCCCGTAGTCTTCTACGACTCCCTCGCCCTTTCACCAAGGTGATGGAGGTCGACCAACCGCTAGTGATGCGGCTGCACATGAGCGGCTGCTGCAATGGCACCGTGTGGGTGAATGTTGAGTTCCCCGCACCCTGCATCATGCTCCTAAGGCGTGGGAGGAAAACCTTTGCCCGCGCCCACTATCTTGCGGAGGGGCAATGTGATAGCCTGGCTTATTAGGGATGATAGACTACTCATATCAATAAGTAATTCCTTCTTTTCCAGGAGCCCATTCGGACAGAACTCCAAACTTAAGCATGCTCAGCTTGGAGTAGTTTCAGGATGGGTGACCGACCGGGAAGTTTCTCCTGAGTGTGCACGAGTGAGGACAAAGTGCGCAGAAAAGACTAGTATTGATCTGTGGGGCCAGTCTAGATCCCGCCAGGAGTAGTAACCACCTACGGGTGTGTCCGGGGCGTTATAGGCAAGTCCCTCGCTTCAAGTTAGTGTAGTCTGACATGCTCTGCGTCAAGGTCATCGGGTGTTCATGCACTCATCTCGGGTGCAAAGCTCGAGCAACGATGAAAGCTCCTCCTTGAGCAACAGTGACGAGGAGGACACGGATGGTAAAGACGACGATGGTGAGTCCCATGTCGTCGAGCCTTAAATACGGCGACTCGGACTCCAACTAAACATTGATGGCACCATCGTCACCAGCTGGGCACTGGCAGCACCATCATGTGCAGCCGAACTGCGACAGAGTGATTTGTCGAGCGGTGGTTGACCTAGATGCCATCGCCACCTCCAGCTGGACTCCGGTAGGCTCGTGGGCTCCAGCTTCATCTTCCTTGCCGATCTTCCTATCGAGCCATGTCCCGCTGGTCCTGGCGGGGGTGACTAGGGCATCGCCTAGCCTCTACCTCCATCCCTAGCTTCATCTTCCCTGCCGGGGAGGTGCTCTCCCGATCTTGTCGGGCAGCGTCCCTCTAGTCCTTGCGGGGGTGACCAGGGTGTCGCCCAGGTGCTCCTTTTGCCCTCCTTGCTCTCCGATGTAAAACCTAGGAGGAGAGGGACAAGAAAGGCATTACGGAGCACTTCCCTTTCTTAATAAAAAAGTGTAGGCATTTTTCGTATTTGAATCAAATTTAAGTACTTCATCATCCATGTTAGTACTTGTATGATTTGTACTTGTTATTTCAGCAATTTAAAAGAAAATCATGTCAGGAAATCGTTCATGCTTTTGACGTTTAGAATGCTTTGTCCTCTGGACTCTTCCGCAAGCAAGGTTCCGGCAAGCCTCTAAGCCCATCACAAGCTCTCACGGTCAATGAAGGATATTCCTTCTCCCAGGAAGACCCGATCAGACTCGGAATCCCGGTTACAAGACATTTCGACAATGGTAAAACAAGACCAGCAAAGACGCCCTATGTGCGGACAAATCCCGATAGGAGCTGCACATATCTTGTTCTCAAGGCACACCAGATTGTCCAAACTTCCGATAGGCCAACCCAGAGTTGCCCCTGGTGGTCACCGGTGGCTGACAGGTTGGACCAACACTTAGAGGAGCACTGGCCCGGGGGTTTAAAATAAAGATGACCCTTGAGTCTGCAGAACTCAAGGGAAAAAGGCTTAGGTGGCAAATGTTAAAACCAAGGTTGGGTCTTGCTGGAGGAGTTTTATTCAAAGCAAACTGTCAAGGGGCTCCCATTCCCCCAACCGCGTAAGGAGCGCAAAATCAAGGAACATAACACTGGTATGAAGGAAACTAGGGCGGCAAGAGTGGAACAAAACACCAGGCATAAGGCCGAGCCTTCCACCCTTACCAAGTATATAGATGCATTAAATTAAATAAGGGATATTGTGATATCCCAACATATCCATGTTCCAACAAGGAACAAACTTCAACTTCACCTACAAATAGCAACGCCATAAGAGGGGTTGAGCAAAAGTGGTAACATAGCCAAACATCGGTTTGCTAGGAAAGGTGGGTTAGAGGCTTGACATGGTAATATGGGAGGCATGATAAACAAGTGGTAGGTAGCGCGACATAGCGATAGAGTGAACAACTAGCAAGCAAAGATAGAAGTGATTTCGAGGGTATGGTCATCTTGCCTGAGATCCCGCAAGGAAGAAGAATGAGTCCATGAAGAAGACAAACAGATGTAGTCGAACGGATCCTCACAACTCCGGAACGAAACTAAAGCTAACGAGAGAAGCAACCCGGAAAGAAGCAAGCAACATAGTAAACAACCATCACATAAAGATGGCATGACGCACAACCAAGTATGATGCATGTCCGGTTTAAATATGCATGGCATGGCAAAGAGCATCAAACAATACTACAAATTAAGTGAAGTTCAATATGCAACGAGGTGCATATTGAAGAAACACCACATTTAATTATTTAGTTCTCTCCCGTTTAAACTACTCAACAAAATTAAATGTTGTTTAAACATGGCAAGAGGTGAAGCATAAGTAAACTAAACATTTAGGGAAGATTAAATTAGGCAGGAAATAACAACAACCATTCCGGAAAAATCCCCATGTGCATTTATGTAACGCCCCGGATACAACTTTCCATATTTGTACTCCGACTCTTGCCTTTTTCGGAGATGCGATACGATATTCCCTCGTGGTTGGGCTTTGTCTTTGTTTGCTTTTGTCCATGTCATGCATTTCATATCATGTCATCATGTGCATCACATTTGCATACATGTTCGTCTCATGCATCCGAGCATTTTCCTCGTTGTCCGTTTTGCAATCCGACACTCCTATGTCCTCCGGCGTCCCCCTCTTGTCTCTTTTTGTGAGCGGGTGTTAAACTTTCTCGGAATGGACCAAGATTTGCCAAGCGGCCTTGGCACACCATCGGGAGACCGCCTGTCAAGTTTCGTGTCATTCGGAGTCCGTTTGATATTCCAATGGTTAACCGGGGAACCGTAAAGGCCTCGTGTGTGTTGCAGCTCAACACCCCTCCAAAGTAGCCCAATAACCCATCCAAACCCCCTCCATCCTCTCGGCCGTTCAATCACGATCGCGTGGCCGAAAACCTCACCTCATTTGGACTCTCCTAACTCCCCCTACCTATATATATGTGATCCCCTCAAAAAATTCGCGGTCCAAAACCCTAGCATCTTCCTCCTCGCGCCGCCGGACATGTCCAACCGTGCCGGACATGTCCGCCGGACACGTCCCTTCGGCCAATCCGAAGCCGCCACCTCAGCATCCGCCGCCCCGCGCCCAATCCCCTGCCGCAACATCAGCGCGCCGCCGCCCTATCCCTCCTCCGCGCCCGCCGCTGGCCCGCGGG
>NC_041386.1:275282553-275306616 GCF_002162155.2 Triticum dicoccoides | reverse complement strand
GGCCCGCGCGTCGCCCGTGGCCCGAGCTGTCCGCCGCCCGCGCCCTACAGCTCCGCCAGCGCGCGACCACCGCCCGCCGCCCGATCTCCTCCGACCGCGCCCGACTCCGCCTACCACCGTTCGCCGCAGCCTCACCGGCGTCGCCCGCGGACACGCCACCCAACGTGCCGCCCCTGCTCCTCGCGCCGGCGACCGGACCAATCGCGCGCCCCGCCGGACCTCGCCGCGGCGTCTCCGGCAAGCTCCATTGTCGCGCCGCCTAGATCCGTCCTCACCGTCTCAAGTGACCCCGTCTCCCACTCCGGCCGTCTTCCCCGTCAACTCCGGCAAGGAATCCCGGTGAACCTCGTAGATCGTGTGAAACCCTAGATCTGGGATCCGAAGGTCGTTTTCATCTCCAAGTTTTTTTCTGTAACATTTTATTGCCCTGTTCATCCTACCATAACTCTATAATCGTAGCTCCGTTTTGTGCGTGCCATATATCAAAATGTTCATCATGATGTGCTCTTCATTTTGTTCCATTGTAACATGCTTGTTTGAGTCCATCTTGATGCCCAAATCATTGATGCAAGAGTGCTATAAAATGTTAGGTGCTGATTATTAACAGGTCATGAGCATTTGTCATTTTTGCCATGATTATTGTGTGCTGCATATGGACTTGAGCTCTACATGTGTTTTGGGCTATGCCATGCCATCTTTACAGGGGTGTATGCCATGTATTTTTGTGATCAATGTGGTGACTAGCACAAGCATGCAAATTAGCTCTCGTAATATTGCTGTTTCAGGAACTTAGAATTTCACAAAGTCCTTTCCGTGCTGTTATTTTAATGCCATGTATTCATGTTGCTACAGAGAGATCCATGATTCTTTTGAGTATGTTCAGTAAGGGTGATTTGGACATATGGTTGTGCTCTATCCATCCATGTCCCTGTTTGCATTTATGTAGTATCCTAGCATGTATTAATCTTTCTCCACTTTTGATATAAAATGTTCCTGGCAGATTGTTTACGTGTTAATCAATTTTGCCAAGGTTGTTGTAGTTGATCCATGAATGCTATGAGATTGTTCTTGCCATGGTTAGCTTCATGAACATGTCTTCTTGATATTGCTATGCTTATCGTGTCATGCAATGCCTTGTGATGAGTGAATCGAGCTCGCAAACATGCCTTCATAATTCTGTTTATGTCATGTCCAGTTTTCTGCTAAGTCTGAATCTGTAACGAAACTTGCTATGTTTACATGGGTGTCATTATGTCTTCTGATCCGTTTTGGCTTATGGTCAGTAAGGTACTTTTGTTATATGCTTTGAGTAGATTCATGCCATGCCTTGTATTGCTATGTTCTGTTCTTGTAGCATGTTGTTAACTTTCTCTAAACATTGCTTCCTGATGTTAATTCCTGCCATGTTATTGTCACCAAGTTTGTGATGCTGATATCTTTTGCACTTTTGCCATGCTTGTTTGAACCAGCTATGTTGTGATTTAGCCGTAGCTCAGTGTTCATCTATTGTCAAGCATCTTTAGTAGATCACTGCCATATGATTTGTTGCTATGTTGGAGTGAAGTAGCTTAGTTTCTTGTTGCATTCTAGATGGCATCGTGCTGTTAATCGCAGAATTGTGCCATTCTTGTTTTGCTTGCCATTTGCAAATCGTGCATCCGATTCCGGTGATCTTTATATCGATTTCGACTAAAATCAACTCATCTTTCCAGCGGCACACTTGGTTTGCCAAGTTGAGGCCTGGTTCAATCTTTCCATTCCGAAGCATGCATATGCATTGCGTATCACATCCCGCATGTAATGTCATGTTTTGCATCATGTTGCTTGCGCATTGCACCGTGATTGATTGTTGGTCCTTTGCTTGTGTTCTTGATTTGGGTAGAGCCGGGAGACGAGTACGTGATCGAGGAACCCATTGAGTACACTTACGAGGATCAAGCTTTCATCAACTCGGAGAACTTTGCAGGCAAGATGGCCATACCCTCGAAATCACTTCTATCTTTACTTGCTAGTTGCTCGCTCTATTCCTATGCCGCGATACCTACCACTTGCTATATCATGCCTCCCATATTGCCATGTCAAGCCTCTAACCCACCTTGTCCTAGCAAACCGTTGTTTGGCTATGTTACCGCTTTGCTCAGCCCCTCTTATCGTGTTGTTAGTTGCAGGTGAAGGTGGAGTTTGTTCCATGTCGGAACATGGTTATTGTTGGGATATCACAATATCTCATATTTAATTAATGCATCTATATACATGGTAAAGAGGGGAAGGCTCGACCTTATGCCTGGTGTTTTGTTCCACTCTTGCCGCCCTAGTTTCCGTCATACCGGTGTTATGTTCCTTGGTTTTGCGTTCCTTACGCGCTTGGGGGAATGGGATCCCCTTGACAGTTCGCTTTGAATAAAACTCCTCCAGCAAGGCCCAACCTTGGTTTTACCATTTGCCACCTAAGCCTTTTTCCCTTGGGTTCTGCAGACTCAAGGGTCATCTTTATTTTAAACCGCTGGGCCAGTGCTTCTCTAAGTGTTTGTCCAACCTAGGCAATGTCCGGCGCCCCCTGGGCAACCAGGGTCTATGCCAACCCAACGTCTGGCTCATCCGGTGTGCCCTGAGAACGAGATATGTGCAGCTCCTATCGGGATTTGTCGGCACATCCGGGCAGCTTTGCTGGTCTTGTTTTACCATTGTCGAAATGTCTTGTAACCGGGATTCCGAGTCTGATCGGGTCTTCCTGGGAGAAGGAATATCCTTCGTTGACCGTGAGAGCTTGTGATGGGCTAAGTTGGGACACCCCTGTAGGGTTTTGAATTTTCGAAAGCCGTGCCCGCGGTTATGAGCAGATGGGAATTTGTTAATATCCGGTTGTCGAAAACTTGACACTTAACTCATTTAAAATGAAAACATCGTGTGTAGCCGTGATGGTCTCTTTCCGTCGGAGTCCGGGAAGTGAACACGGTTTTGTGTTATGCTTGAACGTAAGTAGTTTCAGAATCACTTCTTGATCTTTTAGCTTCTCGACCGAGCTTTGCTTCTCTTCTCGCTCTCATTTGCATAAGTTAGCCACCATATATGCTAGTGCTTGCTGCAGCTCCACCTCACTACCTTTTCCTACCCATAAGCTTAAATAGTCTTGATCGCGCTGGTGTGAAATTGCTAAGTCCCCGTGACTCATAGATTACTTCCAAACAGTTTGCAGGTGCCGATGATACCAGTGCAGGTAACGCAACTGAGCTCAAGTGGGAGCTCGATGAAGATCTTATTCATTGTGTTGTTTCGTTTCCAGTTGATCAGTAGTGGAGCCCAGTCGGGGCGATCGGGGATCTAGCATTAGGGGTTGTCTTTCTTTATGTTGGTTCTGTAGTCAGACCTTGATTGTATTCTGGATGATGTAATGCTATATTTATGTATTGTGTGAAGCGGCGATTGTAAGCCAACTCTTTATCCCTTTCTTATTCAGTACATGGGATGTGTAAAGATTACCCCTCTTGCGACATGCCTACTATGCGGTTATGCCTCTAAGTCATGCTCCGACACATGGGAGATATAGCCGCATCGTGGGTATTACAAGTTAGCAATTGAAGCAAACAACAATTTAAACATTCTTGATGTTGTTATCATGATGCGGATGACATGTTCAAGTTTATGCAATTTTATGAAAATGTTGACATGAGCATATTATGAAGCATTTGTCATCGTGGCGGAAAACGAAAGGGATGCCACGGCTACGAATCCAAAAATGAAGCCACGACAACATATTGGTTCTGGTAGCTCATGAAGATACCGGTGCAAAAGGAAAAGTGACGGGAGCGTGTCATGCAAGGATGGTGGGGTGCTCCCGGATACCGGGTTCCCACATTTCGGTGACAAGGCAAAAGAGGGGAACGACTAAGGTTCACGCGCAGATACAACATCCAAACATGCATCTCATACAACACATGCATTCGTTCTCGGACGGTCGTTCTCAGCGGTTATACCTTCGAAGCATGCGTTTCGAAGCTGATCGGTTCATAGAGGAAGTAGTCATTCACGGGTCGTCGAGGGAAGTAGTGGTTCATGTCCGTAGATGTTCAGGGTCACGACACAGAACTTGACGTCCACGGGGTCTTCAGCGATGGTCGTGGTACATGTTCCGTAGACGTTCGGGTGGCGGTAGTGGTACACGTTTTGAAGGGGAAGTAGAGGTTCATGTTTTGTAGTCGTTCGAGGTCGCCAATAGTTGTACACAGTCGTTGTTGGACTTGACGGATCCGATGCCTCCGGACATAGTGGTACATGTTCATTTTCGAAGAGGTACTTGGCGTTCTTCGTCTCGCAGTGTAGTCAAACTTAACGTATCCGAGGGCTCTGGGCGTCGTGGTACTTGTCGAAATCCACGTCGGATGAAGTTGAACATCTTTAAACGGAACTTGGCACGTCCCAAAATCTGCGGTCGTCGGTACTTGGCGAAAAGAACCCACAAAGGCGTCTTGGCGTATCCTGGTCTTGGAGAGGTCTCCGAAAAAGAACATGGCGTCCACAGGGACATGGAGCCGCGGTCTTGGCATCGAGCAGGAGTCGAAGGCCAACGAGGGGCGAGGTGGACGCTGCTGTTGCCTGCCAGGAGGCGAAGCAAGGCGATGACGAGCTCAAGGCGGTGCTGGAAGGACGGCGACGAGGCGGACTAGGCCGGCGAAGCAGGAGGAAAAACAGAGGAGGTCGGGGCTGGTCCTGGTCACCGGCGAGAAGCAGGGCGTGGGAGGAGGAAGGCCATGGCGCAACTGCAGTTGCTCGGCGGCGAGGTAGAGGAGCCGGTGGAGGCGTAGGTCGAGGCCGGTGGTGCTGCTACATGGCGGCACGGCGGCTGGACGTCACACCGAACGAAGCAGCAGGGCGGCGCTGGTGCTGGACGATGAGGACGAGGGGAACTCCGATGGGGCTCAGGCTCCTGGCGAGCAGGACGAACGGGAAGGAGGACGCGGGTCGACGGGGCAGTGCGGTCCACGAGATGGTGCAGGGCAGCGGTGGTGGAGGAAGGAGTTGCGGGTGCCGGGCCATGGGGTTCAGGCGCGAGAAGTTGGGAGACGAGGGAGATGGGGCGCTAGGACTGGCGGCGCGAGATGAGGGTTCGGTCGGCCTAGGGTTAGGTGTCGGTGGTGCGACTGGGCCTTGGAGGCCGGCCCAGTAGAGAGGGAGGGTTGTGCCTAGGGAGGCCGGAGGTTGGGCCTTAGGCCAATTTGGTGGGAAGGAAAAGGCCAGAGGCCTGGTCGGCTGTCTCTCCCTTATTTTACTCTTTTCAAAACAGCAGAAAAAGAGAAAGAAAAGGGAAGAAAAGAAAAAGGGTAGAGAAAGAGTTTGGGCATGGGGATAAATTTCCCCGACTCGCAAAAATGTGTATGATCCATGAACAATAGGAGTGGACATGATTGCAAGAATTAAATTCAAAGTCATTTGAATTTAATTCAAAAGGTTTGAACAAGGACTATGAATTAGAAGTGTCCAAAAATGTTAAGATTTTCGGAGGAGCCTCAAAAATGGGGAAGGAATTGTCGGCAAGGTTTGGGGATCAACTCGAAGCAGAAATAGCATGGGGTTATTTTTGCAAGTGTGTTGTGATAAATTCCAAATTAAAGGAATATTTGATATAGCTCCCTAATATTGGGAGGATATGTTTTGAAGAGAAACACCATGTGAATTCCCTCGGTTTAAATGGACCGAAGATCCATGCAATTTATTTAGTGGAGTTTTAAAACGGGTTACATGATGACATGATGCAATGCACATTATGCAATTGATGAATGCAACGAACCAAACAAATCACACGAGGAAACCCAAAAATCATGGAAGGCACCTGAAGCTCCGGTCTTGGGGCGTCACAACACTCCACCACTACGAGAGGATCTCGTCCCGAGATCTAGGCTGGCATTGTAGAGAAGCCGGAGAGGAAAAGAAGAGGTAAAACTAAGTTGCTTCTTTGATAAACGAGTGAAACCAAAGAACCTTGCTAGGTTAACCAATTTCGAGAAGAGAATACAACGGAGATGAACAAAGTTGAAAACACTCCGTTAGAAAAGAGGAACAAGGAACATTACTAGAACCTTGTAGGTTGAAAGACATAAGAAAAAGGGTTCCAATGGACAAGAAATACAAGCAAGCACTCCGGTTGAAAACAAGATAGAGAAGGAACAAGAATGATATAATTTGGGCAGCACTACGACTGTAAATGGAAGGAGTTGAACATGATCTTGACAAAACAAGATGATGGGTCGAAGAGAGCAACATCACAATGCCTATGGAACAAATGTAAGAATGGAATGAAAATAACGGAGATGAGAGAACCAACATCTCTCACAACTGAACTTGAGAGAGCACTCTTATGAAAGGTTGAACGGAGTTGTTGGAAATCAACAACAGAAGATATGATTTTCAATGGTCTTAAGGAAAACATCCCCAAATTATGAGGTGAAGACCAGCCACTAACAAAATGAATAAATTGGATTGAGATCAACAAGGAGATAAAAACTCTTTCATCGAGATGAGAAGCGAAAATTGGATCATAGATAAGCACCATAATGGCAACATTCCCAATGGAAGGCTTTAGGTGAAATCTATACCAAGATAACTCCAAGGAAGAAGGTGATGGGTTTAAATATCCCATTCCTGAACTTGTGAATCATGAAACACACAGAAATTGTCAAAAATGACATAACCCCATCTCAAAAGATAAGGTAGAAAGAATTGCACTTCGGAATGCAAGATGAGGAGTAATCGATCTCCTCAAAACAAACATGTGTTGAGTACCATGTTTATCTTTGCGTATAGTTTTGTGGGTCATACCTTCGAGAGAAATCTTCAAGAACAATTGAAGAATGAAAAGAATCCTTGATGAACCTCCATGTTGAGCCTTCATGAGAACTCTGGTAATGAAAGAATGATCAAACGAAAGGGAAAAGAAATTGAAAACACAAGGTGAATCCTTGCAAGGACTTAGATGAATCTTCGTGGTGATAAAATTGAGAGATCTTGGAACTCCGGGAAAGTATGAAACACTTGAACTGAGAATTTACTCATCGTGAACAAACTCCAGAAGAATGAATCCATCAGTTGGATGAAGCAAGAATAAGAATTATGTTATGTGTATCCTTCACCAATTTAAATTGATGACAAGCAACGGATTTGGCATACTACTTATTCTCGTAGAAAGCATTAAGATAGATATAGCGCCAACTTGGGAAGGTCTTTGACGAACCACCAGTAGGATTGAAACAACGAATAAATTGATATGATAATGAAGGAAGAGAAATCTTGAACGAACCACCGTAAGGATTGAAAATGAACGAAGATACTTGAGTGAATCAAGATGCAAAAGAATGAAGAGATCGCGAACTGATTAGAGAATACTTGAATGATGCACCGGTAAGATTTGGAGAACGAGAGCCGAAAGCTGGAATGAATAATTCTGAGATGATGGGCTCCGGAGAATCAAACTGAAAGGACTCCTGAATTGGTCCGGATGGGTGAAAAGAATTCTCACAATCGAAAACAATGATGAGATGATGGCATAAAGCTTGACCATGAATCTTGAAGAGAATGGAGCAAGATTTGGAGGAAAAAACTCTTCTTTGGTCTTCAAATACCGAGAATGACGACAGAAACACCATCAAGAATTGTTGAGACACTCCGGGATGATTAAAAGAGGAAAGGTTGAGCCAAAGATGAAACGAATTTGAAAGATCTTCGAGAAAGACCTATGACTGATGATAATTCATTCTTACGTCAAACTTGGAAAAGAATTTGAGAGTAGCTCCGGAAAATTAGAAGAGTTAGGTAGGATCCTGGGAAAAGACCTGTGGGTTAGGGCCCACTCAAGAGAAACACCGTTTAACGATTTAAAATAGAGAATGCGTCGATTGAATTAAATGGCTGGAATGAGATAACAACCTCGAAATAACTTGAACGGAATCAAGAATGTAACCGTGAATCTTATGAGATATCTTCAGCACTCCGGAATAATTGAATAACGAGAAGTGGATGATGAAGAGGTGCACCGGCATGAGAAGACATTTGAAACGAGGAAAGGATATGATCGACAATGCTTGAATTAAATCCACTAGAGAAGAAAAGAGAATGAAGAATAATAAACTTGAAGCTTCCTTAGTATCTTCCTAAGAATCACCGGATAAGAACATTGATTGAAAGGAATGAAGAGACTTATCACAAATAAAAGGATACATGATTAAGAAATCTGAATCCTCGAAGAAAAAGGGTGGGTGGGTGGGAAAATAAAGGCAACTTGGCAGATGGAATGAACAACGTTGAGAAAACTTAGAGTTGATCTTGCGGATGTTGAAAATGATCAGATCCACTTGAAGAGAAGCACACTAGTTGGAAAGAATTGAAAAGAAAACCTTGATGATCAAGAAGGATTAGCATCCACATAGAAATATTCTTAGGGAAGGCATGGAATCAACACTTGACATTGAAGCAACTCAAATACCACAAACCAAAATAAAACAAAGGATCTAGCTTGCAGAATAAGCCGGAAACAAACATATGATAGAGCACATATCGTATCATGTGTTTGTTGGAAAGACATCCTACGTGATACTTGAATTCCCACTTATAAACTCCCGAAACTTTATGGTTATGCAATCAGGTGTTGGGGATACAGGGGAAGCATAATATCTCACCCAAACTAACAATCCCTACATCCAGCTGTATCCATCCTTCAACACATAACCAAGAAACCTTCGGAAATCATGTACCTCAACCTTCAAAAAGCATCTGTTATACGAGTTATGGCAATACTCCCGAACTCCCGCCCAGTACTGGGTGGTGTCGAGGTTATCTCACCAACAACTGCGTAAAAGAGATTTTCGATGTCGGCGAACTCAGGCATTCTATAACTACAACGATAAAATTGTGACGACAACACCTCGGACCTCATCTCCCAGGGACACTGCCACAACCCCTAAATGCCAGGAGGCACCAAGAACAATGTTCTCGTCACAAGACTATCGGAATGATTCCAAGATACCCGCGTGATCCTAATTTTTTTTTAGTGAAATTTGAGGGGAGAAAAGTCAAAACTTCATCGAGCTCCCACTTGAGCTGGGTTACGTCACATGCACCAATATCATCGGGACCTGCAATTGTTTGGAAGTATCCATGAGTCACGAGGAATCAACAATCTCACACCCGCGAGACCAAGACTATTTAAGCTTTAAGGGTAGGAAAGGGTAGTGAGGTGGAGCTGCAGCAAAGCACTAAGCATATATGGTGGCTAACTTACGCAAAAGAGAGCAAGAAGAGAAGCAACGCATGGTCGAGAAACTATAAGTGATCAAGAAGTGATCCTGAAGCTACTTACGTTCAAGCATAACACAAGAACCGTGTTCACTTCCCGAACTCCACTGAGAAGAGAACATCACGGCTACACACGCGGTTGATGCATTTTAATTAAGTCAAGTGTTAAGTTCTCTACAACCAGACATTAACAAATTCCGATCTGCCACATAACCGCGGGCAGGGCTCTCAAAAGTTTATACCCTGCCGGGGTGTCCCAACTTAGCCCATCACAAGCTCTCACGACCAACAAAGGATATTCCTTCTCCCAGGAAGACCGATCAGACGCGGAATCCTGGTTACAAGACATTTCGACAATGCTAAAACAAGACCAGCAAAGCCGCCCGATGTACCGACAAATCCCGATAGGAACTGCACATATCTCGTTCTCAGGGCTCACCGGATTGTCCAAACTTCCGGTAGGCCAACCCAAAGTTGCCCCTGGTGGTCACCGATGGCTGACAGGTTGGACCAACACTCAGAGGAGCACTGGCCCGGGGGTTTAAAATAAAGATGACCCTTGAGTCTGCAGAACTCAAGGGAAAAGGCTTAGGTGGCAAATGTTAAAACCAAGGTTGGGCCTTGCTGGAGGAGTTTTATTCAAAGCGAACTGTCAAGGGGGTCCCATTCCCCCAACCGCGTAAGGAACGCAAAATCAAGAAACATAACACCGGTATGACGGAAACTAGGGCAGAAAGAGTGGAACCAAACACCAGGCATAAGGCTGAGCCTTCCACCCTTTACCAAGTATATAGATGCATTAAATTTCAGGATCTCGGGAATTTCACTAAATCATTTCCTGCTGTTATTTTTATGCCATGTATTCATGTTGCTACAGAGAGATCCATGCTTTGTTTGAGTATCTTCATTAAGGATGATTTGGACATATGGTTGTGCTCTATCCATCCATGTCCCTGTTTGCATTTATGGAGTCCCTTGCATGACTTAATCTTTCTCTACTTTTGCTATAAAATGTTCCTGGCAGATTGTTTACGTGTTAATCAATTTTGCCAAGGTTGTTGTAGTTGATCCAAGCATGCTATTAACTTGTTCTTGCCATGGTTAGCCTTATGATCATGTATTCTTGCTGGTAGAATGCTTAGTTTGTCATGCAATGCCTTGTGGTGAGTGAATCGAGCTTGCAAAGAGGCCTTCATAACTCTGTTTTGCCATGCTCAGTTTTTCTGCTAAGTCTGAATCTGTTAGTGAACTTGCTATGTTTACATGGGTGCCATCATATCTTCTGATCCTTTTTGGCTTATGGTAAGTCAAGGACTTCTGTTCTATGCTTTGAGTAGATTCATACCATGCCTTGTATTGCTATGTTTTGTTCCTGCATCTTGTCGTTTGCTTACTCTAAACATTGCTTCCTGATGTTAATTCCTGACATGTTATTTTTTTCAGGGAGTCTGTGATGCTGATATCTTTTGCACTTTTGCCATGCTTGTTTAAACCTGCTCTTGAGTGATTTAGCCGTAGCTCAGTGTTCATCTTTTGTCAAGCATCTTGAGTAGATCACTGTCATGTGCCTTTTTGATAAGTTGGAGTGTAGTAGCTTAGTTTCTTGTTGCACTCTAGATGGCATCGTAATGTTAATCGCAAAATTTGTGCCATTCTTGTTTTGATTTCCATTTGCAAACCGTGCATCCGATTCCGGTGATCTTTATATCGATTTCGACCGAAATCATCTCACCTTTCCATAGGCACACTTGGTTTGCCAAGTTAAGGCCTGGTTCAATCTTTCCTTTCCGAAGCACGCATATGCATTGCATATCACATCCCGCATATCATGCCATGTTTTGCATCATGTTGCTTGCGCATTGCACCGTGATTGATTGTTGGTCTTTTGCTTGTGTGCTTGCCTTGGGTGGAGCCGGGAGACGAGTTCGTGATCGAGAAACCCATTGAGTATGCTTATGAGGATCAAGCTTCCGTCAACTCTGAGAACTTTGCAGGCAAGATGACCATACCCTCGAAATCACTTCTATCTTTGCTTGCTAGTTGCTCGATCTATTGCTATGCCGCGATACCTACCACCTGCTATATCATGTCTCCCATATTGCCATGTCAAGCCTCTAACCCACCTTTCCTAGCGAACTATTGTTTGGCTATGTTACCGTTTTGCTCAGCCCCTCTTATAGCGTTGCTAGTTGCAGGTGGAGATGAAGTTTGTTCCTTGTTGGAACATGTTTATTATTGGGATATCATTATTATATCTTGTTTACTTTAATGCATCTATACACTTGGTAAAGGGTGGAAGGCTCGGCCTTATGCCTGGTGTTTTGTTCCACTCTTGCCGCCATAGTTTCTATCATACCAGTGTTATGTTCCTTGATTTTGCGTTCCTTACGCGGTTGGGTTATAACGGGAACCCCTTGAGAGTTCGCCTTGAATAAAACCTCTCCAGCAAGGCCCAACCTTGGTTTTACCATTTGCCACCTAAGCCTTCTTCCCTTGGATTCCACGGACTCAAGGGTCATCTTTATTTTAAACCCCCGGGCTAGTGCTCCTCTGAGTGTTGGTCCAAACTAGAGCCCCTTGCAGCGCCACCTCGGGGAAACTTGAGGGCTGGTTTTAGTTGTACGGATTGCTTATCCGGTGTGCCCTGAGAACAAGATATGTGCAGATCCTATCGGGATTTTTCGGCACATTCGGGTGGCTTTGCTGGTCTTGTTTTACCATTGTCGAAATGTCTTGTAACCGGGATTCCATGTCTGATCGGGTCTTCCTGAGAGAAGGAATATCCTTCGTTGACCGTGAGAGCTTGTGATGGGCTAAGTTGGGACACCCCTATAGGGTTTGAACTTTCAAAAGCCGTGCCCGCGGTTATGGGCAGATGGGAATTTGTTAATGTCCGGTTGTAGAGAACTTGAAACTTAACTTAATTAAAATGAATCAACCGCGTATGTAGCCATGATGGTCTCTTTTCGGCGGAGTCCGGGAAGAGAACACGGTCTCGTGTTATGCTTGAACGCAAGTAGTTTCAGGATCACTTCTTGATCTTTATAGCTTCTCGACCGTGCTTTGCTTCTCTTCTCGCTCTCATTTGCGTAAGTTAGCCACATATATGCTAGTGCTTGTTGCAGGTCCACCTCACTACCCCTTTCCTACCTTAAGCTTAAATAGTCTTGATCGCGAGGGTGTGATATTGTTGAGTCCCGGTGACTCACAGATTACTTCCAAACATATGCAGGTGCCGATGATGCCAGTGCAGGGGACCTACCAAACTCAAGTGGGAGTTTGACGAGGATTTGGGGCGTTACTATGTGTCTTTTCCGAATGATCAGTAGAGGAGCCCAGTTGGGGCGATCGGGGATCTAGCATTTGGGGTTGTCTTTCTTTATTTGGTTCTGTAGTCGGACCTTGATTGTATTTTGGATGATGTAATGCTGTATTTATGTATTGTGTGAAGTGGCGACTGTAAGTCAACTCTTTATCCCTTTCTTATTCAGTACATGGGATGTGTAAAGATTACCCCTCTTACGACATGCCTACTATGCGGTTATGCCTCTAAGTCGTGCTCCGACACATGGGAGATATAGCTGCATCGTGGGTGTTACAGCATGGGGCGGCGACGTGCGATGAGGCAAGCTACCAGGTGGTGCAGCGACCCCAAGGTGACGCATGTGCGCTCCCTGCGCAACCACGTCAGCGTTAAGAGCACGTGCCACCAGAGGCTGTGGTGCGTGGGCATCATGATCGAGCTCCACCCATGCGGCCTGCACCCGTGAGTGTAGCGGGCTGCCGCGCCTTCACCCCAGAGTTGTGCCGCGTCGTTTGGCCTGGCAAGTTCAGTCCAGACCTGCCTCCACGCTACGATGGTACCCCCACCTGCGGAGTTCCTCCAGCTCTACTCGCTGATCATCAAGACAGCGAACGGTGAAGAAAAGGTCATGATGAACTGGTTTCCCATGGCTCTCAAGGACGGCGCGTGCTCCTGGCTCATGCACCTCGTGGAGGGGTTGATCTCCTCTAGGGATGAGCGTCGCGAGCGCTTCATCGCCATCTTCCAGGGCACCCATGACTGCGCCCCTGTGGTGGGTAACCTGCAGCGTGTGAAGCAGCAGACGGGCGAGATCCTGCACAAGTACACAGAGCGCTTCACAAACATTCGCCTCAAGATCCCAAAGGCGTCGGACGAGGCCATCATCTCAGCATTCATCGACGGCGTCCGATACGTCAAAATAAAGGTGGAGCTCGCTATCCACGAGGACTTGTGCTCAGCCCTAGAGATGTTGAAACTGGCAATCAAGTGCGCAAGGGACGAAGAGGGCCGCCTCTCACTCATCGAGCTCCCGGAGGCTGACCCCAAAGACAAGAAGGCCAAGGCTAAGGAGGCGAAGCGCAAGGGTCCCGTCATGCTTGTAGCTGAACCCGAGATGAAGCGTGGCCATGACCACGACGAGCCTCCCAGGGGTAACCGCCCATTCTGCATCTTCCACAACGTACACAGCCACAACACCAAAGACTGCCAGGAAATAAGGGCCCTCCACGATGGACGCCTCAGCCGCCACCCTGCACGTGGCGACCATAGCTATGGCCGTGGAGGAGGACACTACGGAGGCTGCGAGGACAACCGTGACCCTCGTTAGGACTCGCGCGACCAGCATCGCGAGGACCGCTGGCATGATGAGCCTTGTGACGAGCCCTGGTGTGACCAGCCTCGTGAGGCCCGTCCTCAGGGCAATGCCGGCCTCCCTCCGCTGCCGCCGCCAAGGAGAAATGACGACAACCGACAGGATGATGGGGCTAGGGGCTTCCAAGAACCTCATGTGATTGCCTGCATCCTGGGCAGTGCTCAGGCCCCTGCCTCACATTGCATCTTGAAGCAGTTTGCTCATGAAGTTAACGTGGCCCTCCCGAAGCTAGAGGCCGTGCGTCCCCTCAAGTGGTCATGGTGCGTTACCACCTTCCACTCCAAGGACCACCTCAAGTGCTCGGCCGCATCATGCTTGCTTCCCATGCTCTGCACGCCCACCATCAGCAACGTCTCATCACCAAACCCCTCATCGATGGTGGCGCGAGGCTCAATGTTCTCTCCCTTGAGACGTTTGAGATGCTCCAAGTGCCCTATGATCAGCTCCTGCCCACCAAGCCCTTCTCAGGAGTGACCGACGGCTCCACCATACTCCTGGGGCAGGTGTGCCTTCTCGTCACCTTTGGCACACGCGACAACTACCACACCAAGCTCATCGACTTTGACATCGCCTGCATCGGCCTCCGGTACAATGCCATCCTTGGATACCTTGCCCTCGCCAAGTTCATGGCGGCAACCCACCATGTCTACAATGTCCTCAAGATGAGGGGTGTGGCAGCATCGTCACGGTCGCCAGCGATGAGAAACATGCGGTGTGCTCCCTCAAGCGCTCCTACCAGGCTGCTGCAGCTGAAAACTCTGACAATGATGGTGTTGTTCTGCCTCCCGAGGCCACCCCCAAGAAGAAGAAGCTTCTCCCCAAGAATCGTCGTGAGGCTGGAGTGCTTGCCGACGGCGCCTCAGGTTCCGTGCCCGCTGCTGGGGTGGCCCTTCCTCCGCATAGGAATGTGCGCCCAACACTTCCCTCAAGACAGGCTGAGGGGCTTCCATCTAGAGAGCCTCTGACCTGAATAGTGCGACGAGGGAGGTGCTCGGGCACCACTTGGAGGTGTGCTCCAACACACGCCCCTGCCAGCAAGGAGCGAGGCATGAGGCACCAGGCGCATGAGTATTCATTACCAAGGTGATTGAGGAGCTTCAGGAGACGCAGACAATACGTGGTGAGCATCGCCCCGCACCACCCAGAGGGTCGTAGCCCTCAACATGGGCAGCGAGTTGTGCGTCTGCGTCAACATCCCAGGCCTCAATAGGGCCGCTTCGCAGGGTCTCTTCTGGCCCTCGCGCGTAGGCCGGAGTGGAGGCTACCCCTACAGCTAGATCAGCATGCCGTTTGGATCGCTGAATGTGGGCACCTTGTACCAGCGCTTCGTGTAGCATGCTATGGCGTGTCACGAGGCCAGATGCTAGGCGGTCATGTCTGAGGAGGCCTCGGACCCGTGCGAGCCCCCTAGGCTTCGCGAGCTCCCCAAGCCTTAGGAGCCGTCTAGCTCATGTGGAGCAACTTCTGCGGCATGCGTCTCCAGCTACCTTGACGCGTCTACAACACTGCTGCCAGGTGACTTTTTGGTTTGTTCAGTTGAGGGCACCCCTCAGGCTGCATTATCCTCAAGTAATCAGGGCTCGCCCCTACAACTGTATCGTTTTGCACATGTACCAGGACTGGCTTTGCCTTTATGAATTTCCTAAGTATTCCAACCTGCACGTCCGGTGCTTCGCCACCGTGAATGTCGCTGCACCCTCACAAACCTGCCCGCGACCGCCTCATGATTAAGGACTGGCGTGACGTTTGTGCTCGGGTCCGTCCCTGCAGCATTTTTAAACCCAAGCGACCGAGCTCTGTCTCGTGGGCCAGCTCCCATGTGTGTCACCTCCCCGGGTCCTTGGTGCCTTGTTCTCGCATAGGCTAATCGCGAGTGGATGAGTAAGGGTGCACAGCCTGGTTCATACAACAACAGTTTGTCGCTTTGCCGTCACGGGAGCCATGCGCTGGGTGTCTTTCTATGGGATTGTTGCATAAGAAGACTGGGCACGGCATCTGTGCTCGGATCCGTCCATGCAGTGTCGATAGAACCAATGGCTGAGCTCTGTCTGGCGGGTCGGCAACATTCACGTAACCTCCTGGGGTCATTGGTGTTCGGCCTTCTCATGCGATAACCTTCGGAGGTTCATTTAGCACAGGGCATCCCCACCACATAGGTCTCATAAGCGCGCTCGGCGCTAGAAGATTCAGGTGCAACCCACCTTGAGGTAGGACCTCGTGAGTCCCGCGCTGGCTCACGGGTGCCCAGATACACCTCCTCCCATTCTGTCATGCTAGCCACACGTACGAACGGGGTTGTACATGCCCAGGAGTCTGCCCCCATGGGAACTCCCACCCACGCCCAAGTGGAAGCCCCATGCTCCACGCTGGTGGATGAGACGGTCACACAACGACTATGCCCATGCCCAAGTGGAAGCCCCGTGCTCCGCGCTGGTGGATAAACAACTGAGGGGACCCTAGGGGTTGCACCAACCTCAGGATTGCTTCACGGCCCTGTCATGCCGCATTCCCCTAGAATGCGCGCATGAGGGGGCTGGATATGGAGGCTACGCTCAGGCCCAGCCTGGCACACACCACCTCACCAGGTCCCTTGTACCTGGTCTTCCCGCGTCCCTCTCGGGTGAAAGCTGGCGAAGAAAGGTATGGAGGACACCGGATTAACTTCGTCACAACACACGTTTCCTTCATGAGGGCTTCTCGTACACCAAGGGGGACCCTTGAGCACAGCGACTCAGGGGCCTCACTAGTCATGTAGCCCCTCGCCCCTCGGTGTCGTCCTGGCGATCCGGACGCCCCAACGGCGGTCGAGGTATGCGCGGGGCTTGGCCCTGCCGACGCAGAGTGCAAAAGCAAACAGGAAAGAAACCAAGCACGAATAGGAAAACTGCGGAGTCCTAACAGTCATTACAAGCATAAAGTGTTCCACAAATTCAAACAAAAGTCTTACGCCTCCGCGAGGCACGAGAAATGTTGCAGGATAAAAACTAGGATGAAGCGCCACCATCGTCTTGGCCGTCATCGCCGCCTGTCCCGGTCATAGGGAGCTCGTCGTCGGCGATGCTGCCACAATCATCGCCGCTGCTGGCCTCCACAACAATGGGTGCGGCATCGGGGATGCAGAGGAACTTCTTCAGCAATGCATCCACGTGACCCTTCACGGCTTCCCCGGCAGCAGCGCGAGACTCTAGAGCGACCAGATGGATCACCACGTCGAAGTCGAAGCTCGGATCCCGTAGGAAGAGCTGGCTAAAGAAGTGCGTCGCAGCTACGATGAAGAGCGAGCGGCACTCCTCCTCCAAGATGGAGTCCACCTCAGCGGTGGCACCCTCAAGCGCTTCGGCGAGCTTGGAGCATAGCCCCGCAAAGCCACCTTCTGCGGCCACCAGCAGCTCTACGTATCCTCCCCTACATATAGAGCATAGCGCCTCACGAGACCTGAGCTCAATGGAGAGGAAGGTTTCATGTTCCTCGGCCGCCTTCTTCTCAGCAGAAATAAGGATCTTCTCCCTAGCCTCCAGCTAAGCTGTCACCTCGGAGACGTGTTAGGCATGGGACGCCTGGGCTTTGTCCACCTACTCCTTTAGATTGGCCAGGCGACCGCGCTCCCCGGCCTGATCAGTGATCACCTGGGCCAACTTGGGGTCATGAACGGTGAACTTTGCTTCACGGGCCTTGAGACCCTCCTCCGGCTGCTGGTGCCATTGGGCTTGCGCGACTTACTCCTCCTGAAGGGTCATCAGCTTGGCCTCCGCCTCGTTGCAGCGCTTCTCGGCAGATGCTGCACTGGCCAGCGCCGCGTCGCGAGCCTCCTTCGCTTCGGCGGCTTCCTACCTACCCTGTGCGGTCGAGGCTCCGACCACGACCTAGGCCATCTTGGCGGATGTGTCGACCTGGAGCCACCCCAAAATAAGCCCCATGCGCTCCCTCGTGAGGCACCTATCGGCATCTTAGAGGTCGGCCCGGATTCGGCCAAGGGCGATGAAGGCTTTATCCAGGGCCTCGGGCCTGATGAGGGGGCCGCAGTTCGCCAGCACAAGGGACTGGCGAGGAGGCGGCATAGGCGCATTAGCCAACGCCATGGTCAAGGAAGTGGTGGCATTGCAGCTTGGGGCACCGAAGGCTCCGAGCTCCCTTTAGGCACAACAAGGGCGGACAGCTTCGCATCCTGCTGGACTGCGGGGGCTGGCCCCTCCTGAAGCTATATCACCACATCCTCAGGGGCGCGCTCCGTCGCGAGGGGACAAGGGACCACCTCCTCCACCCGCGTTGGGGCCGTTGATGCCGCAACGAGGGGTGTCGCCTCCTGAGCCCCGGTGCCCTTGACGGACGTTCCTCCAGGCAGCGCCAACAAGGCGACAGGAGTAGGTGGATCACTCGAATGCTCGGGCATGGTGCTGCCCGAGCGCCCGGGGGTTGCGTCAGGTCAGCCTGATGCATTTCCACGCCCGCCATGGCCGCAACCAGAGGCTAACGGCTCCTCAGGACTAGGGGCTCCTTCGGCTCTTGGCTCTCCTTCCACTTCTTCATCACGACGCCCAACTTGGTCATCAGGAGGGGAGTACTATGGGTCTAGTGGCAATCTATTCTTAACTCAAGGGCAAGGTAGGTTACTTACTCATCAGGATCGACCCACGTCCTCTTATTCTCCTTCTTGGTCGGAGCTGGGGTACCCCCTCCTTTCCTTGATGTGCCCTTGGTCGTGCTTGGGGGACCGGCGGGGTGCTCTTCGGATGGCGTCGACGCGGCGCTGCCGCCTGGAGAGGCGGAGGGGTCGACCTGTGGGGTCACGGCCGGCAGGGCCACATCCGCCCCAATGGTGGACGCCCCATGTGACAACCCGAGAACGATGCTCCAGATGTCTTCCATTTATTCGCCGATGTTGCCTTGTCATTCGCTTGCATGTTGCACTTTTCCATGTCATCATGTGCATTTCATCTGCATGTTTTTCAAAACTTGCATCCATCCGGGTCTCCGAGTTCTCTCCGTTGTCCATTCTGAGTCCAACCACTCTCGCACACGCCCATGGCACCTCCGAATATTTGTTTATTAGTGGGATAAAAATGTTCTCGTAATGTGATGTAGTTGGTGTGCGGTCTTGTTTTATTGTAGGTAGACCGCCTGCCAAATTTCGTCACGTGCGGAGTCCGTTTAATAGCCCATCTGTTAAACATATAGCGGCATATAGCAGGTCAAACGTCGGACGTTTTCGGTCTCCGAAAACTATTTCCGGGCCGCTCTTCTTTTCTGACCTCTGAGCCCAGCCCCTCTTCACAGCCCACTTGCAGCCCACCTAGCCCATCCTAACCACCCCTCCCACCGGAACTGTCGGATCGTGGTCGGAGGGCTCCAAAATCCCAAACCCTAACCTTCACTATACATAGACCTACACCCTTCCAAATTTGGGCTAAACCTATCCCTAGTCACCCTACCCTCCTTCTTCATGCAGCCGCCGCATCCTCCTCGAAAACCGCATCACCAGTCACCTCCAGCCGCCTCGTCCTCATTTTCCGGCGAGCCCCATCCCCCGCATGCCACATGGTGAGCCGCTAGTGGCTGCGCGCCATCCAGCCGTCGTCTCGACCAACCCCGAGCCGCCACACGTCCTCCCCGCGCCTCCCACTGCCGCGGCCCTTTGGGGCCTAGATCCGGACCGAACCGGGCCGCGACCCCGTGCCCCTCCATGCTCGCTTGCCCTAGTGCTCCAGATCGGGAGAGGATCTCTTGATCCAGAGCTCCACCGTTGCCTCGGCCTCACCGGAGCACCACCTACCATCGACCTTGACCCCGCCGACCTCCGTCGACGGAGCGCACCGAAGCGCCGTCCTCCCCGTCGCCCGTGCCTCGACCTCACCTCGCCAGCGACCACATCTCCCAGCGCCGGACCTCTCCGACCTCGCCGCCCAAGGCCGCCGCCACCGGGAAGAACGAGCCCCTCCATGCCCCACTGACGAGCGCCGTCGACGCCACCCATCTCCCCCGCCCGATGCTTCGTCGAGCCCAGATCCGCCGCTGCCATGGATGCCCGCCGCTGGGCGCCCAAGCTCCCTCGCCAGAGCCCCGATATGCATGCCTCCGTCCCGGCACCGCCTTGTCCCCCAATCCAAACGTGCCCTTGGTGGCTGTTTCATTCATGTTACGGTTCATGTTCATGTTATTATCTTCATTGCAAAAGGGCATGTTGTTGTTAAGTGCTAAAACTGTTATAACTTGCCCTATTGTTATTTTTGTGTGATTTAATGCATACATCATATGAGCATCTTGTCAACATGAGTGTAGTGCATTTTTATATCCTCTTGCAGCTAGTATTTATTTCATGCCATGATATGCCACGATATGAGCAATAATTCTACATCTACGAACACTTACATAAAGTTTTAGGTAACCTTCCTAACCAACTCTCTCCCCCGCCCCCTGATTTTCACGCTGGTGGTCCCCCGTATTGTAGCGCCCAAGATGCGATTCTATCTCAATCACGTAATGAATCCATGATTGGGGCACAATAGCATTTAGAGCGTATAGCAAGGTGGATATCATTATAACATACCATGTACTAAATAGATGAGAATACAAGGTAAAGGCTTACACTCGCCAGAAGCTACAACATGAATACAACAGTTCATCAATACATAGCAACCATCATGCAGAAGAGAAGTATCTGACTATGGATGAAATCAAACGAAAAATAAGAATGACATCCACCTTGCTAATCCCAGGCTCCCCAACCCGGAAGCAAAGCTTAATGGGTATAGAATGGATAAGTGGTGAGGTTGCAGCAAGCGACTAAGCATAATATGGTGGCTAACTTATGAGTACAAGAATAAGATGAGAAATTACGCAACGGTCGCCAACTACTAATGATCAAGAAGTGATCCTGAACTACTTACGTTCAAACATGACCCAACCGTGTTCTCTTCTCGAACGCACCCGAAAAGAGATAGTCACGGTTACGCACGCCGTTGGTGTATTTTAATTCGAATCTAGTGTCAAGTTCTCTATAACCAGATATTAAAAAATCCCATCTGCCACATAACCGAGGGCACGACTCTCAAAAGTTTAAACCCTGCAGGGGTGTCCCAACTTAGCCCATGACAAGCTCACGATCCGCGGAGACAATCCTCAATTGTGGGACGTCCGATCAGACTCGGGATCCCGGTGCACAAGACATTTCGACAATAGTAAAACAAGTCCAGCAAGACCTCCCGGCGTGCCGACACCCTGATAGTAGTCGCGCGTATGTCGTCTCAGGCCACGACCGGATGAACACTACGTATGGCAACCAAATACCCCGGGTGAAGGGGGCGGCACCGCAAGTGGCTTTGTTCGGGACCAACACTATCAGCACTGGCCCCCTGTATTAGGTTGAATAACGAACCTCAGCTAGCGCTAACTCCCTATGCGTCAAATTTATTATCATGTCTAGTTATTAGGTTGGGAAATGTTAAAACCAATGTTGGGCCTTGCTGGAAGAGTTTTATTCAAAGCGAACTGTCAAGAGGGGCCCATAAACCCTCACCATGTTAGGGACGCAAAATCAAGGAACTTAACACCGATATGACGGAATCTAAGGTGACAAGAGTGGAACAAAACACCAAGCAAAAGGCTAAGCCTTCCACCCATTACCAAGTATATAGATGAATTAATTAAATAAGAGATATTGTGATATCCCATGATAACCATGGTATCCATGTCCCAACATGGAACAACCTGTAACTGCACCTGCAACTAGCAACGCTATAAGAGGGGCTGAGCCAAGCGGTAACATAGCCAAACAATGGTTTGCTAGGATGGTGGAAAAAAGGTTAGAGGCAATTTGGGAGGCTTGATAAACAAGTGGTAGGTAGCGCGACATAGCGATAGCATCGAGACAACTAGCATAGCAAAGATAGTAGTGAGATCCAAGGTGACTATCATCTTGCCTGAAAACCCGCTAGGAAGAAGACCGAATCCATGAAGAAGATGAATGGGCGTAGTCGAATGAATCCTCACCAACGCAACGTAATCGGAACTATCGAGAAGAAGCACGGCCAGAAAGAATCAACCAACATGGTAAACAATCATCACATAAACATGGCATCATGCGCAACCAAGTATGATGCATGTCCGGTTTAATGATTCATGGCATGGCAAAGTGCAACAAACGATACTACACGTTAAGTGGAGCTCAATATGCAACGAGTTGCGTATTGACGGAACACCACATTCATTTATTTAGTTCTCTCCCGTTTATGTACCCAACAATATTAAATGTTGTCAAACATGGCAAGAGGTGAAGCATAAGTAAACTAACTATTTAGGCAAGTTTAAATGAGGCCGGAAATAACAAACAACAATTCCAGAAAATTCCCATATGCATATTTCTAATTTACTACTGTTCTGCCCTAAACCATATTTTATAGTTATTAAACATGCAAAGTAAGTGGAACATGTTAATCTATGCATTTTTCTACCCCATTTACATATAAAGTTTATTAAATTCGGAGCTACGGTTATTTAGTTATTAAATAAACTATTTTAACAAGTCATTTATGTAAATTAAATTGAAACATCAAGCTAAACATTTTTCACATGAATGAAAGTTGAAAATTATTAAGGTAGATGAAAATCTAAGCATTTTACATGTTTAAATCATTTTAATCCGATTTACGATTAGTGAGATATGATATGCATGAACATAAGGGGCCAATATGTAAACATGTAGTTTTCTGGATAATAGACAAAATCGCTGACGGTAAAAAAAACATATGCGGGCCGAAACTGCCTGGCCCAACAGGAGAATATAAAGGGCGGGGGCTACTCACCATGGGCCATGGCCCAGTTGGGTGGAGAGGGAGGCCGGAACGGGGTGCTGCGCCTGGGCGCGGTCAACGCACGCAGGCGATGCGCGGTCGTGGCTCGAGGCAGGGGTGTTGACCTCCTGCTCGAAGCATAAGAAGAGGAGGAGGTGGCCTGACTCGGCGCGACGGCCTGGAGGAGCTTGGGGAGCGGCGGCGGCGAACTTGGTGAGGAAGGAGGCCGGGAACGCGGGGCCTCGCCGGATCTTGCAAAGGCGGCGACGAACAGAGCAGGGTGGTGGCATAGCTGCAAAGCCATGGCAGGGAAACAAATTTAGAGAAGTGGCACAAAGGGAGGAAGGATATCAGAGTAGGAGAGGGACGGGCAGAGGGAGGCTGACCCGACAGAGCTCGTGCTCTGGCAAGCTGCTGCTTGTTGCCGGCCGGACGAAGACAGGTGACCTCGGGATGGCGGGGACTCGTTAGGGCAGGGAGGTGCGGTCATGGAGCTCCAAGCGGCGGCTCCATGGTTCCCTGTGAGAGAAACACGATGAGGGGGTGGTCAGGGAGAGCTTCAGGGAAGAAGAGGAAGGGAAGGGAGTAGGGGCGATGAGGACAGCCTGCTGGTTCGGGCGAGGATCAAAGCAGATACGGCGGTGGCGCTCGCTGGCACGGTGCTGGAGACGGCAGGGGAGCAAGGTCGCTTGGGGCCTTGTGTAGCTCAGGCGCAGAGTAGTTGCACACGGCTGTGGACTGGAGGTAGCGCCTCAATCCATTCGGGAATGAGCGCTCGGGCTGGCTGTGCGACGGTATTGGATGACAGCGGGACAAGGAGGCAGAGGCGCTCAGGCTGGTGGTGGTTGGTTCGTCAGCGGCATAAATCCAGGGAGCTGGTCGGAGGCGGGAGAGGATCTAGATCGGGGCGTCTCTGGTTGGTGTAATGCTGAAAATGAGGGAGGGAGAGAGGTTGGTTGCGGGCTTGGATCCCGAGGGAGAGGAGTGGTGGCGGCGCGAGGGTTAGGGTAGGCTAGGGGCTACGGTTAGGCTGATATATATATATATAGAGAGAGAGATATATATAGAGAGAGAAAGTAGCACTATTCTAATCCCAGGATTAGAATAACTATTCGGATCACGGAACGCCTATATAGGAGGCGACCCGACCTTCCTGAGGTCTAAAAAAACTCTGAATCCCACCTCCCACTCTTCCACCTCTCGGCCCTCATCCCCGACCCACTTCCCCCACGGTGCAGCGCCTCCTCCCCCGCGGCCGGCGTGCCACCTCCCCTCCTCCCAATGGCGGCGCGGCCCCTCCCCTCCCCCCCGGGCCGGCT
>NC_041386.1:275257807-275282391 GCF_002162155.2 Triticum dicoccoides | reverse complement strand
CCCCCTGAATCCGCCCTACCTCTCCATCCCGTGTCCCCAGCCGATGGTGCCCCACTCGCCGTCACCCCCGCCAACCATGCGAGCCGCTGCCGTCGCCCACGAACCCCAGGCGCCACCGCCCCCGCCAACCATGCGAGCTGCCGCCGTCCCCGCGAACCCCAGGCGCCGCCGCCCCGCCAACCACGTGAGCTGCCGCCGCTCTGGAAACCCCAGGTGCCGCTACCGCCGTTGCCTGCCTCCTCCCACGATGCCGCTAGCGGACCCTGCCACCACGTGCCGTCGCGGCCCCCGTCCGGCGCTGCAGCCCCACCACCGGTTATCCCCACATCTCCTCTGCCAACTCCGGTACGTCTTGTTTCCTTGCCTCAAGATCATCCTCAATGGAGATCCATGTCCCTGCTCCACATCACAGCTCCAGCAGGCACCTTCAAGTGCCTCTTCCCCTGCTGGCTCAGAGTATGCTGCAGTCCAAAGTGTCAAATTTCAGCAGGCCATGGCCATGTATCAAAGACGAACATTTTTGTATAGGAGAAGTCCATGTATTACTGCTCAAATTCAGGGGAGTTCGATTGTTTATGTGTGGGACCGTGACCTTTTTATCTGACTACCAAAAAGATTGTGGATGTGCTGTGCATGTGTGTGCTTAGTACACAAAATGAGAGAAACTTTTTTTTCTCATGTAGAGCGAAGAAAGAACAGAGAAGAGAAGGGAGTTGCAAAGCTGTTTCCAAAAATATGTGTGTTCAAAAAGATGTTGATACACAAAAAAATGTGGATGAGAAGTTCATATTTTCTGTTGCGCATAGTTTAGAATGTTCACATTCGAAATAACACACACTTTGGGTGTCAAAAATATAAAAAAGGCAAACACACACACAAAATTGTTGGCAAGTACAAAATGGTCAATTTTGAAACAACATGTAATGAAGTGAACATTAACAAAAATGTGAGAATGTGAAAATTTTGTACACTCACTCACATAAAAGGACCGACTCATAATTGTTCCTGTTACTAACGAAAAAACTAAGAAGTTCAGTTCAAAATAACCAAGAAGTTGTACAAATGTTTATTACATTTTAAAAAAAATACACAGCGGTTCAATGACAATAAAAAACTCAGATATTTTCACGTAACCGAGGGAAATTCAAAATGACAACAGACAGAAGTTCGCGTACAGCATGGTGTGTGTTTTGTATGAGAAAAAAGGAGTAAAAAGGTGAAGTCCAAAAATTTTGTTGCTAGAAGTTCAAGTGCACAGACTGGGAAAATTCAAAAAGTTCCCTCTTGTTCAACAAGTTTCCACAACGAAAGCTCAAATTAAAATAACAATTTTTTTTTCAAAATTTAAATAGTAAATGGATTTCCTTGTTTCTAAAAGAAACCTGGAAGTTCAAATTAAAGTAATGGAACCGTTCAATGTTTATTGAAAACTCGGATTCTAACCGCTAATAGAAAATAAAACCAACGTGAGGTTCGAATTAAAATAATATGGAAGTTTGGAGTTTATTAAAACCTAAGATTTAGATGTTCGAAAAACAAAAACAAAAACCAATGTCATTTTGGCATTTTAAAAGCAACTCATAAAAAATGAAAAACATTTCTTAGAAGTTCAAGTGCTCGACGAGGGAAAGTTGGAAATTGCTACCCACTTTATGCACACATAATTCTATCTCCCGTTGGTGTCTATGTTTTTACAAATAAATCAAAATTTTAAAAAATGTGCAGGGGGTCCAAACAAAACTAGGATATTTTGATACTAAAAGAAATAAACCAAGAAGTTCAAATTAAAAAATAGAGAAGTTCGATATTTATAAAGAAACTAAGATTTTCCTTGTTAGTAAAGAATAAAAATGATGAAGTTCAATTTAAAATAGAGTAATAGTTCGATGTATACGGGAAACTCAAATTATTACCGTCTCTAAAAAATAAAACTATGAAGTGTAATTTACAAAAAAAATGTTTAATGCTTATTTTAAAACATATTTCCTTCTCTAAGAATATCACTAAGAAGTTGAAATTAAAATAACAAAGAAGTTTGAAGTATATAAAAAACTCAGATTTGTTGTAAGAAGTTCACGTGCACCTCCGTGCATGGTTCATAATTTATATTGCGGGACGTCCGATCACCAATTACATGTTTTAAAATGGCATAAAAATGGCGTCCGACCTTCAATTGTATGTAATTCAACGTATACGCAAAAATGTGACAGAAGTTTATAGTGAAAACAATGAGAAGTTCAAGTACTACAAGGAATGCATATTAGAGAATAAAACTATATGAAAATAAAAGTTTAAATGGTTTGTTGAAAGAAGTTCAAGTGATGTGTCCGGAGAAGTTCAAAAATTCTTGCAAGAGAGGGTCTTCTTGTATTTCAATGTTCGATTTTTTCCGTATAAAAATCGAATACAATTCTTTACTCAAAAATATAAAAAGGTGAAGTTCAAATTGAAATAACAGAGAAGTTCGGAGTTTATTAAAACCTAGGATTTACTTGTTCAAAAAATAAAAAACACAACGCCTTTTTTTACACTTTTAAAAACAACTCATAAATGAAAAAATGGTTGCTAGATGTTCAAGTGCTCGGCGAGGAAAAGTTCAAAAATTCTTGTGAGAGAGGTTCACCGTGTGTTTATATGTCCAAAATACATAAAAATATGTTGTTTGTTGTGTTTTAAAATAATTCACTCAAACGAGAGAGAAGTTCAAAGTGATAACATCCAGAAGTTCACGTACTACATGGTGTGTGTTTCATATAAGAAAAATCCAATAAAGTGAAACAGAGTGAAGTTCAAACAGACATGCCCCAGAAGTTCAACTACTTCATGCAGTGCAAAAAACAACATGTCAAAAACAAAGTGAAGTTCAAATAGACATGCCCCGGAAGTTCTACTACTTCACGCAGTGCATTTCCGTTCGCGATGAACACAGAAATCATGATCTCGCCATTTTCTAATTTACCTCAAAACGGCAGGAATATTATTTGTGCAAATTCAAGTCCTCGGTCGAAGAAAGTTAAAAAATATATTGTGAGAGACATTTGTACAAAAAGAATATCATTTGTGTAACACTAACGAAATGGATAAGAAAATTACAAACGAAAATACGTCATAGAAGTTCAACGTGAAAACAGGAGGAAGTTCACTCTGAATGAATTTCAGATGAAAAACTTTCAAAATCGTCGCGAGTATGAAAAAATGATCAACATGGGAAAGTTGCGTGTTTACAACAGCTTTCCATCGGTATATCACCCGCTCAATTCCCGTGAGTGGGATGGAGAGCTACGAGCAGTGGATGAAGATCTACAAGCAAAAAAATCACGTGAAAAACAGAGTGAAGTTCAGGTGCACGCACAGAGAAGTTCAGCTTCTTCACACGGTGCATTTTCGAATAATCTGTTTCGCAATAGAGGCAGAACGAATGATCCCGCGGTTTTCGGAATTACTTGAAAACGGCTAGGAGTTAGAGAAAACCATCAACATGAAAAAGTTTTGCATTCTCCGTAGCTTTTCAACGGTATATTATTTGCCCAATTCCGATAAAATTTGTAGAAATTATGGCAAAAATACGTTTTTCGCCATTTTCGAAACTGACTTAAAACCGTAAAGAATTGGGAGAAATAATACATACCAAAAAGTTTCGCATTTGTTCAAGCTTTCCAACTCCATATCATTTGCTGCATTCGGATGCATGGTTAAAAAATTAGCTCGAAAATACGAACTCAGTAGGACTTGGACCATTTTCTAAATTACTCTTAAACTATTCAAAATTAGAAAAAAACTTTCAAGATGAAAAAGTAGCGCATTTTCATAAGCTTTCCAACGCCATATCATATGCCTCCATTGGATTAGCCGTTTAGAAATGACATCGTAAAAACGAACTCAGCTGTTCGGTTTACGAAATTTTATGTTTTTTCAAATTACTCTTTAACCATAGGGAATTAGAAAAACTTTCAACATGTGGAAGGAGAGGTTTTGCAGCAGCTTTCCAACGCCATATTATATGCCTCATTCCGATAAACGGTTTAGAAATGCGATCGAAATTACGATTCATGTTTTTTGTGCGAAGAAAAAACGGTTTTCAAAACTGCTCTTAAACCGCTTATAGTTTGCCAAAAATTTAAGTTGGGTCATAATATTGGTGTCCATAGTTTTCCAACGGTATATCGCAAGCCCCGTTTGGGCAATGTTGGCGGAAGTTCAACCGAGTTCACAGGGAAGTTCAAGGTACTACTAGCGGGGCAGGTCAGGTTGTGATCATAATAGTGTTTATGTATATATATATATATATATATATATATATATATATATATATATATAGAGAGAGAGAGAGAGAGAGAGAGAGAGAGAGAGAGAGACTATTCTAATCCCATAACTAGAATAACTATTTGGATCACGGCGCGCCCTATATGGGCCCGATGAGATGTTCCGGAACTAGCCGAACTCCCATGATCCGTTCCTAACCCCGACCCCCTCGATCCCATCCCTAACCCCCCACTCCCTCGATCGATGGCTACCTTCCCTGAATTAGGCCACCACCATCGCCGCCCTCCAGAATCGCGCCACTACCGCGGCCGCCCTCCCGAAGCGCGCCACCGCGGCCACCCCGCCCCACAGCGCAGCTCCCGGCCTCCCAGCGAGCCGCCGCCCCGCCCATCGCACCGCCTCCGTTCCTCCCAGCGCGCTGCCGCCCTGCCCCATGGCGCCCAGCTGCTCCGCCCTCCACTGCCTGATCCCTGCCGCCCATCGGACCCGACGAGCAGTGCCACCCTTGGCCACGGATAGGGGCTGCAGCCTTCTCGGGGCGAACCGTGACCTTCCCGGAGGGGCCACCGCGACCTTCCCCAGCTCCACCCTCCGTAGCGACTGCCGTCGGCGGCCTTCTATCCATGCTGGAGCTGCCCCCCGCCTGGCTCCGGCCCCGCACAGCCCCCTTGATACGTCTCTAACGTATCTATAATTTTTGATTGTTCCATGCTATATTATATTCTGGTTTGGACATTATTGGGCTTTATTATACACTTTTATATTATTTTTGGGACTAACCTATTAACCGGAGGCCCAGCCCGGAATTGCTGTTTTTTTGCCTATTTTAGGGTTTCACAGAAAAAGAATATCAAACGGTGTCCAAACAGAATGAAACCTTCGGGAACGTGATTTTCAGAACGAACATGATCCAGAGGACTTGGACCCTACGTCAAGACATCAACCAGGAGGCCACGAGGTAGGGGGCGCACCTACCCCCTGGGCGCGCCCTCCACCCTCATGGTCCCCCTGTTGCTCCACCGACGTACTCCTTCCTCCTATATATACCTACGTACTCCCAAACTACCAGATACGGAGCCAAAACCCTAATTCCACCGCCGTGACTTTCTGTATCCACGAGATCCCATCTTGGGGCCTGTTCCGGAGATCCGCCGGAGGGGGCATCGATCACGGAGGGCTTCTACATCAACACCATAGCCCTTCTGATGAAGTGTGAGTAGTTTACCTCAGACCTACGGGTCCATAGTTATTAGCTAGATGGCTTCTTCTCTCTTTTTGGATCTCAACACAAAGTTCTCCCCCTCTCTTGTGGAGATCTATTTGATGTAATCTTCTTCTGCCGTGTGTTTGTTGAGACCGATGAATTGTGGGTTTATGATCAAGTTTATCTATGAACAATATTCGAATCTTCTCTGAATTCTTTTATGTATGATTTGTTATATTTGCAAGTCTCTTCGAATTATCAGTTTGGTTTGGCCTACTAGATTGATCTTTCTTGCAATGGGAGAAATGCTTAGCTTTGGGTTCAATCTTGCGGTGTCCTTTCCCAGTGACAGTAGGGGCAGCAAGGCACGTATTGTATTATTGCCATCGAGGATAACAAGATGGGGTTTATTTCATATTGCATGAGTTTATCCCTCTACATCATGTCATCTTGCTTAAAGTGTTACTCTGTTCTCTTGAACTTAATACTCTAGATGCATGTTGGATAGTGGTCGATATGTGGAGTAATAGTAGTACATGCAGGCAGGAGTCGGTCTACTTTTCTCGGACGTGATGCCTATATACATGATCATACCTATATATTGTCATAACTATGCTCAATTCTATCAATTGATCAACAGTAATTTGTTTACCCGCCGTGAATACTTATGCTCTCGAGAGAAGCCACTAGTGAATCCTATGGCCCCCGGATCTATCTTCCATCATATTAATCTTCTAATACTTAGTTATTTCCTTTGACTTTTATGTTACTTTGCATTTTATCATAAAAATACCAAAAATATTATCTTATCATATCTATCAGATCTCACTCTCGTAATTGACCATGTAGGGATTGACAACCCCTTATCATGTTGGTTGCGAGGATTTATTTGTTTGTGTAGGTACGAGGGACTCGTGCGTGACCTCCTACTGGATTGATACCTTGGTTCTCAAAAACTGAGGGAAATACTTACGCTACTCTGCTGCATCACCCTTTCCTCTTCAAGGGAAAACTAACGCAAGTGCTCAAGAGGTAGCAAGAAGGATTTCTGGCGCCATTGCCGGGGAGGTCTATGCAAAAGTCAACATACCAAGAACCCATCACAACTCTTATCTCCCGCATTACATTATTTGCCATTTGCCTCTCGTTTGCCTCTCCCCCACTTCACCCTTGCCATTTTATTCGCCCTCTCTCTCTCTATCCTCCCTCTCTTTCTCTATTTGCCTCTTTTTGCCCGTTCCTTGTTTGCTTGTGTGTTGGATTGCTTGCTTGTCACGATGGCTCGAGATAACACTAAATTGTGTGACTTTACCAACACCAACAGCAATGATTTTATTAGCGCTCCTATTGCTCGTCTTACCGATGCTGAATCTTGTGAAATTAATGCTGCCTTGTTGAATCTTGTCATGAAAGATCCGTTTTCCGGTCTTCCTAGTGAAGATGCCGCTACCCATCTAAATAGCTGCGTTGATTTGTGTGATATGCAAAAGAATAAATATGTGGATAATGATATTGTTAAATTGAAGCTATTTCCTTTTTCGCTTAGAGATCATGCTAAAGCTTGGTTTTCGTCTTTGCCTAAAAATAGTATTGATTCGTGGAATAAGTACAAAGATTCTTTTATCTCTAAGTATTTTCCTCCCGCTAAGATCATCTCTCTTAGAAATGATATTATGAATTTTAAGCAACTTGATCATGAACATGTTGCACAAGCTTGGGATAGGATGAAATTAATGATACGTAATTGCCCTACGCATGGTTTGAATTTGTGGATGATTATACAAAAAATTTATGCCGGATTGAATTTTGCTTCTAGAAATCTTTTAGATTTGGCCGCGGGAGGCACTTTTATGGAAATCACTTTAGGAGAAGCTACTAAACTACTAGATAATATTACGGTTAATTATTCTCAATGGCACACTAAAAGATCTACTAATAAGAAAGTGCATGCGATAGAAGAAATTAATGTTTTGAGTGGAAAGATGGATGAACTTATGAAATTATTTGCTAATAAAAGTGTTTCTTCTAATCCTAATGATATGCCTTTGTCTACTTTGATTGAGAATAATAACGAATCTATGGATGTGAATTTTGTTGGTAGGAACAATTTTGGTAACAACGCATATAGAGGAAACTTTAACCCTAGGCCGTATCCTAGTAATTCCTCTAATAATTATGGTAATTCCTACAACAATTCTTATGGAAATTATAATAATATGCCCTCTTATTTTGAATCTAATATTAAAGAATTTATTACTTCGCAAAAGAATTTCAATGCTTTATTAAAGAAAAATTGCTTAAGATTGATGAGTTGGCTAGGAACGTTGATAGAATTTCTCTTGATGTTGATTCTTTGAAACTTAGATCTATTCCACCTAAGCATGATATCAATGAGTCTCTCTAAGCCATGAGAATTTCCATTGATGAGTGCAAAGAAAGAACCGCTAGGATGCATGCTAAGAAATATTGTTTTATAAAAGCGTGTTCTTCTAGTTTCCATGATAATAAGATGAAGATCTAAAAGTTATTAATGTGTCCCCTATTAAATCTTTGTTTTGCAATATGAATCTTGATAATAATGGGACTGAATATGATCCACCTTTACCTAGACGGCGTTCCAAAAATTCGGAGTCTTTAGATCTTGATGCTAAAATTGTTAAAAGTGGGATTAAAGAAGTCAAAACTTTAAATATTGATGAACCCACTATTTTGGATTTCAAGGAATTTAATTATGACAATTGCTCTTTGATAGATTGTATTTCCTTGTTGCAATCCGTGCTAAATTCTCCTCATGCTTATAGTCAAAATAAAGCTTTTACTAAACATATCGTTGATGCTTTGATGCAATCTTATGAAGAAAAACTTGAGTTGGAAGTTTCTATTCCTAGAAAACTTTATGATGAGTGGGAACCTAATATTAAAATTAAAATTAAAGATCATGAATTCTATGCTTTGTGTGATTTGGGTGCTAGTGTTTCCACGATTCCAAAGACTTTGTGTGATTTGTTAGGTTTATGTGATTTTGATGATTGCTCTTTAAACTTGCACCTAACGGATTCCACTATTAAGAAACCTATGGGAAGAATTAATGATGTTCTTATTGTTGCAAATAGGAATTATGTTCCCATAGATTTTATTGTTCTTGACATAGATTGCAATCCTTCATGTCCTATTATTCTTGGTAGACCTTTCCTTAGAACGATTGGTGCAATTATTGATATGAAGGAAATGAATATTAGATTCCAATTTCCATTAAGGAAAGGCATGGAACACTTCCCTAGAAAGAAAATTAAATTACCTTATGAATCTATTATGAGAGCCACTTATGAATTGCCTACCAAAGATGGCAACACCTAGATTTATCCTTGCTTTTTATGCCTAGCTAGGGGCGTTAAACGATAGCACTTGTTGGGAGGCAACCCAATTTTATTTTTATTCCTTGATTTTTCTCATGTTTAGTAATAAATAATTTATCTAGCCTCTGTTTTGGTTGTTTTTTTGTGTTTAATTAGTGTTTGTGCCAAGTAGAACCGTTGGGAAGACTTGGGGAAAGTCTTGTTAATCTTGCTGTAAAAAACAAAAAAATTAGCACTCACGAGAACTGCTGCCATTTTTATTTAGAAAGTTCTATTTAGTTAATTATTTTTTCAGATGATTAATAGATAAATTCCCCATGTCCAGAAATTTATTTTAGAATTTTTGGGGTTCCAGATCTTGCGTTAGCTACAGATTACTACAGACTGTTCTGTTCTTGACAGATTCTGTTTTTCATGTGTTGTTTGCTTATTTTGATGAATCTATGGCTAGTAAAATAGTTTATAAACCACAGAGAAGTTGGAATACAGTAGGTTTAACACCAATATAAATAAAGAATGAGTTCATTACAGTACCTTGAAGTGGTATTTTTTTCTTTGGCTAACGGAGCTCACGAGATTTTCTACTTTAAGTTTTGTGTTGTGAAGTTTTCAAGTTTTGGGTAAAGATTTGATGGATTATGGAACGAGGAGTGACAAGAGCCTAAGATTGGCGATTCCCATGGAACCCCCAATATAATCTAAGGACACCTAAAATCCAAAGCTTGGGGATGACCCCGAAGGCATCCCCTCTTTCGTCTACTTCTATCGGTAACTTTACTTGGAGCTATATTTTTATTTACCACATGATATGTGTTTTGCTTGGAGCGTCTTGTATTATTTGAGTCTTTATTTTTTTTAGTTTTCCACAATCATCCTTGCTGCACACACCTTTTTGTGAGAGACACACATGAGTTGGAAATTATTAGAATACTCTATGTGCTTCACTTATATCTTTTGAGTTATATAGTTTTTGCTCTAGTGCTTCACTAATATCTTTTAGAGCACGGTGGCAGATTTGTTTTATAGTAACCATTGTTCTCTCATGCTTCACTTAGATTATTTTTGAGAGTCCTACAAAACAGCATGGTAATTTGCTTTAATTATTTGAGGCATTCAAGATTAATAAATAAAAATTTCTTATGAGTGTGTTGAATACTATGAGAAGTTTGAAACTTGATAATTGTTTTCAGATATGGAGATGGTGATATTAGAGTCGTGCTAGTTGAGTAGTTGTGAATTTGAGAAATGCTTGTGTTGAAGTTAGTGATTCCCGTAGCATGCATGTATGATGAACCGTTATGTTAAGAAGTCGGAGCATGATGTATTTATTGATTGTCCTCCTTATGAGTGGCGGTCGGGGACGAGCGATGGTCTTTTCCTACCAATCTATCCCCCTAGGAGCATGCGCGTAGTACTTTGCTTCCATAACTAATAGATTTTTGCAATAAGTATGTGAGTTCTTTATGACTAATGTTGAGTCCATGGATTATAGGCACTCTCACCCTTCGACCATTGCTAGCCTCTCTAATACCGCACACCTTTCACCGGTATCATATACCCACCATATACCTTCCTCAAAAAAGCCACCATACCTACCTATCATGGCATTTCCATAGCCATTCCGAGATATATTGCCATGCAACTTTCCAACGTTCCGTTTATCCTGACACGCTCCATCATTGTCATATTTCTTTGCATGATCATGTAGTTGACATTTTAGTAGTGGCAAAGCCACCGTTCATAATTCTTTCATATAAGTCACTCATGCATCATTGCTATTCCGGTACACCGCCGGAGGCATTCATATAGAGTCATACTTTGTTCTAGTATCGAGTTTTAATCATTGAGTTGTAAATAAATAGAAGTGTGATGATCATCATTCATAGAGTATTGTCCCAAATAAAAAAAGGCCAAAGATATAAAAAAGAAGGCCCAAAAAAATAAAAAAAAGGGCAATACTACTATCCTTTTTCCACACTTGTGCTTCAAAGTAGCACCATGATCTTCATGATAGAGAGTCTCCTTTGTTATCACTTTCATATACTAGTGGGAATTTTTCATTATAGAACTTGGCTTGTATATTCCAACAATGGGCTTCCTCAAAATGCCCTAGGTCTTCGTGAGCAAGCAAGTTGGATGCACACCCACTTAGTTTCTTTTTGTTGAGCTTTCATATATTTATAGCTCTAGTGCATCCGTTGCATGGCAATCCCTACTCACTCACATTGATATCTATTGATGGGCATCTCCATAGCCCGTTGATACGCCTAGTTGATGTGAGACTATCTTCTCCCTTTTTGTCTCCTCCACAACCACCATTTTATTCCACCTATAGTGCAATGTCCATGGCTCACGCTCATGTATTGCGTGAAAATTGAAAAGGTTTGAGAAGATTAAATACTTTGTCATCGGGGTTGTCATCGGGGTTGTGCATGATTTGAATACTTTGTGTGGTGAAGATGGAGCATAGCCAGACTATATGATTTTGTAGGGATAACTTTCTTTGGCCATGTTATTTTGAAGAGAAATAATTGCTTAGTTAGTATGATTGAAGTATTATTATTTCGATGTCAATATTAAACTTTTGTATTGAATCTTCCGGATCTGAATATTCATACCACAATTAAGAGAATTACATTGAAATTATGCCAAGTAGCATTCCACATAAAAAATTCTATTTCATTTACCTACTCGAGGACAAGCAGGAATTAAGCTTGGGGATGCTTGATATGTCTCCAATGTATCTATAATTTTTTATTGTTCCATGCTATATTATATTCTGTTTTGGACATTATTGGGCTTTATTATACACTTTTATATTATTTTTGGGACAAACCTATTAACCGGAGGCCCAGCCCAGAATTGCTGTTTTTTTTGCCTATTTTACGGTTTAGCAGAAAAAGAATATCAAACGGAGTCCAAACGGAATGAAACCTTTGGGAACGTGATTTTTGTAACGAACATGATCCAGAGGACTTGGACCCAACGTCAAGACATCAACCAGGAGGCCACGAGGTAGGGGGCGCGGCTACCACCCCTGGGCGCACCCTCCACCCTCGTGGGCCCCTGTTGCTCCACCGACGTACTCCTTCCTCCTATATATACCTACATACCCCCAAACTACCAGATACGGAGCCAAAACCCTAATTCCACCTCCGTGAATTTCTGTATCCACGAGATCCCATCTTGGGGCATGTTCCGGATCTCCGCCGGAGGGGGCATCGATCACGGAGGGCTTCTACATCAACACCATAGCCCTTCCGATGAAGTGTGAGTAGTTTACCTTAGACCTACGGGTCCATAGTTATTAACTAGATGGCTTCTTCTCTCTTTTTGGATCTCAATACAAAGTTTTCCCCCTCTCTTGTGGAGATCTATTCAATGTAATCTTCTTTTGCGGTGTGTTTGTTGAGACCAATGAATTGTGGATTTATGATCAAGTTTATCTATGAACAATATTTGAATCTTCTCTGAATTCTTTTATGTATGATTGGTTATCTTTGCAAGTCTCTTTGAATTATCAGTTTGGTTTGGCCTACTAGATGATCTTTCTTGCAATTGGATAAGTGCTTAGTTTTGGGTTCAATTTTGCGGTGTCCTTTCCCAGTGACAGTAGGGGCAGCAAGGCACGTATTGTATTGTTGCCATCGAGGATAACAAGATGGGGTTTATTTCATATTGGATGAGTTTATCCATCTACATCATGTCATCCTACTTAAAGCGTTACTCTGTTCTCTTGAACTTAATACTCGAGATGCATGCTGGATAGCGGTCGATGTGTGGAGTAATAGTAGTAGATGCAGGCAGGAGTCGGTCTACTTGTCTCAGACGTGATGCCTATATACATGATCATACCTAGATATTCTCATAACTATGCTCAATTCTGTCAATTTCTCAACAATAATTTGTTTACCCACTGTGAATACATATGCTCTCGAGAGAAGCCACTAGTGAGACCTATGGCCCCCGGGTCTATCTTCCATCATATTAATCTTCCAATACTTAGTTATTTCCTTTGCCTTTTATCATAAAAATACCAAAAATATTATCTTATCATATCTATCAGATCTCACTCTCGTAAGTGACCATGTACGGATTGACAACCCCTTATCGCGTTGGTTGCGAGCATTTATTTGTTTGTGTAGGTACGAGGGACTCGTGCGTGGCCTCCTACTGGATTGATACCTTGGTTCTCAAAAACTGAGGGAAATACTTACGCTACTCTGCTGCATCACCCTTTCCTCTTCAAGGGAAAACCAACGCAAGTGCTCAAGAGGTAGCACCCCTCGCCTGGATTTGGCCCCGGCTGCCATGCCACCCCCACGCCTGGGTCCGGCTGCTGCAGTGCACTTGCCCCACTCCTAGGTCCGGCAGCCGCGCCGCCTCCGCTCCTGGGTCCAACCATCAGCACCCCCACCCCCTGGCACACGACCGTCGGTCCCCAAGCACACCGCCCAAGTGCCCACGCCCCATCCCCCGACATTATCCTGCCTCGTTGGCGCACCATGGATGTCTTCCTCTTCTGCCTAGAACTTCTTCTCCAACCTCTTGCCTTGTCGGTGTTCCATTCATTCCGCTCAACATGGCTCTTCAGGTACGGCCAAGATTCAATCCCCTGGATTTCTCTTAGGAATCAAGATGAATTTTATCTTCTCTGTATCTGATTTGCGCCTAATCTTGGTTCTTGGATTGGGTGTGGATGGTTGGGGAGGACGGCGAGGACCTCAAGAACCACAGGGAGCTCCTGCCTCTCTCCAAGCTCCAAGGTGCGAATGATGATCCTCAGTTTCTTGGATTGTTGGTGTGTCCCCTATTTGTTTGGGTAAAAAATGCCTCTTTTGGCTGAATATATACGAGCTTTTATTCATTGGATGTCGTGGCCTTAGTGAGCACTTTTAGGTGACGACGCCCTCATGTAACTGCTTGAACAGAGGGTGACTTGCCATCATTCTTGATTATCCTCTGTCGATTCGAACTATACAATTTATGTTCCTCACCCAAAGAAGTAACTGCTGGGTGTGGACACCTGACTAATAAGACGAGTAGAACAAGGGAATGTTTTAAGTTCGCTTTTAGCTTTGAAAATTATCATTTTGAAAAAAATAAAAAACGGCCCGGTATCTGAATCCACTTTTCCATAAACATGGTGTCTAGAAGCTGGGCTCGGTTCCGTAAACATGGTATACTCTGCTAAGCAGCTTCCAACACTTGCCCTATCTTCTTTTAGAGATTGGTGTTTTATATTGGCATTTGGACCCAAAGAAGCCCGAAAGCGAAGCATAGCTAGCGAAGATCCGCAAAGACAGAGGATATAACTACATGGTTTGTGACTCCCACCAACTCTCAGTTCCTCTTTGCTTCTCTTTAACCGTGCACACCTTGTGTATGTAATATGATAGTAGTGCACATGCATCACTTGCTAAAGGATTATCTCGATATATGCCCTAGAAAGTTAGCAAACTTTGAGGAGAAGCTCAAGAATTTCTTCACAGAGCACATGCATGCCGACGAAGAGACCCGCGATAGCTTGGAAGGCGGCGGGTACCTTGATGTGCGTGATAAGGATGACAAGTGGGTTCGGATCTGGATAAAAGAAGGGGATATGATTGTGTTGCCGGCTGGAATTTATGATCGGTTCACCCTCGACGCCGCCAACCATGTGAAGGTACTAACTGGGATCTTTTATGTGTTTTACTGCTAAAGAGTTGTTGCGGTGATTATTTTTTGCATCACATTTTGCATAGAAATATGAATCTGTTTTGTCAACCAAGCTAATTGAAAGCATGAGTTAGGCACTAGATTAGAGGACATCTGTAGAACCATCAAAAAGAAGCGCAAGTCGCAAAATGGATCAACAAGATGGTTGACAACTAATTATTCATGTAATGCTACTTGGTGAGGACCACTAAGGAAAAACAATACAATGATGAACTAGCAGCATCACATTCACGGATCAGATGTACGACACAAGTTGGCCAATCTGGGTAGTGTACTCAAGTTTAGCAGAAAGTGTGCTCTCGTAGGATGCAGAAACAAGGTTCATTTTCAGCCGGTAATTAGAGAACTGTGCTGTTAAACAACATCTATAAGCAATTAAAATGAGACGGTGTATATATGTAGAAGTTCTATCTTGCATCAGATATAAATTGGGTCCTTATCAAACTTAACACATTCTGATGCCTTGTCGTGCACAGCTCATGAAGCTCTTCCTCGGAGAACCAGTGTGGATAGCACACAACCGGCCTTAGGAGGACCATCCGGTGAGGCAAGAGTATGTGAAGAGGCTAACGGACAACAATGTTGGTCTTGCTCTGGCGGCACACTGAAGTTTGTTTGTGATTCCTCAACAATGTATTATAAACACCCATGCATGGACATATACATACATTTGGATGAAACTGTGTTGTAATCTTGAATATGCAGGTGGCCTCGCTGGCGCACCATGGACGTCTCCGCTGCTGGCAAACGGCAAAAAAATGATTGGCCGATCTAGTCGAGCAAGATGTGGAAGAACAGCTCGACTTGTGTATGCTTTTTTATCTAATATGGCTGATTGTACCGCCGCCGCTATTTTTAGTTTTTTGCTCACATGCACTGTATTTGTTTGATGTAATGCCTGAGAACTAGCCTGGGAATAAATGTAGTATGTTGCTGGAGTTTGTGCAACTTTTAGTCAAATAGAAAATTTTGATGAAATGCACGCAGTTGTTGTTCGGCAGTGAAATTCATAGTCTTTGCAGTACCCAGTTAACGTTTTCGAAGTTTAACACTGCAAAAAGAATGAAAGTAAATATACTATACTTTGAAAAATAAAATGGAACACCAGAATCATATGGTGCTGTTCATATATAACCAAGAGAGGAGTTCAAAGAATCTTAACTTGTTGCATTTCATAAAAAAACAGTGGAAAAGCATGAACTAGCTAGGTGTCCTAGTTCAAATATGTACCATATCATCAACTTGAAACAGTATGTCATTCGCAAAAACATTTGGGGAGAATATGAAAAAGTGTGATATTACATTGCATTAAAAATAGAGTTTTAAAAAAACTCACGAGAATGTTGATATTTTAAAAATCCAGAAGTTCAAAAAAAATTGATCACGAAGTTCAAATGAAAAGGAGGAACATTTCAAAAGAATTTCTAAAAAAATGGTTTTCCCATTCTAAAAAAACTAGAAGTTCAAATTAAAATAGTGGTGCGGTCCAATGTTTATAAAAAGGGGTTTCCCCATTACTAACCAATAAATTTAAGAAATTCAAATTTAAAAATGGTAAAGTTAGATGTCTATTAAAAATTTAGATTTTTCTCATTAGTAAAAGAATAAAACCAAGATGTACAAATTTAAAAAATGGTGATGTCTATAAAAAAGGAATTTGAGCAAAGAATGACTTCTCACATTAAAAAATGATTTCAAATTAAAAATAATGGTGTAGTCGAAAGTTAAAAAAAATCCAAAATTTAACATTTCAAAATTAATAATAGCCTAGAAGTTCAATTTAGAATAACAAATCATTCGATTTTCACCGTTTAAAAAAACCCGAGAAGTCCGGTTCAAGAAACCTAAGAAGTTCAAATTTTAAAACAGAGATTTTCCTTGCAGCTAAACCAATAAAAATCGAGAAGTTCAAATAAAATAACGAAGAAGTATACGGAAAAATCAAATTATTTCCGTTTCTAGGAAAAATAAAAGTAGGAAATTTTAATTTTAAAATTTATCTTTGATGCTTATTTGAAAACATAGTTTTTCAAATAAAAAAGATGAAGTTCAAACTGAAATAACAAAGAAGTTCAAAATTTACTAAAACCTAGGATTTACGTGTTCAAAAAGTAAAAAACACAACTCCATTTTTTGCATTTTTTAAAACAACTCATCAACGAAAAATGGTGAAGTTCAAATAATATATAAATGATTTTCCCTATTTTAAAAAAACAAGAAGTTCAAATTAAAATAATGGAGTGGTCCGATGATTTTTAAAAAATAGAATTTTCCCTTTACTAACAAAAAACTAAGAAGTTCAAATTTTAAAAATGGTAAAGTTTGACGCCAATAAAAAATCAGTTTTTTCTCGTCACTAAATGAATAAAACTCAGAAGTTCAAATTTTAGAACATCTTGATGGTTAGATGTGTGTTAAAACCATGTGAGTGCATGTGTGTAGGTGTGTGGCAACATAAAAGTTCAGATGAGGAAAAGGTAATAAAATGAAACCTAAAAATTTTCATTGCAACAAGTTCCCAAAAGAAAAGGGAACACACCATCGAAATATCCACATGGCTAGGAAAATGAAAAAAGCTGATTTTCCCCATTCTATAAAAACTAGAAGTTCAAATTAAAAATAATAACACGGTATCATTGTTTTAATAAATAAAAAAAATCCCATTACTAACCAATAAAACTAAGAAGTTCAAATTTCAAAAAAGGTGAAGTTCGATGTCTATAAAAAATTCAGATTTTTCACATTATGAAAAAATAAAACCAAGAAGTTCAAATTTTAAAACAAAGAGGTTCAAAAAACTCGATTTTCCTCGTTACTAAATAATAAAACTAAGAAGTTCAAATTAAAATAACAGAGAAGTTCAAAGTTGATAAGAACCTCAAATTCTCGTTCTAAAGAATAACTAATAAGTTCAAATTAAAATAAGGGAACAACAAAAAAGTTTTAAAAAGATTTTCCCCGTTTTTTAAAAACTTCGGATTTTCCATGATACTAAAGATCAAACCATGAAGTTCAATTTAAAAAAACAGAGTAATTCAATGTACATTAAAAACTCAATTTTTCTCGTTACTAAAGAATAAAACCAAGAAGTTCAATTTAAAAATGTGGAGAAGTTTGTTATTTCATTAAAAACTCGCATTTTTTGGTTACTAAAGAATAAAACAAATAAGTTCAATTCAAAATAACGAAGAAGTTTGATATTTCTAACGAAACTACAATTTTCATATTTCTAAAAATACATAAACGAAATTCAAATAAAAAAGTTAGAGCGGTTCAATATAGAAGTTCGGTGATTATAGAAAACTCAGATTTTCCTCGTTATTAAAGAATGGAAACAAGAAGTTCAAAAATAAAAAACAAGAAGTTCAACTTTTAAAAATGGAACGCTTTCAAAATTTCATAAAAAGGATTGAGAAATAAAACCAGGAAGTCCATATTAAAAAGATGGAGAAGTTCGATGATGGTAGAAACTCAGATTTTCCTTGTTATTAAAGAATGGAAACAAGAAGTTCAAAAATAAAATAACAAGAAGTTCAACTTTTAAAATAGAGCGCTTCAAAATTCATAAAAAGGGATTAAGAAAATCCGATTAAAAATTCTTAAAAAAAACTCAGATATTTTCATGTAACCAAGACAAGTTTAGATTGATAACTGCCAGAAGTTCACGTACTACACGATGTGCATTTTGTATTAAAAAGGAACAAAAAACAAAGGCTAAAAGTTTTTTTGTTATAAGTTCAAGTCCTCCATCGAAGAAAGTCAAAAAATTTATTGTGAGAGAGGTTTGTACAAAAGAAATATAATTTGTGTAGCACTGACAAATGGATGAGAAAATTACAAAAGAAAATAGTTCACAAAAGTTCAACGTGGAAACAGCAGGAAGTTCAACTACTACAGTGAATGAATTTTAGATGAAAAACTTTTAAAATCGTCATGAGTATGAAAAAACGATCAACAGGGGGAAGTTGCGTGTTTACTACATCTTTCCACCAATATATCACTTGCTCAATTCCGGTGAGTGGATGGAGAGCTACGAGTAGTGGATGGAGAGCTACAAGCAAAAATACACATGAAAAACAGAGTGAAGTTCAAGTAGACATGCCGAGAAGTTCAGGTTCTTCACGTGGTGCATTTTCGAAGGATCTGTTTCGCGATAAAGGCAGAACGAATGATCTCACCATTTTTGAAATTACTTGAAAACAGCTAGGAATCACAGAAAACAAGAAACATAAAGAAGTTTCGCATTTTCCTTAGCTTTTAAATGGTATATTATTTGTCCCATTCCGATAAAGTTTGTAGAAATTATGGCGAAAATACTTTTTAGCCATTTTCAAAATTGATTTAAAACAGTAAGGAATTGGGAGAAACAATATATAACAAAAAGTTTCGCATTTCCTCAAGCTTTCCAATGCCATATCATTTGCTGCATTCAGACATATGGTTTAAAAGTAGATCGAAAATACGAACTCTGTGGAACTTGTACCGTTTTCTAAATTAATCTTAAACCTTTCAAAATTACGAAAACTTTCTACATGAGAAAGTAGATCATTTTCATAAGCTTTCCAAAGCCATATCACTTTCCTCAATTGGATTAGCCGTCTAGAAATGACATCGAAAATACGAACTCGGCTGTTCGGTTTCGAAATTTTACGATTTACCAAATTACTCTTTAACCGTAGGGAATTAGAGAAAACTTTCAACATGTGGAAGGAGCGGTTTTGCAGTAGCTTTCCAACGCCATATTATTTTCCTCATTCCGATAAACAATTTAGAAATGCGATCGAAAATACGATTCACGGTTTTTGTTTGAAGAAAAAACGGTTTTCAAACTGCTCTTAAACTGTTTGCATTTTGCTAAAAAATTAACTTGACTCATGATACTGCTGTCGATAGATTTCCAATGGTATATCGCAAGCCACATTTGGGCAACATTGGTGGAAGTTCAACCTAGCACTCGAAGAAGTTCGGGTCGAACAACTCAGGCAGTAAAATTGCAAAAAACACAATTTCATCACGACCCGAGAGCAAAATCTGCCAACGAGCGAGATTCCTATTTAAAACTGGTATTTAGTTGCTAAAAAACATTTCTAGATTACACTAACATCATATAGAACACGACTAACAAGAATAATTTGCGGGGGAAGCCACGGTTGCGAAGATAGCCTGAAGGTCGGGTTCGTACAGAGGGAAGTTCAGGCGCGTTACTCAGGCAGGTCAGGTTGTGATCAGAATATTATTCTGATCCCGTGATTAGAATAGTGTTATATATATATATATATAGTGAGTGGTTAGGTTAGGGGCTATTTGGTCCCTCTGATCGTAATCGGACGGTCCGAGAAAAAATAGGCTAGGAGAGTCCACCAAAGAACCAGTGATATTTTAGGTATGTTTGGAGATGAATCGGACCCATCAGTAACGACAACCTCGTTCAGGTAAGTTTCGTACAAGTTGCGAGGAGGGGAAAAGTGGGTTGTGTAGAGATGTGAGGCGGTCGTGTGCAAGTGTGCTTAGTCTCGGAACGGTTAACAAAAACAACGAAGAGAAGCGGCAACTACTAACAGATGCAAGATTTGAAAAAAAACATTCGGATGCAATGCACATGATGCTATGTTGAAATGCAACAAACAAATAAACACACAGCGACAACGATAGACATGGAAGGCGTCTTGAGTGTCGGTCTCGGGTCATCACAACACTCCTCCACTTAGAACAGATCTCGCCCCGAGATCTAGGGATGACAAACAGTAGAGGAAGAGAAGAGGTAAAACTAAGTTTCTCCTTTGACAAATGAGTGAAACCAACAAACCTTAAAGGTTAGACAATTCCAAGGAAAGAATACAATGGAGATGAACGAAGTTGAAAACAGTCCGTTAGAAAATAGGAACAAGGAACATTGCGAAAACCTTGTAGGTTGAAAGACATGAAACAAGAGCTTCATGAACCAAAAGAATATGACCACACCGGTATAATGAGATAACCAAGGAACATGATTGACAGAATTTGGACAGCACTCCAATCAAACATGGAAGGAATAGAACCTGAACTTGACAAGATGAGATGATACTTCGAGAAGGGCAACAACACAATGCCTCCGAAACAAATGAAAGAGTGGAATGAAAAGAACGGAGAATAACATGTAATTTGGAAGAGTAACATTACAAAGAAGGGTTGAATGGAGTTGTTGGAAAATCAACAATGAGAGGAATAAGATTTATTGTGGGTTTGTGGAAAACAACTCAAAAGTTGAGGTGAAGTTCTCCCACTAACAAAACAATTGATTTGATTGAGAGCACCAAAGAGATGAAAAACTTCTTCCAGCAAGATGATAAAGAGACAACTTCAATCATTGTTAAGCACCCCAATTAGCAACATTCCTTAGGGAAGGCTTTAGGGGAAATCTTTACCAAGATAACTCCACGAAGAGATTGATGGATTTAAAATACCTCATTCTTGACAACATGTGAATCAAGAAACACGTAGGGAAATTATCAAGAATGACATAACACCACCTCAAAAGATAAGATAGAAAGAACTGCACTTCAAAATGGAAGAAGAAGATTACTTCAGCTCCTGCAACAAGAATCTTGAAGAACACTTCGAGAATGAATGAAATCTTTGATGAACCACCATGTTGAGCCTTCGTGAGAACACCGGTAACAAAAGAATGATAAAACAAAAGTAAAGAGAAATTGAAAACACAAGGTGAAGCCTTGCAATGATTTAGATGGATCTTTGTGGCGGAATAATTGAGAGAGCTTGGAAATTCGAAACAAAATATGAAGCAATTCAAAATCGAGAATTTATTCCTCATGAACAAACTCCGAAGGAAGAAATTAATCGCTTACCAATTTAACTTGATGAGCAAACTCCATGAAACAAGAATAAGAATTATGTTTTGCTATCCTTCACCAATTTAACTTGGTGACAAGCAATGGATTTGGCATACCACTTATTCTTCTTTGAAAGGATTGAAGAGTGATATAGCACAAACTTGAAGAAGTCTTCGATGAATCACCAGGAGGATTGGAAAGAACGAATGAAATGATACGATAATAAAGTAATAGGAATGTTAAATGAACCACCGTAAGAATTGAAAACGATTGAGGAAAAGAGAACGAATCACCGGGAAGAATTTAGAAAATGAACGAAGATACTTGAGGGCATTCAGATATGAGAGAAGGAAGAGATCATGAGCTGACTAAAGAATACTTGAACGATGCGCATGTAAGATTTGGAGATGAATGGAGAAACAACAATTTAGGAGAATTGTTGAGCAAGAGCCAAAATTATGAACGAATAAATCTTCTAAATTGATGGCCTCCGGATGATCGAGAAAGGAAAGCAACTCCTGAAATTCTTCGGATGGGTGTGAAAAGGATTCTCATAATCGAAAACAATTATGAGTATGGCATGAAGCTAGAACCATGAATCTTCAAGAGAATGGAGCAAGATTTAGAGAAAAATTCGTCTTCGGTCTTCAACGCTGAGAAGGACGACGAGGAACACCACCAAAGTTGTTGAGACACTACGTAACAATGAACAAAGAAAGGTTGAGTGAAGGATGAAAATAATTTGAAACCAGTCCTGTAGAAGGCATCTGACTGATGAAAATTCATTCTTACATCACACCTTGAAAGGAATTGAGAATAACTCCAGACAAATTAGAAGAGTTAGGTAAGATCCTGGGAAAAGACTTGTGGGTTTGGGACCACTCAAAAAAAACACCATTGAATGATCTTAAAAGAGAGATTGCACATGTTGAATTAAATGGCTCGAAAGAGATAACAACCTCGAAATAGCTTGAACGAATTAGCAATGGAAATGTGAATCTTCTGATATATCTTGAACACTCCGGGGAAGAGATAGAGAGAGTTGAATAAGTAAGAGAGGCTTGGAAGAAATGCCAACATGGGAAAACATGTGAAACAAAACAAATATATATGATCAACACCGAAGCTTGAGTTTAGTCCACCGAAGAAGAAAGAGAACAAAGAATGATGAACTTGAAACTATCATCAATACAAACTACAACATGAATACAACAGTTCATCAACACATAGCAACCATCATGTAGAAGAGAAGGATCTGACTATGGATGAAATCAAACGAAAAAGAAGAAGGACATCCACCCTGCTAATCCCAGGCTCCCCAACCCTGTAACGACCAGACCTCAAACAGTCCAATCTCTGTGCTTCGGTGTCATCCCTGGATTAGTAATGCTGACACCACACAGTACTTGAAGGATTTATAATAGAGTAGCAATCACACACTTATTACATCGAGTGTCGCAAAAGAGAACTTATTACAATAAATATGGCTTAAGGCCATCTAATAACGATAACAGCGGAAGGCTTGGAAGATAAGTGAGTCCATCAACTCCAACGGCATCACTGAGTATAGAACCACGACCTAAAACTCCTTAATCGTCGTCTGAAAAGTCTGCAACATTAATGTTGCAGCCCGAAATGGGTCAGCACATGGAATATGCTGGCAATGTAACACATTGAGAATAATGGAATGAAATAGCTATTCTATATGCATATTTGGCTGGTGGAGAGCTCTATGGTTACAGTTTTGCGTAAAGCCAATTTTTCCCTACAGCAAAGGAATGAACTTATTTAACTATCATGGTGGTTGTTAAACATTGAGAATGGTTGACAGCATTCTCAATCCCAATTAAGCATCATCATTAAACAAACCCATCAAAATTAATTTTTTTGAGTAACATGATGAGATTCACATGATAATCCAAGTACTAGATACTCAAGATGTCCATAACCGGGGACACGGCTAGCCATGATTAGTTTATACACTCTGCAGAGGTTTGCGCACTTTTCCCCACAAGTCTCGATTTCCTCCGTAGGATTTCTCGCACTACACGGTGTTTGAGAAATGGATGACCGAGACATAGTCTTTCAGAAGCGCTAGCACCTTACGATGGGTAGACCGTACCACCTACATCCCCTACATCTGCTAGTCTACCACTGTAAGAGTTCGCACGACTTAGTCAACTATGCTAGAGCCCATAATAGCTTGTGGCTGCACAGGGAAGTTTCTAGCATGAACAATCTCATGATCCCTTTGAGCCTGGATGGCGGTCCGAAAAACAACAGGCAAATTCTAGAATACCCAGGTACCTCAATCGACCCAGATGTGTGTTTAAGTTGCCACCTTAAATAAACCATTAATTAACAATCTCTCATCTGTCATGGATACACTCACCCAATCCACGTCTACTAGCATAGCATGGCATAATAAGCAAACGTAGAAGTAACTCCCAAAGGTTTGTGTAACACCCCGGATGTAACTTTCCCTATTTGTACTCCAACTCTAGTCGTTTCCGGCGTTAAGTTATTTTATTTCCTCGGGTTTGGGTTTTGTCTCCATGTGTTGTTGTCGTTGTCATGCATCTCATATCATGTCATCATGTGCATTGCATTTGCATATGTGTTCATCTCATGCATTCGGGCATTTTCCCCGTTGTCCGTTTTGCATTCCGGCGCTTCGTTCTCCTCCGGTGGCCATGTCTAGCTTTCTTTCGTATGTGGGGATTAAACATTTCTGGATTGGACCGAGACTTGCCAAGCGGCCTTAGTTTACTACCGGTAGACCGCCTGTCAAGTTTCGTACCATTTGGACTTCGTTTGGTACTCCAACGGTTAACCGAGGGACCAAAAAGGCCTCGTGTGTGTTGCAGCCCAACACCCCTCCAATTTGGCCCAAAACCCACCAAACTCTGCTCCATGTCCTAGAGCGTTCGATCACGATCGCGTGGCCAAAAACCGCACCTCATTTGGACTCTCCTAGCCCCCTCTATGCCTATATATATCTCCCCCCATTCGAATCACGGACGAAACCCTAGATTTTTTCACCTCCGTCGCCGCCGGACACGTCCGGACGGACCGGACGCGTCCGCTCCGCCCGCCCGCACCAGCCAGCAGCCGCCACGTATCCCTTGCGGGACCGCTTCGCCGCCGCCGCCGCTGAGGCCCGCCGAGCCCAGTGCGGGCCCCCGCGGCCCAGCTCCTCGCGCCGCCCGCGCC
>NC_041386.1:275245621-275257337 GCF_002162155.2 Triticum dicoccoides | reverse complement strand
GCCTCCCTGCCGACGCCGGCCGGAGCCGCGCCTCGCCTCCCGGTGCAGTGCCCCGCCGCCTTACCTCGTCGCCTCGCCGCCCCGCGGCCGGGACCGGTGACCCCGCCGCCCTCCGCCGTCCTCTCCGCCAAGACCGGAGCTCGCCGCGCTGCCCAACACCATCGCCGGCGACCTCGGCTCCGGCCGTGAACAGTGCCGCCGCCACCTCGGGCTCCGTGCGATCCAGATCTGGATCGGAGCTACAGTAAACCCTAGGAGAGGTTGATTTTTTTTTACTAAGTCCCGAAATTCTTCATCCATATGCTCCTGTTTGCGGCTCCGTAACTTTGCATCCGTAGCTCCGATTTGGGCGTATAGCATATCAAAATGTTCATCTCAGAGAGTATATCATTTCATTCCACTGCATCATTTTCATTTGAGCTCATATTGATGCCCGAAATGCTGTTAGAAGAGGGCTACTTGAGTTAATTGTCAGATCTGTTACTCCATTTAGCACTTTTGTCATTTTTGCCATGATTATTGTGTGCATGATATGCCCGTGAGTTCGACATATGTTTTGTTAAGGGTTTTGTCATCTTTCCAGAGGTGCAACCCATGTATTTTTAGGATGTGTGTGGTGACTTGTGCAAGCTTGCAAAGTGGTGCACTTGATAATTCTGTTTTCAGGGACTTAGTAGTTTCAATAAGTCCTGGGATTGTTTAGTTCTTGATGCCATATGTTCATGTTGTTTCCTAGTGATCCGTGCCTCTTTTGAGGATGATCAGTTAGGGAGTTTTGTTAATCTTGTAGTGTTCTATCCATCCATGTCTTTGTTTGCAATTATGGAGCATCCTAGAATGAGTCAATCGAGCTCTACTTTTGCTTCGTTGCGAATCTGGGCAGATCGTCAACTTGTTTGCGATTTTGCCGATGTTATTGTAGTTGATCCGTGCATGCTATGCCATTGTTCTTGCCATATCTAGCTTGAATTTTGTGCCTTCTTGATGGGTGTATGCTTGTCTTGCCATGACTTGCACCGTGGTGACTGCATCGAGCTCGTAAACATGCCTTCGTGAGTTATGTTTCAGCATGTCCCAGTTTTCACTAAGTCTGAAAACTGATTATGTTTTTGCTATGTTCGTGTGCTTGTTAGTATATTTTTTGATCCCTTTTAGCTCAAGGTCACTAAGGGATTTTTGTTAATCTTGTTGAGTAGCCCCATTCCATGTCTTTCTTTGTCATGTTCAGGTCCTGTAGCATGTTGTTTTGTTGCTCCGGAGAGGGCTATATGATCTGAAATTCCAGACAAGTGTTAATTTCACTAAGTCTGAGATCTCTTTTACCATTTGCGTTTTTGCCATGCTTGTTTGAACCTCCTAATGGATGAATTGGCCGTAGCTCAGTGCTAGACTTTTGTTAATCATCTTGAATGCTTCCCTGCCATGTATTTTGACGCCATGTTTGGGTGCTGTAGCATGTTCATCTCTTTGCATTTAGATGCCTACTTGCTGTAAATCGCAGACCGGTGTCATATTTGAATCGCTTGCCATTTCCAAACCGTAACTACGATTCCGACGTTCTTTATATCGTTTTCAAGCGATTTCATCTCATCTTTCCAGTGGCACACTTGGATTTCCATGTTGAGGCCAGGTCCATGCATTTCCTGTCATATCTTGCATTTGGCATCCCGCATCGCATCCCGCATAACATATCATCATTTCATCATATTGCTTGTTCTCGGACGTGGTTGATTGTATCCTTGTTGCTTGTTTGTCTTGTTTGGGTAGAGCTGGGAGACGAGTTCGCTAACGAGGAGCCCGTTGAGTTTGCTTGTGAGGATCCAGTCAACTCTAACAACTATGCAGGCAAGATGATCATACCCTCGAAATCAGTACTATCTTTGCTATGCTAATTTGCTCGCTCTTTTGCTATGCCATTGCTACGATGCCTACCACTTGATTGCAAGCCTCCCAAATTGCCATGTCAAACCTCTAACCCACCATGTCCTAGCAAACCATTGATTGGCTATGTTACCGCTTTGCTCAGCCCCTCTTATAGCGTTGCTAGTTGCAGGTGAAGATTGGAGGCCGTTCCTTGTTGGAACATTTATTTACTTGTTGGGATATCATTATATTGCTATGTTATCTTAATGCATCTATATACTTGGTAAAGGGTGGAAGGCTCGGCCTCTCGCCTAGTGTTTTGTTCCACTCTTGCCGCCCTAGTTTCCGTCATATCGGTGTTATGTTCCTGGATTTTGCGTTCCTTACGCGGTTGGGTTATAATGGGAACCCCTTGATATTTCGCCTTGATTAAAGCTTTTCCAGCAATGCCCAACCTTGGTTTTACCATTTGTCACCTAGCCCTTTTCTTTCCCTTGGGTTCTGCAGACTCAAGGGTCATCTTATTTTTAACCCCCCCGGGCCAGTGCTCCTCTGAGTGTTTGTCCACCTGTCAGCTACCGGTGGCCACCAGGGGCAACTCTGGGCTGGCCTACCCGTACCTAGGACAATCTGAGTGTGCCCTGAGAAAGAGATATGTGCAGCTCCTATCGGGATTTGTCAGCACATTCGGGCGGTGTTGCTGGTCTTGTTTTAACCTGTCGAAGTGTCTTGAGTTACCGAGATACCGAGTCTGATCTGAACGTCTTGGGAGGAGGTCTATTCCTTCGTTGACCGTGAGAGCTTGTCATGGGCTAAGTTGGGACTCCCCTGCAGGGATTAAATTTTCAAAAGCCGTGCCCGCGGTTATGGGCAGATGGGAATTTGTTAATGTCCGGTTGTAGACAACTTGAACCTTAATTAATTAAAATGTATCAACCGAGTGTGCTGCCGTGATGGCCTCTTCTCGGCGGAGTCCGGGAAGTGGACACGGTGTTTGAGTAATGTTTGCGCAGGTTGCTCTCTAGTTTCTCGCTCGTGCTTTGCCTCCTCTTCTAGCTCTCCTTTGCGAATAAGTTAGCCACCATACTTGCTAGTCGCTTGCTGCAGCTCCATATATTTACCTTGCCTTACCTATAAGATTAAATAGTCTTGATCGCGAGGGTGCGAGATTGCTGAGTCCCTGTGGCTCACAGATTACTATTACACCAGGTGCGGGGCCTGATGATTCCGCTCCAGGAGACGCGTGTGATCTCAAGTGGGAGTTCGACGAAGACTCTCAACAATACTACATTTCCTTTCCCGATGATCAGTAGTGGTGCCCAGTTGGGGGTGATTGGGACCGTGTCGCATGTTGGGTTCTCTTTTATTTTGGCGCCGTAGTCGGGCCATGAGTGCTTGGATGATGTAATGTTATTTATGTACTTGATTGACGTGGCGAGTGTAAGCCAACTATGTTAACTCCCCTTCTATTATTACATTACATGGGATGTTTGTGAAGATTGCCTAACTTGTGACATATGCCTTCAATGCGATTATGTCTCTAAGTCGTGCCTTGACACGTGGGAGCTATAGTCACATCGAGGGTGTCACAGTTTGATAATAAACAGGTAATAGGTACTACCTCAACTACTTCCCAAACCCTCAATTTTAATTAGATCCTAATCATGCAATGTGTGAGGATTGATCTAATGCAATAACACTGGGTAGTAGGAGGTATGATCAAAGTGTTACTTGCCTTGCTGATGATCCGGGAAACCTAGCGATTCGAAGTAACAAGCGGCGCACTCCGGGTACTCTAACGCAAACAAACAAGCATACAATAAGTACTCACTAATGCACGGGTAAAACTCAAATAAGAGATCTAACCAGAAAGTTCAACTTAAGAACTCCGGTTGGCAAAAAAAATCAAATCGAACGAAGCAACGAAAGACAAACGGCAAAAGAAATAGGCTTCGTTTACTATTCTGGATCTAAGGCAATTTTTACAGTGGCAAAAACTTGTTTGAGTTGGTTAAACGGAAAGAGAGTTTCGAGACGAAACTCCAGGCGCTTGAATCGCCTGATTCCGATAAACGAGCGAAAAGTTAGACTAAAATGAAAATCGGATCAGAGATCGCTATCAGAAAAATCGCGGATTTAATCCGAGAAAAAGAAAAACGATGAACGTTCGTTAAAACGTATGAACGGGCGAACGCTCACTATTTAAATAAACCGGAACAACCGATCTATTTAAAAAAAACCAAAACTAAAAAAACGAACAAAACCGTCGGAAAAACTGAACGGTTTTTTGAAAAAAACCGGGGCCAAAAGAAAAAAAACTACCTCCGGCGGTCCGGCGAACGGCGGCGGCGGCGGGGCGGCGCGGGCGCAGCAGAGAGGGGCGGCGGCGGTGCAGCGCGGCAGCGGCGGCAAGGCGGCAGCGGCGCGGCAAAGGCGGTGGCGGCGCGGGGCTAGGGCGGCTAGGGTTTGGGGGGGGGGGTCTGGCTGGGCCTCCCGGCTTATAAAGCTGGACGGACCTAGTGTCCGGGTCGGACACGGCCCGTAGGTCGGTTGCGTTTTTAAAATAAAGTTACGCTCAGAAAAAACAAAAGGAATACTAAACGGACTACAAAAATCCCGAAATAAATTTTCCTCGGCTTCTAAAATCAAGCCGCACAGGATGAACATTTATTTGGGGCCTAAATGCAAATTTGAAAAACGCACATTTTTCCTAAATTCAAATAAAATAACAAATAAAACCAAATAAAATCTTAATTGATTTTTTATTAAATCCTCAATATTTCTTTATTTTGGGAAAGTCATTTTCTTCCCTCTCTCATAATTTTTATAATAGAAATAATTGAAGATAAAATAAATAAAATCAAATGATCCTATTTTCAAAATTTGAGACAACTCAAATATGAAAATAATGAAATCCCCAACTCTCTCCGAGGGTCCTTGAGTTGCGTGAAATTTCTAGGGTCAACCAAAATGCAATAAATATGATATGCAATGATGATCTAGTGTATAACATTCCAAATTGAAAATTTGGGATGTTACAAACCTACCCCCCTTAAGATGAATCTCGCCCTCGAGATTCGGGTTGGCTAGAAAATAGGTGAGGGTGGTCCTTCAGCAAATCTTCCTCTCGTTCCCAGGTGGCTTCATCCTCCGTTTGGTGGCTCCACTAAACCTTGCAAAACTTGATAACCTTGTTGCGGGTGACTCGACTGGCATACTCTAGAATCTTAACTGGTTTCTCCTCATAGATCAAATCACTATCCAACTGGATCACTTCCAGTGGTACCGTATCTCTCAGCAGTATGTCAACCATCTTTGCGTGGCACTTCTTCAACTGGGATACATGGAACACGTCGTGAACTCCTGACAATCCTTCGGGCAATTCCAACTTATAGGCAACTTCTCCCATACGCTCCAAAACTTTGTATGGGCCTACAAACCGTGGCGCTAATTTTCCCTTAACTCCAAAGCGCTTAACTCCTCGAAGTAGTGATACTCGAAGATAAACTCGGTCTCCGACTTCGTAAACTGTCTCCTTGCGTTTAGAATCTGCATAACTCTTCTGCCTGGATTGAGCTACCTTCAGCCTATCGCGAATTAATTTCACTTTCTGTTCAGACTCCTTTATCAGATCCGTTCCAAACAACTGGCAGTCTCCAACTTCATCCCAGGACAATGGGGTCAAGCACCTCCTTCCGTACAAGGCTTCGAAAGGGGTCATCTTCAAACTGGATTGATAGCTGTTGTTGTAAGAGAACTCTGCATACGGCAAATTCTCGTCCCAACTAGATCCGTAATCTAGCGCACAAGCTCTTACCATATCCTCCAAAATCTGATTGACTCTCTCAGTCTGTCCATCTGTCTGCGAATGAAAAGCTGTGCTAAACTCCAGTCTAGTTCCCAAAGTCTCATGCAACTGATTCCAGAACTTTGAGGTAAACTGGGTTCCTCTGTCTGATACAATGCTCCTTGGAACTCCATGCAGACATACGATTCTGGTCATGTATATCTTTGCCAACTTTGCACTGGTATAGGTAGTCTTCACTGGAATGAAATGAGCTACCTTTGTCAACGATCGACTACAACCCATATCGAGTCATAGCCTGAACATGTTCTAGGCAATCCTGTAATAAAATCCATGCCTAGCTTATCCCACTTCCATTCGGGTATCGGCAATGGTTGTAGCAATCCTGCTCGCTTCTGATGCTCTGCCTTCACTCTCTGACATACATCACGAACTGCTACATACTCCGCAATATCCTTCTTCATTCCGGTCCACCAGAAAATATCCTTCAAATCCAAATACATCTTGGTATTTCCTGGGTGAATTGTCGTGGTTCTAAGTCTGATAGTAGTGTAGGGGGGTAAGTATGGAGAGGCAAGATCTTAGCTATGGAGAAGTTGTAAGCACGCAAGGTTTACGAGTTCAGGCCCTTCTCGGAGGAAGTAATAGCCCTACGTCTCGGAGCCCGGAGGCAGTCGACTGGATTATGTGTGTATGAATTATAGGGGTGCGAACCCTTGTCTCGGAGGAGGGGGTGGCTTATATAGAGTGCGCCAGGACCCCAGCCAGCCCACATTACAAAGAGTTCAATGTACATTAAGGCAGGGCGTTATTGGTAACGCTAATAACAAAGTGCTATGATGACCATAAAAGCTACTTAATAACCGACCATTAGCATGCGGAGTGCCTTTAGGTCTCCTGACTGTCGAGTGGCTTGGTCCTGGTCGAGTGGTTGCTTCTTGGTCGAGTATCTTTGAGTCTGTCGAGTGGAACACCTCCAAGTCGATTGAAAGATGATTTCTACCGGAGATGTCCTTGGGTAGGTCAGTTTGGACAGGTCCATGCCCCTACCCTAGGTACATAGCTTCATCATTAGCCCCCGAATGGATCGAGGTTTGAGTGGGAAAGGGATTGAGCACTTCTTCGACTCATTTTTCATGCCATGAGCATTTCTTGTTTCAGATCAATGAACCTGAGCGATGGCAGCGACTTCCTTTCCTGCCGCCTTGATCCATTCTTAGGTTTTTGTTGAGTGAGTTTCTTTACTTTAAAGGCTCCGAGTGACGGTGCGGAGGAGACCTTTGGTCTGACAAGTTGTTCCGCTGATCGCAGATTTTGTGGGATCCGAATTTTGGGAAGCGCGCGGGATGGGGGAGGCCGCAGTAATCAGATGGGATAGAGCGGAGCCGCCTCGATCCCCGCGCCACCTTTTTCGCCACGTATCGCATGTGCGATTGTTACGGGATTTGACAGAACCGCCCGGGCCTACCAGTCAGCCACTCGGAAGCGGCCTCATATAAGGCATTGGACCGGGGTCTCCCAAACAGTGCGTCCCCATTATCTCTTCTCCTCTTCATGCTCCTCCGCTGCATTCACTTTCACCCTCGCGCCACCATTCCATACGCGTCTCACCGGTGATGATGGGGAAGGAGAAGACGACAGCTCTGGAGCGGGCAAAGAAGGCGAGGTCGAAGGGGAAGGCGACCAGTCGGGGCGGATCCTCCTCGCGAACCAGCCTGCCGAAGGGCTGGATCCAGGGCGACTGGATCCACTCGAGGCTCACCCAAGAAGACCTCGACGACCTAGCCGAAGGAGGGCTGATACCCTATGACTCGGCGCGGCTTCTGGGGAAGGAATCCGAGCCGCAACCCCGGGAGGGTGAGCGCGTTCTTCTTGCCACCCACGTCGACCGTGGATTTTCCTTGCCTCCTCACCCTTTCTTTCGAGGATTTCTGAACTTCTTTGGGGCACAACTCCACCATTTTACTCCCAACACAATCGTTTATCTCGCCGCTTTCATTTCTTTGTGTGAGAATTTCCTGGGTTGCCGGCCTCACTGGGGTCTTTTCAAGCATATTTTCACTTGTCGCTCCCAGACAGTGAAAAAGGCTAATCCGAGTGATGAGAGGACCCAAGTGATCCAGATGTGTGGGGGTCTTGGTATCCAGATGAGAGGGAAAACTCCTTTCCGGCCATGATTCTTCCCGACTCAGTTCGCGGATGGCAGTCGACCTAGTTTTACTGTAAAGACCAGTCGACGCCAGGGCAGTCGACTGGCCTCCCTCCCTTTACCATGGACCGAGTGAGGAAACCATCCCCTTTGAAGGTGCTCCCGGAGGAGAAAGCGCAGATGAGGGTGCTGGTCGAGCGAGTGGTCCAGCTTATCCGTGACGGGGTCACCGGTATGGATCTCTTGGAGGTCTTCCTCCAGTGGCGCATCTAGCCTCTTCAAGCCCGAGACCATCCGACGTGGATGTATTCGCGTCTTGAAGACTCCACTCGGATTCACCCGGAGGAGGTCGATGACGACACACTGGAGAAGTGGCTGTCAGGCATTACTGGAAACAAGGATAACCCCAGGGGAGCCAGGAGAGTTCCCCCATTCGACCAGTCTCATGCACTAGAGAAGGTCTGATTCTGAGTTTTTGCTTGTAATTTGAATTCACTCGCGTAGCTGCCTATACTGCGTCGACTGACTTTGTTCTCCCTGCTTTCTTTCAGGCCATTATTGAAATGTATTCAATGCCCAACGGAGAGCAAGAGCAAGCTCTGGAAGGCAAGGCGAGTGGCGGCAACAGTGGCGAGTGGACTTCCGACGGTGAAGGGGATGGAGGAAGCGACGACTCAAGCGATGGAGAAGAAGTCGAGTCGCCCCCTCACAGGGAGAGGCGATCCAAGCTTGACCAAGAACGACCGAGCGCCCGCGAAAAGGCAACTGCTCAGGCTGGTCAGTCTTTGAAGCGTCCTCGGATCTCTTAACCAACCCCGACTGAGAAGGCGCCAAAGCACCCCAAAGTTGCAGAGCCGAAGACTCGGAAGGCGTTGCCGAAGATCAAGATTGATATCCCCGTCGCTTCCGCGTGAGTGTCTCTCTTTGTATTCACTCGATGCTCCGCGCTGTTTGTTTTTGTTGTTTTAACTGGACGAACTTTGGAACTGTCAGCGCTGCCACTTCCGGGACCTCAGCTTACAGGGACGATGATGAGGTGATGGAGGATGCGGTCACTTCTAATCTGGGTATGATTTCTGCCATACTGTCTTTGTTCGGTCGATTCAACTGCAATGTGCATCATTGGGTGACGTGATTTTGCAATTGAACTTTGCATAGCTCCCAACATTATTGACCTCCCCGATGATGATGAAGAGCCCGAGAGGTCTTTGACGAGGAAGAATAGGCAAGCTCCTGCAAGCGAGGCGCTATAGTCGACGCCGAGGGCAGAACCAGTCGTTCAGGACACTAGCGACGCCAATCGGGGTTCTGTTACCTTCGCCGTGCCACTATTGAGTGCCTTGCCTTCTTCGTCGATTGCTCAGGCCCCTGTCAACCCACCTTCAGTTTTTGCGACCCATCATGTCCCAGAAGACGAAGTGAATGTTGCTAGGGAAGCGATACGCCAGGCGGGCGTCATGATGGAGAAGATGAAGATGGTGCGGGACGCCAGTCAGGCTGCCTACGACGCCAGCTTGGCTCTCCAAAGCAACGTTCAGGTTAGTTGGTCGCCGCTTGTTCTGTTAGGATATGATATCTGAAGACTCTTTCCGAAAATCTTTGCTCTGAAAATCTTTGCATTAGTACACCCACTCGGTGCGTTGGTTGAACTTTGAATTAGTGGGGGCACGCTGAGTGCACCCACTGGGTGTAGTCCCCGAGACTACGGTGGACTGCGGGCAGTCGACTATAGTCTTTGTATTTTGTCGAGTGTAAACCGAACTGATATTTTGTCTCTTCCACTCAGTCTGGTCGAGTGGGGTCAGAACTGGTGGGGGCACGCTAACTGCACCCACTGGGTGTAGTCCTCGAGACCGCGGTTGACTGCTGGCAGTCGACTATGGTCTGAGTTGTTTCTCTTTTTTTCTCCCTGCACTCGACTCCGGCGGGCCGGTCGAGTGGGATCAGAACCGGTGGGGGCACGCAAAGTGCACCCACTGGGTGTAGTCCCCGAGGATATGGTGGACTGCAGGCAGTCGACCGTACCTTAGTACTTATTGACTTTGTTGTTTTTCACTGTAAAAATAACTTCTCCCCTTTGATTTCAGAAATCTTGTGATCTTGGAGCTCGCTTTGCTGACTTGGAGAAACAGCAGATCCAACTGAACCTTGACTTGGAGCTGGCCAAGACAGAGCTGCAAAGGGTCAAGGACGACGCCACTTGTAAAACGAATTTGTCGACTGGTCTGTCTTAGGCTTGAGTACCCTTCTGCTCTTTCTGAATCAGGCATCATTTCTTTGTAGAAAAACTGTGAGAAGCTCTGGCGAAGAAGGATCAGGATTTGGATGCTGCTCGAAAGGAGGCTGACGACAGAACCGCTCTAGCTGAACAAAAACTGGCTTCCGTCGGCCAGTTAGAAGAAGAGAATACCAGGCTGAAATCTTCTCTGAATGAGGCCAACAAGGAGTGCTCGCGCTGGAAGAAGGAGAATCTCATCCTGGGCGAGAAGATGGAAAGCATTGCTCGCAGGAGGGACGATCTGGAGAGCTATCTGAGGGGCCTTGCCAAGAAGTTGTTCATCAAGCTTGAAGGTGCACATTTTGTTCCGACTGATTTTTTTATGTCGACTCGGTGTACGAATATTGACTTATCCTCGTGAATGCAGAGTATTGCCAGAACTTCGAGGAGGAGACTGGGCGGATTGAGCCAGGTTTGGACCCAATCAATTCTCCCGTAAAAGATGAAACTGCCATGAATTTGCTCCGACTGGAATCTCACATCGATGGTGTCGTGGACTACTTGGCTCGACTGAAGGTCGCCATGTCGCGGATCGACCCGACACTTTGGCCAGAGACCACGCCCCAGAATGATCTCGAGTCCCTGATGACTTGACTTAACGAAATCCCTGATCGAGTGCAGGAGTGGAAGAAATCTTGTGCCCGGTGTGGAGCTGATGTGGCCCTGTCTCTGGTTCGCGTCCATTGCAAGGAGGTGCGTCAAGATAAGCTAGAGGCAATCAAGGTCGCCAACACCCAGAAGCATGACTTCCGATCTTTTATGGAGACTTTCATCGCTGCAGCCACTCGGATCGCCGACGGCGTCGACCTAGACGAGTTCGTCGAGCCTGCTAGTCCTCCTTTCGCGGAGTGAACAAACTTTTATGCCTCACCTTAAATTTGCCTCGGGATGCCGAGTGGTTTTTGTAACCGTTAAACTCTTTCGGGCTGAAAGCCCGAGCACTTCGATCTGTGGTCCAGAACCTTTATGGTTTATCTGAACTTGGTTTGTCGTTAAATATCTTCATGAATCCCCCGTCGAGTGGGAATCGTTCTTCATTCGAGACAACTTTTGTATTTGTGGCGCAGCTCCGAAGGAGAAGGTGGTAGTCGAGCTGCATCTTGCTACTGCAGAGCAGGACGGAGCGCACATTGTATTTGTGGTGAAGCTCTCAAGGAAAAGGTGGCAGTCGACCTGCACCTTGTTACTGCAGAGCAGGATGGAGTGCACATTGTATTTGTGGCGAAGCCCTCACGGAGAAGGTGGCAGTCGACCTGCACCTTGTCGTCCTTGAGGATTCAGATGTGTTTTGTACTTAGGCGAGTACTGGACTGCAGCTAAGCCTCCAAGTGGGAGGCTGGCTCACCACTCGGTAGGACTTTCAGATACTTAGGCGAGTACTGGACTGCAGCTAAGCCCCCGAGTGGGAGGATTGCTCTCCACTCGGTAGGATTTTTTCAAACTTAGGCGAGTAACGGACTGCAGCTAAGTCTCCAAGCGAGAGAACTTAGGCGAGTACTGGACTGCAGCTAAGCCCCCGAGTGGGAGGATTGCTCTCCACTAGGTAGGATTTTTTAACTTTGGCGAGTGCCGGACTGCAGCTAAGTCTCCAAGTGAGAGAATCTTAGGCGAGTATTGGACT
>NC_041386.1:275226479-275245355 GCF_002162155.2 Triticum dicoccoides | reverse complement strand
CTAAGCCCCCCGAGTGGGAGGATTGCTCTCCACTCGGTGGGATTTTTTCAAACTTAGGCGAGTGCCGGACTGCAGCTAAGTCTCCAAGTGAGAGAACTTAGGCGAGTACTGGACTGCAGCTAAGCCCCCGATTGGGAGGATTGCTCTCCACTCGGTAGGATTTTTTCAAACTTAGGCGAGTGCCAGACTGCAGCTAAGTCTCCAAGTGAGAGAACTTAGGTGAGTACTGGACTGCAGCTAAGCCCCCGAGTGGGAGGATTGCTCTCCACTCGGTAGGATTTTTTCAAACTTAGGCGAGTGCCGGACTGCAGCTAAGTCTCCAAGTGAGAGAACTTAGGCAAGTACTGGACTGCAGCTAAACCTCCGAGTGGGAGGGTTGCTCTCCACTTGGTAGGATTTTTTAAATACTTAGGCGAAACGGATTCACAACTAAGCCCCCGAGTGGGAGGCTGGCTCGCCACTCGGTAGGAAATTGTTTTTACAAACTTAGGCAAAGCGGATTCGCAGCTAAGCCACCCACTGGGGGATTTCTCACGCAAACAAAAACAATAATAATCACCGGGAAAATTATAATGCTCTTTTCTTTGATAAATAAACTACAGGAGTTTTTCTTATTACATCTCATCCGAGTGAGAATTCAAGTATAAAAGGGGCGAGGAGCTCCGCATTCCAGGCTCGCGGCTCATCAATCTGGCGATCGACGTTGTAGAGGTGGTATGCTCCATTGTGGAGGACTCTGGTGACTATGAAGGGGCCTTCCCAAGTAGGAGCGAGTTTGTGTGGTTTTTGCTGATCCACTCAAAGGACTAAGTCTCCTTCTTGGAAGGCTCGACTCTTCACGTTTCTGGCATGGAATAGACGCAAGTCTTGCTGATAGATGGTCGATCGGATCATGGCCATTTCTCTTTCTTCTTCCAGGAGGTCGACTGCATCCTGCTGGGCTTGTTCTGCTTCATCTTCAGAGTAGAGCTCGACTCGGGGAGTGTTGTGAAGCAGGTCACTCGGCAAGACTGCCTCGGCTCTGTAGACCTGAAAGAATGGGGTTCTTCCGGTCGATCGGTTCGGGGTTGTCCTCAATCTCCGAAGGACTGATGGAAGCTCGTCGAACCATGCACCTGCTGCGTGCTTGAGATCGCGCATCAATCGGGGTTTCAGTCCTTTGAGAATTAGGCCGTTTGCCCTTTATGCTTGTCCATTCGCATGGGGGTGAGCGACCGAAGCATAGTCGACCCGAGTGCCCTGAGAAGCGCAAAAGGCCCTGAATTTGTCGGAATCGAAGTTTGACCCATTGTCAGTGATGATGCTGTGCGGAACTCCATATCTGAATATCAACTCTCTGATGAAACTGATAGCAGTGCAAGCATCAAGATTCTTGATAGGCTTGGCTTCAATCCATTTGGTGAAACTTGTCGACTGCTACCAGTACATGAGTGAAGCCTCTCCTACCCGTTCTCAATGGTCCAACCATGTCCAGCTCCCAAACAGCAAAGGGCTAGACGAGTGGAATGGTTTTCAGGGCTGACGCGGGCTTGTGTGACATATTGGAGTAATACTGACATCCTTCACATTTGTCGACTATCTCTTTTGCCATTTCATTGGCTCTTGGCCAGTAGAATCCCGCTCGGTATGCTTTAGCCACAATGGTCCGAGAGGACGCATGATGACCACATGTCCCCGAGTGGATATCATCAAGGATCATCTGACCTTCTTCTGGTGTAATACACTTCTGGCTGACCCCAGTCGCGCTTTCTCTATATAACTGTCCCTTTATGACTGTAAAGGCCTTGGATCGATGGACGATCTGTCGAGCCTCTTCTTCATCCTCTGGGAGTTCTTTCCTTAGGATGTACGCGATGTATGGTACTGTCCAAACGGGAGTGATGACCAAGACTTCCATGATCAGGTCGACCACAGTTGGAATTTCAACTTCAGTCGGATCTGTGGCACTTTTTGGCTGCGGGGCCTCTTCAGTGAAGGTATCCTCCTGAACTGATGGTGTGTGGATGTGTTCCAAAAACACATTGCTGGGAATGGCTTCTCTTTTGGAACCTATTTTTGCCATATCATCAGCTGCTTGATTTTTCAATCGTGGTATGTGATGAAGCTCTAACCCCTCGAATTTCTTCTCCAGCTTTCTCACTGCATTGCAATAACCAGTCATGGCTGGACTTCTGACGTCCCATTCCTTCATCACCTGATTAACCACCAAATTTGAGTCGCCATAGACCATGAGGCGACGGACGCCGAGTGAAATGGCCATGCGCAACCCATATAAAAGTGCTTCGTATTGTGCCTCGTTATTGGAGGAATCAAAGTGGATTTGAAGAAGATATCTGAGTTTATCTCCTCCGGGGGAGACCAACACCACTCCGGCACCGGAACCATTCAACATCTTGGAGCCGTCGAAGAACATGGTCCAATGCTCCGAGTGAACCTGAGTCGGCAGTTGCTGTTCAATCCACTCGGCGACGAAATCTGCGATTGCCTGGGACTTGATAGCTTTCTTTGCCTCAAACTTGATATCTAGAGGAAGGAGTTCAATCGCCCATTTTGCCACTCGACCAGTTGCATCCCTGTTATGCAGGATCTCTGACAATGGAGCGTTGCTGACGACTGTAATGGAATGATCAGAGAAGTAGTGAGCAACTTTCTTTGTGGTCATATAAATCCCATATACAAGCTTCTGATAATGAGGATATCTTTGCTTCGATGGGGTCAAGACTTCGGAAATATAATATACTGGGCGCTGAACTTTGATGGTTTTCCCTTCTTCTTCCCGCTCGACCGTAAGTACCGTACTGATGACTTGTCCTGTGGCTGCAATGTAAAGCAGCAAAGGCTCCTTGCTGATTGGGGCAGCAAGCACCGGCTGGGTGGAGAGTAGAGCTTTGAGCTCTGCAAACGCTGCATCAGCTTCAGGAGTCCACTCGAACTTGTCGGACTTCTTCATCAATCGGTAAAGAGGCAATGCCTTTTCACTGAGACGAGATATGAATCGACTTAGGGCGGCCAAGCAACCAGTAAGCTTCTAGATGTCGTGCACTCGCACAGGACTTTTCATTCGGAGTATAGTACCGACTTTTTCTGAATTGGCGTCGATTCCCCGTTCAGAAACGAGAAAACCGAGTAATTTTCCGCCAGGAACTTGGAATGTGCACTTTGATGGATTAAGCTTGATATCATACCTCCTGAGGTTGGCAAAGGTTTCAGCAAGGTCAGTCAGCAGGTCGGAACCCTTCCGTGACTTGACCACAATATCATCCATGTACGCCTCCACATTCCGACTGATTTGAGTGAGCAAACACTTTTGAATCATCCTCATGAATGTGGCTCCAGCATTCTTGAGGCCGAACGGCATGGTAACATAACAGAAGCAGCCGAATGGAGTGATGAAGGTTGTTTTGATCTCGTCAGGTCCATACAGACGGATCTGATGGTACCCGGAATAGGCGTCTAAAAAAGACAGTCGCTCACATCCCGCAGTCGAGTCGACTATGTGATCGATGCGGGGGAGAGGAAAATGATCTTTCGGGCAGGCCTGATTGATATGTTTCAAGTCAATGCACATGCGAAGTGACTTGTCCTTCTTGGGGACCATAACAACGTTGGCGAGCCACTCGGAGTGGTAGATTTCTCGGATGAACTCCGCTGCTAAGAGCCGAGCCACCTCCTCGCCAATGGCCTTTCTCTTCTGGACGACGGACCATCGGAGATGTTCCTTGATAGGTTTTACTTTCGAGTCGACTCTTAGGCGGTGCTCAGCCCGCTCCCTGGGAACACTCGGCATGTCAGAAGGCTTCCATGCGAAAATGTCCCAGTTTTCACGGAGGAACTGGATGAGCGCTTCTTCCTATTTGGAGTTGAGTGTTGTCGAGATATGAGTTGGAGCAGCGCTGGGGTCGGTCGGGTGGATGTGAGCTGTCTTCGTATCACCAGTCGACTGAAAAGCTGATTCTATAGCGGGCTTCTTGGCTCGCGACAAATCACTCGGGTCTGCAGTCTTCTGGTATTCCTGTAACTCCACCACTGCCATCTGAGCATCGGCGATCTTCGAACCTTTCTGAAAACATTCTTCCGCTTTCTTCCGATTGCCCGTAATAGTGATCACACCTTTGGGGCCAGGCATCTTCAATTTGAGATACACATAACATGGTCGGGCCATGAAGCGTGCATAAGCCGGCCTGCCCAAAATAGCATGGTAGGCACTCTAGAAGTCTACAACTTCAAATGTCAACTTTTCTTTGCGGTAATTCTTGGAATCACCGAAAACCACATCAAGAGCAATCTGGCCGAGTGATTCAGCCTTCTTCCCAGGAATGACTCCATGGAAACTCATGTTGCTGGCAGTGAGTCTGGACATCGTAATGCCCATCCCTTTCAACGTCTCAGCATATAATATGTTCAAACCACTGCCACCATCCATCAGGACTTTGGTCAGTCGAGTGCCTTCAACAACTGGGTCGACCACCAAAGCTTGCCTCCCAGGGGTGGCGATGTGCGTTGGGTGATTGGACCGGTCGAATGTTATGGCAGTCTGAGACCACTTCAGATAACTCGGTGTCGCCGGAGCGACCATATTCACCTCTCGGTTGATAACTTTCAGTCGACTTTTGATTTCAACATCAGCAAAAATCATCAGAGTGGAATTGACCTGAGGGTATCCATCGTCACTATCTTCCTTGTCCTCAACTTTGTCCGACTCTTTTTCCTTATCTTTGGGCTGCTTGCCCTGGAACTGCTGGATCAAGAGTCGACACTATCGAGTGGTATGTTTCGGGTAAATGAAATTACCCTCTTCATCTTTCTTTGTGTGGATGTGACACAACAAATCCAACACATCATTTCCGTCCTGGTCTTTAACTTTCTTGGGGTTCCAAGGTCCTTTGGGTTTCCCCTTAAATTTTCCTTGAGTCACAGCCAAGGCTTCCCCAGGAGCAGCTGGCTCAGCTTTCCGCTTCTGTTTCCAATTGGAACTTCCTCCGGCTTCTTGAGCGACTGGCTTGAGCTTGCCACTCCTGAGTCGATCCTCATCTTCACCATTAGCGTACTTGGTGGCAATCTCCATCATCTGATTCAGGGACATATCTCCGGTTCGACCGAACTTCAGATTCAGTTCTCTGTACTTAACGCCTTCTTTGAAGGCGCAAACTGCTTGGTTGTCGGGCACATTCTCAACTGTGTGATGAACGTGATCCACCTCTGGATGTAGTCCCTCAAAGTTTCATTTGGCTTCTGCACGCAAGACCGTAGTTCCGTCAGCCCTGCCAATCGTTTGCATGTTCCTTCAAATGTGGTGACAAACACTCGGGCGAGATCTTCCCAAGTGTAAATGCTGCTGGGTGCTAACTGATTCAGCCACGCTCTGGCCGAGCCCTCCAACATGAGAGGCATATGCTTCATGGCCACTTCATCATTGCCGCCGCCAATCTGGACGGCCACTCGGTAGTCTTCAAGCCAAGTATCAGGTTTGGACTCACCAGTGAACTTACTAACTCCAGTCGCCAACCTGAAGTTGGGAGGAATCACAGCGGCCCTGATGGCTCTGCTAAAGCACTCTGGCCCCGAAACGTGTACTCTGCCATTGGTAGGTGCCTCTCTGTCGTGACCTTCTCGGTGAGCTCTGTTCCTGTCGACCAAACCTTGAACGAGAATGGATCTCGCATCAAAGCCTGGTTCCCTGGGGTCGACTGGAATCCTTGGCCCAACACTATGAGGGCGCCTGTCATCTTGCCGTCGAGGCGCATACGACCCGCTCCTCGGGGGAGGGGTGGGCACTCGACGTCGATCATCATGATCGAATAGGTGATCATACTGCTCACGGTTCCCGTACTGATTACGTCGGTCTCCATGTCGCTCACGCCTCGGGGGCGATCTCGGGCTATGGGCCGACTGGACTGTGTCTGCAGCAACGGATCTGCTATGAATCCTGTTCCGCGACAGAGAAATAGCGGAATTCTGTTCTCCTGGTGCCCGGAGTAACGCTCTGATCTACAGCAAGCCTCTGCCAGCCTCCGATTGGGAAGGCTGAATCGACTCTGCTATACGGGCTGCAGCTGCTAAATTTTGAATCGGAGTTCGGTATACCCGCGGGGGCGGAAAGAGCTGACGTCGACTGGATTCTGGAACCCATTGTCGCGCACGCTCGTCGAGTGCTCGCTGGAGGTTCTCCAGTCGAGTGCGCTCGGCCAAGTTTGCCAGGCGCACGTCTTCCAAGGCACGAGCCTCGGGGGTTTCTCCAACGATAGGAGTGTGCAGTGCATCCATGTTCTTTTCTCTGCAGCGACGTGAGAGGCTCGGGAAGATATTCCTCATGGGGACGCGACGGGTCGCCTCCACCCGCGCCTCCATCGGTGCGGGGAAAACCAGGAGGACTGGGCGGTCGATCGACCATCAGAACCTCCGCCGCCAGATCGCTGCTGTCGCACTCGGACGCGGTCTCTGCGGAGCCACACGACAGGTCGAACAGGTCGTAGAGGGATTCATCGGGGTCGATCGCCGCGACTTGAGGGGTGGCCGACTGGCGTTCCACCACATGTCTCACCCACCGCTGAAGTGTCGACCGACCGGAGCGCTTGCGCCGGCGGGAAACAGGGAGGGAGGACAACACAGGGGCCGACCGGTAGGGGGTCGACGGTTGCCGCAGGAGAACGCCCCGGACGCACGCGCTAATGTGCGTTGCCCCGCGGACAGGGAGTGCGTCCACGTCGAGCGCAGCCTCCTGAAGCCAAGAGGAGTCGTCAACGATGAACGTGAGCGCGCCGAGACGGATCTCGCGGCCCTCCACCAAAACTCCGCCGAAAACCATGATGATTCGGGTCAGAAAAGATCGCAACTCCTCCAACAAAACGTTAAAACACCCGCCCCACGGTGGGCGCCAACTGTCGTGGTTCTAAGTCTGACAGTATTGTAGGGGGGGTAAGTATGGAGAGGCAAGATCTTAGCTATGGAGAAGTTGTAAGCACGCAAGGTTTACGAGTTCAGGCCCTTCTCAGAGGAAGTAATAGCCCTACGTCTCGGAGCCCGGAGGCGGTCGACTGGATTATGGATGTATGAATTACAGGGGTGCAAACCCTTGTCTCGGAGTAAGGGGGTGGCTTATATAAAGTGCGCCAGGACCCCAGCCAGCCCACGTTACAAAGGGTTCAATGTACATTAAGGCAGGGCGTTACTGGTAACGCTAATAATAAAGTGCTATGATGATCATAAAAGCTACTTAATAACCGACCGTTAGCATGCGGAGTGCCTTTAGGTCTCCTGACTCTCGAGTGGCTTGGTCTTGGTCGAGTGGTTGCTTCTTGGTCGAGTATCTTTGAGTCTGTCAAGTGGAACACCTCCAAGTCGATTGAAAGATGATTTCTTTTGGAGATGTCCTTGGGTAGGTCAGTTTGGACAGGTCCATGCCCCTACCCTAGGTACATAGCTTCATCATGAATCGAATACGGTGAATCATGGGCCTCTTGTAAAATTAACTTCCTGATCTCCGGATCATTTGGCACATAAACACGGTCTTCAAACCATAGGGTGGCGTGCTCATCCTAACAAAATCCCTTAGCTTTTCCTTCGCTCATTTTCTCCTTAATAGAAGCAATCTCCTTGTCAGTCATTTGAGCTTCTCTGATATTATCCATCAAAGTAGACTGAATCTCCAATGCTGCTACATAGCCTCTCGAAGATTTTCGGCTAACTCCCTTGGTAAATCTCCCGTCATTAGGGTGTTGACATGGCTCTTACGGCTTAACGCGTCAGCTACTACGTTAGCCTTTCCAGAGTGATAATGCAATTTCATACCATAATCCTTGATGAGCTCCAACCATCTCCTTTGTCTGAGGTTCAACTCCTTCTGTGTGAAAATATACTTCAAGCTCTTGTGATCCGTGTACACCTTGCAATGGTTTCCAATCAGAAAATGTCTCCAAGTCTTCAATGCATGCACTACGGCTGCTAACTCCAAATCATGCGTAGCATAATTCAACTCATGAGGCTTAAGCTGTCGTTAGGCATATGAAACAACTCTTCCTTCCTGCATAAGCACTGCTCCAAGTCCTCGACGTGAAGCGTCACAATACACCTCATAATCCTTGGTCTGATTCGGTAAAATCAACACCGGTGAGGTAACCAAACGTTTCTTCAACTCCTGAAAACTAGCCTCACATTCCTTAGTCCATATAAACTTGGTATCCTTCTTCAACAACTCCGTCATAGGCTTCGCAATCTTTGAGAAATTCTCAATAAACCTCCGGTAGTATCTTGTGAGTCCAAGAAAACTCCGGATCTCTCCAACTGTGGTTGGTGCTGCCCACTTGGTCACGGTATCAACTTCAGTGGGATCTACTGCTATACCTTCTCTGGATATAACGTGTCCGAGAAACCCAACTTCTTTCAACCAAAACTCACATTTGCTAAACTTGGCATATAACTGATGTTCTCTGAGCTTTCCAAGAACCAAACGCAAATGCTCCTCATGCGCCTCTTCATTCTTCGAGTAAACCAGGATATCATCAATGAACACTACGACGAACTTATCCAAGAACTCCATAAACACTTTGTTCATCATGTTCATAAAATATGCAGGTGCGTTAGTCAGACCAAATGACATAACGGTATACTCGTACAGCCCATACCTGGTGGTAAAAGCCGTCTTAGGTATATCCTGTTCTCGAATCTTCAACTAGTGGTATCCTGATCGCAGATCGATCTTGGAAAATACCTTAGCTCCTTGCAATCGATCAAACGGATCATTGATCATCGGTAGTGGGTACTTGTTCTTGATGGTTACTTCATTTAATCCTCGATAATCAACAACCATCCTTAATGATCCATCCTTCTTTTCTACTAGAAGTACCGGCGATCCCCAAGGTGATGAACTTGGGCGAATATATCCTTTATCCAGTAACTCCTTAATCTGCTTCTTGATTTCCACCAAATCCTTTGCGGGCATCCTATATGGTCTCTTTGATATTGGCCCTGTGCCTAGCAAAAGCTCAATCAAAAACTCAATATCTCTATCTGGTGGCATGCCTGGCAACTCTTTTGGAAATACATCAGGGAAATCCTTCACTACTGGTACTTCCTCCTGCACAACTCCTGTTAAACAATTTACTTGAGTCCTCTTCGGCACATGCCGGGATACATACTTGATCCTTCTCCCTTCTGGGGTGGTAAGACAGATCGACTTACTGGCACATTCAATATTCCCTTCATACTTTGACAACCAATCCATGCCTAATATCACATCCAATCCTTGAGACTCCAACACTATTAGGTCTGATGGAAATACGTAGTTACCAATCCTTAATGGTAACCGATCACACCATAGACTAGCCATATATTCTGCTCCAGGTGAGGTTACTAACATGGGTGACCTAAGGGCTTGGGTTGGCAGTTTATACTTATCCACAAATCCCCTTGATATGTATGAATGTGATGCACTAGTATCAAAAAGAACGAGTGCAGTAAATGACTTAACCAAAAACTTACCGATTACTGCATCTGGCTGCTCTTCAACCTCCTCCACATTAACGTGGTTCACCTGTTCCCTGTTGAAAGGGTTCGGCTTCTTCCCAGAGCTTCCATTGCCATTTCCATTTTGTGATTCAGGACATTTGTTGGCATAATGTCCGGTCTTCTGGCACTTAAAGCAAGTGACTTGGCTCAGGTCTTTCTTGGCTGGGGTAGATGGGTTGGTGCGGTTCTGGCCGTTGCTTCCTCCATTCCCATTACCAGTCTTGGGGCCATTGTGATGGTGCGAGCTACCTCCTCCATGGGTATGCTGGAAATGTCCTCCTGGTCTAGGGGTAAAATGTGGCTTCTGCTAAGCTCCAGAATTGTACTTTCCTTGTCCATACTTCCTCTTGCGATTCTCAATTTGCTGCTACTTCGCTTCAATCATGAGAGCACGATCTACCAACTCCTGGTAGTTGTTGAAGGTTGCTACCATCAACTGCATGCTCAACTCATCATTCAGTCCTTCCAGAAACTTCTCCTGCTTTGCTGCATCCGTAGCAACGTCATCTGGGGCATAACATGCTAATTTACTAAAGTCCTCCACATACTGGCCAACTGTCCATCCTCCTTGACGCAAGTTGCGAAACTCCCGCTTCTTCATGGCCATAGCTCCTGCTGAAACATGGGCAGTTCGAAAAGCCTACTGAAACTGGTCCCACGTGACAGTGTCGACAGGGAAAGTGGCTGTGAAATTCTCCCACCATGATGCTGTGGGTCCTTCAAGCTAATGTGCGGGAAACTTCACCTTTTCCGCATCCGTGCATTCTGTTGTGGTCAACTCTCTAGCTGTCTTGCGGAGCCAATCATCTGCTACTATCGGCTCGGTGCTACTGGAAAACACCAGCGGATTCAGCCTAAGAAAACGGGCCAAGTGATCAACGGGTGGTGGTGGTGGTGGGTTGTTGTTGTTGTTCCCTTGATTCTGATTCTCGACTAGTAACTGCATCAATGTGTTCTGCTACAGGATCAACTGGGTGAGCTCTGGTGGGAAGGTAAATCCGGGGTCACGTCTCGGAGGCATCTGAGGGTTTAGAAAAGATGAGATTTAAGAATAGAGGGGGTCTAAAGAGAAAACACTACCCATATGCACATAAGGCAAAAGCAAACAATTCACTTCATTCATTCAATCGAACAAGGGCATACAATCGATCTGACTATCGCAAAAGTGCTCGGACTATAATATTTACATGGTGGACTACTACTACTGATGAGGTGGTCTACTAGAAATATTCTTCGGTTGCAGTGTCACATCCCTAGCTTCTGGTGCTGCCTGGTGTGTGCATCATGTTTAAATTCTGAAATTTGAACTGAGGGAAATTGGAAGCCTCAAAACCCTAAATAAAGAGGGGCAAGAAACCCTAAAATTGCAATCAGTAAATCCAAAATGCCCTAGAAATAGCTCTGACAATTTTGGCAAGAGTTATAAATCAAACCAAAATTTTGGGACATTTCTAAGGAATTATTGGGCTCTGATTTTAAATCAATATTTTATTTGAATTTGGAGTTATATTCATAATATATAATGAATATATTTTCAAATGACCTGAGATATTTTTGTTATGTGTGGAGAAGTCCATTAAGTGACTTAAAAATATCCAGGGGAGTTTTGGCACTGTTTTCAAATTCTGTTTGAATTAAAATTCAGTGCCAATTAAATAAAACAGAACAGAAATAGGAAAAACAGAGAGAGGGAGAGAAGGCCACCTGGGCCACTTACCTGGCGCCACTTACCTGGCCCAGCTCCATCTGGCCGGCCCAGCCCACCTCCTCCCCCTTGTCATCTTCCTCCTCTGCCAGGAGGACGAACAGAGGCGAGGTGTGGCGCGCGCCCGAGAGGCCTCGGCCACCTCCTGCTTCCCCCTGGCCACCTCCTGCTTCCTCCTCGACGCCCGAAGACGCCACGCACCTCCCTGCCTCTCTTCCTCACTCTCCCGCGTCCCCATCCTCTCCCCGGAACACTCCCCCCCTCCTCTGGCTCTCTCTTTCCCTCTCTTCCCTGTGATCCCCGAGCGCAGCCGTCGCCGCCGTTCGCCATAGCCGCAGCCACCAGCTCTCCCTCGCCCCTCCGCCAGTTCTAGAAGCTCCGCCGCTGACCTCTACACCGTCCCCGCCAAGCCACACGAGCGGACGCGCCCTGCAGCGGCTTCCCCGACCTCTTCTTCAAGCTTCGGCCGCCGAGATCGCCGGCGACCGTGTGCCCTCCCTGACGCCTCCCCGAGCTCCCCGAGGCCACCGTCGCAACCCCCGTGAGCTCCTCTCTGTTTCCCCTCTGACCCCCTGCTCGTTCTCGTGCCGTAGCTGCCGTCCCCGCAAGCACCGAGCTCCGGCCATCGCCATGGCCGGCGAACCTCGCGCCCCGGAGCTCTTCCGCTCGCTCCAGTAGCTCCCGCGTGCTCTCCAGGTCCCCAGGGTCCCGACGCGCTCCTCTGCTCTCCGGCTAACGCGCTGCAGCCACCACGTCGTGCTGGCCCGAACTCCGGCCGCCGCCAGGAGCCCGTTTCCGGCGAACCCCGGCCTCCCTGTGCCCAGCTGCATGCGCCACTAGATGCGCGGGAGCACGGGCTCCCTCTTGGTGCCCTCAGCGCGACCAGCCGCGGGCTGTAGCGCCATCCCGAGAAACTCCGGCGAGGTCCTGCCGTCGCCATGGTCGCCGGCGTCCCTAGCCGACGTGGCCGCGTGATTAGCACTAATCACGGCCAGCTAACCTCCCCAGAGCCGCTGACAGCAGGGCCCCACCTGCTAATTAATCATAGATTAGTTTCTGTTTAGTTTTTAACTAATCCTAGTGGCCCCACGCGTCAGCTTTGACTAAGCTGACGTGGCTGTTGACTGGGCCCACATGTCAGCGACACTAATCAGCCCCAGTCACTGACAAGTGGACCCCACTGGTCAGGTTTGACCTGAACCTGCCCTGTTGACCTGATGACGTCAAGGTGATGTCATGCTGACGCATTAAATGATTTTCTGGATTGAAAATAAATCAGAAAATCCAGAAAATGGTATAAACTTCTAAAATTCATAGAAATTCAACCGTAACTCCAAATTAAATAAATTATATATGAAAAATTATCAGAAAAATTCAAGGAATCCATCTGTACCATTTTCATGCATGTTAGAACAACTTATCACTACTGTTTAGGACAAATGAAGTGAATGACATTTAAATAACCACATATGGAGTTTGAATTTGAATCTTGGATTCAAACCAACTTCATTTAATCTGGTTTTAGGTGCATTAGCCCAAAACACATTCATATTGCCATGTCATAGCATGCATCATATTGTGCATTGCATTGATTGTGTTTTTCTGTTTTTGCCGGTAATTGTCCCCTCTCGATAGATGTGTACCGACGATGTGATCGATGACACCGATGAAGAGCTATATTATCTTCAGAAGTGCCAGGCAAGCAAAACCCCCTTGTTCATTCCGATAAAATCCCACTCTCTCGCTCCTGCTCTCTTTTACTGCATTAGGACAACAACGACATATTTGTTACTTGCTGCGGTAGCTGAACCCCTTTATCCTTTGCATGACCTGTCATTGCCACAGTAAATAGATGAAACCCACTAGCATGAGTAGGAGTTGTTTGAGCCCTGACGTGCCTACTCATTCATGCTTGTTGTCATGCCTGCTACTGCTTAGAGTTGAGTCAGGTCTGATTCATCGGGGATGAATCAGAGGCGTGTGAACATGTCCTACTATGGGTGAACTAAGTGTGTGAACACGATTTGGTAAAGGTAGCGGTGAGAGGCCATGTAGGAGTACATGGTGGGTTGTCTCATTGCAGCCGTCCTCAGGAACTGAGTTCTGTGTTTGTGATCCATGACCAGTTACTACCACACATTGGGTTCCGGTAACTCGACCCCTCTCAGCTTATTAATCAACATGATCTCTGTCCAGGAGTTGCAACTAGTTTCTAGTGTTTGTAGGTAGTGTTAGTATTCTACCAAGTGGCACCCGGTACCGGTGGGCTTGGGACAGACTAGGCACAGTGGCCCGGTGTACCAAGTGGCACCCGGTTGGTGGGCTTGGGAACCCTGCTCACATCGTTTGGGGCCGTAAGCGACACCCCGGCCGGATCTCCTTGCGGATGGAACCCGAATAGGCGATAAACCTGGACTAGAGACTTGTTCGGTTAGTCAGGTCGTGGCCGACTCCCTCGCCCGGCTTCCGCTTGAAGGTTGCCGAGGTACAAGACGTGTACAGGGCGGTAAGTGGCGAAAGCGTGTGTGAAGAAGTACACCCCTGCAGGGTTATCATTATCTATTCGAATAGCCGGATTCCTCGGATATGGAAACTTGGACCCCTTGCATAGTTCATAGACAAGTGAAAGTGGATACTCTAAAATACGCAAGATAAGCGTGAGTGCTATGGATGGCGTTCTCGTAGGGAGACGAGAGCGGATCCATAGTGGTGTATTGGTTGGTGAATATGTGGACTCGTGTGCGCCACTTCAAAAGAGTTACTTGCAGTCGTAGTTCAGGATAGCCACCGAGTCAAAGCTGGCTTGCTGCAGTCAAACCCCTCCACCCCCTTTGTTGATAATGATGCATATGTAGATAGTTCTGATGTAAGTCTTGCTGGGTACATTTGTACTCACGTTTGCCTATTTTATGTTTTTTGCAGAGAGACTTCAGTCTCACTAGTAATTCCGCGTGGTCTTTGACGTTTAGCTTGTTACCTCAGCTACGATCTTGTGCCCTCAGCAGGATCTGGTAGATAGTCAGGCTTCTCAGCCTTTTTCATTTATAGTTGTCTGTACTCAGACATGTTAAGCTTCCGCATGTGCTTTGACTTGTATGCTCTGATTGTTGGGTCATGAGACTCATGTTTGTAATATCTCGCTCCTCGGAGCCTATTGAATAAACTGCTTGAGTCGTAGAGTCATCTTGTGATGCTATGTTGTATGGCACATATCGAGCATATTGTGTGTATGTTTGAAATGCTTGGTATGTGTGGGATCTGACTATCTATTTGTTTATCTTTAGTAGCCTCTCTTACCGGGAAATGTCTCCTAGTGTTTCCACCGAGCCATGGTAGCTTGCTACTGCTCCGGAACATTTAGGCTGGCCGGCATGTGTCCTTCTTCGTTCCTGTGTCTGTCCCTTCGGGGAAATGTCACGCGATGAATACCGGAGTCTTGTTAGCCCGCTACAGCCCGGTTCTCCGGAGTCCTGCTAGCCCAGTGCTACAGCCTGGATTCACTCGCTGATGACCGACACGTTCGATGCTGGGTCACGGATGCCTGTCCCTGTAAGTTAGTGCCACTTTGGGTTTACGACTAGCCATGTCAGCCCGGGCTCCTTATCATATGGATGCTAGCGACACTATCATATACGTGTGCCAAAAGGCGCAAACGGTCCCGGGCAAAGGTAAGACGACACCCGTGGGAATACCGTGCGTGAGGCCGCAAAGTGATATGAGGTGTTACATGCTAGATCGATGTGGCATTGAGTCGGGGTCCTGACAGCTTTGGTATCAGAGCTTGACTGCCTGTAGGATTACCAAGCCAAACTGGTCGAAGTTGAGTCTAGAAACTCTTTAGTTATATAAGGGAATTGATTGTGGGATGGAACGTAAGGCTCTTTTTACTCCTTATATCTTATGCCCTTCTGATCTGAGTCATCTTATCTTTCCTACGGGGATTAGGAACTAGGCTATCTCTTCTTTCTATCAGGATCACGTGTTACTAATCAGTAGACTTATAAGATTGTTGGATTTAAGTCTCAGTTTAGTTCCTACTACTTCCGTATGTTAATTGTTGATCTCGGAACCTTGATATTGTGCTTCTGAGTGGTTATGCCACCATTTTGTAGTATGTCTCAAATCTTTTCTGAGCATTTACAGCCGTTATGCTGTCCGAGTCATCCCAGGTTTCTAAATAGTCTGATGCATTTGCAAAATCCTTTCCCTCTGGTTTCAATGTTCCTTTATGCCAGCTCAATCACACTAATTCTTGAGCTGAGGTATTCTATTGCCTTGACACTTATGATGGAGATATTATTATGACCCTAGGTGTCTTAGGGGATCATCTAGTAATCTAGCTATGATTTGTGTCCCAGTGTGATGACTCTGGCTTTATCCCCGAAAGCATCCCGTGATGCCACTTAGTAGTAGGTATTCTACTCCTTGGGTTTTGAACCCGAGATTCACCCTACTTACTTCATGTTGACAGTAATTGCTAGCTCCCTTAGGTTATTAGTAACCTTTGCAGTAGTTCTCGAGGTCCGTGGTATATCCTTCTTCCAAATACCATGAACCACTTACGGCAAAAGTTTGTTGGATCAAAAGATCACAACAGGAGTGCTCTCTATGGGTTCTCCATTCATAATTGTGACTCTGCCAGTTCTACCTTTCCGCATGGATTGTCCGGAAGAAATATGTTGAACTCGTTCGACATGCTAATCTATGCATCCACAACTCAGAAAATCATATGTTCCTTTGAGTTGTCCCTCTTTAGTTGTTTTCTGGCCCTCGTCTATCAATTGATAGTCAGGAGTAATTGTGCATTCGTGTTATCAATGCTTATTACTCTTGTGGTCCGTCAAGCCATTCTGTCCTGAATGACTTGGAGAAACAAACTCCAGTACCTCATCCATATTTAGGTTTGGGTCAAAGTAGTTGTGTTCCGCCAATCAAGTTACAATCCAGCTTCTGGTCTGCTCTACCCTGAAGTATTACCTTCTTTATGACAGGAATTTCATGAGAATTGCACCACCTTTTTGTGAATTCTTGACATAGTGATACTTCTCGCCATCCTTTTTCATTCCTCGGTTCCGTGTTGTTGCGGCCGGAGTGCCGACAAGTGAATCATGATGTGTGAACTCAATACTCCTAGCAACCCCATTGCTTGGTAGTTAATGGACAATAATCTTATTCTTAGCGTGTTGGTTTTTGAATCATCCTTCTAAGACTGATCGTGCTACCTAGTCCTTATTTTGGTGCACCCTTCGATTGATGAGTTAGGATCTTGTCAAGTCCTCACCCATTTGATCATATCGTCTTGCCCTCAAAAGCGAGATTGTTCTCGAGCTTAGTAACATATCGGTGGTTCGTGATTTCCGAAGATCTTCTCGGAAGTATTACCAGGTTGTCACCTGACCGCTATGTTGAGCTCGTGATCAAGTTGGTTGCTTGTGAACCACCTTCTCTCCAAGAATCGGTGTTAGATATCCCTGAGCTAGTTGGTTAAGCTAAACGACAACTTGGAGGGTTGGAAGATAAAAGCTTGCCTGACATAGTTCGTTCCAAAGGGATATTCTTGTGTAGTGTGTGTTGAATAAAGATGATATCTTCATCGATTGGTCCCTGTGATCAGTTGCTGGACCTATTGTCTTATCAATCCTTTGATTTGAGTGTGGGCTATCGTCAAATCAAGTCAGAACCAACGATGTCCGTACTGTTGTCTTACTCGTGGTTGATCCCTCGAGCATACACCATTATATCTTTTGGGTCTGACCAATGCTATCACCGTGTTCACATGATGGTGGAAGTCCAGTGATATGGAAATTCCGATGAGTTGTTGTTGAGCCCATTGACAACATCCTTATCTCCTCCAAGATGTTGTTGAACATTAAGTTAGTGTTGGAAACTTTTGAAAGCATTTTCTTCATGCTAGCTCATGAAGTACTTGTTGATGAAAGGAGTGACTTCCTTTGATTCACGTGCATTTTGATGTGAGTTGCCGTCGTGAATTCGAGAAAGTTTGTTCTTGCTCCTTTGGAATCATCCCAAGTCGGTCATGCACGTGCGAAGAATTCTGTGGTCTGTTAGACTGATCATCTTCATTCCATATGTATATCCTAGCACACCAAGCCACTGATTGACTCGTTCAAGGAAAAGAAGTCTATGCTTGGGATCTAATCCATGGACTTGCGTAAAGACTTCGATATCCTCGATGATGGCTCCCAACCAGAACTCGGTAGTGTTTTATTGTAAGACTACCATGTGGGCATGCTTGTCTGGAACAACGTGTTCACATGTTTGTAGCAGAACCAGCTCATGTTTTGGAGCTTGCTATCGTAGTTCATTTCCTGAGAATCTCGCAACGTCATCTCGTCGATTTGTGTTGCAAACTTTCATTTTTCTTCCTAGACTCGATAAGTCTGGAATATCCTGACACCAACCAGATCTGAGTCTCAGGCAGATATGATGGTTGGAACATTTCCCAAGAACTATAATATTGGTCCCTCGATAGCCGGTAAAGTGGATGTCATGGCCAACACACCCAGCCGGAAGATCTATTATTGTAGTATCTTGACTGAAGAAGCTGGCCACCTTCCCATAAGGATTTCGTAGGATTTACCCCCGTAACTGTTCCTTATGGATTGTATTGCTCCCGAAGTCCGACCTTTTACTTGATGTTCTAGTTATCAAACCATATCTATGAATGGGATACGCTAGCACATCAAGGAGAACATTAGAAGCGGAGTGCTAAATGTCTCTCGGTCGATCACCCAGATTTCATTCCCTTGGCCTCGCTAAGGTGAAATCTGAGAAAGTATTATCTTCCTATGCATCTGCATCGTCCATCGTTGTTCATCATGGTGGTATGTTGTGTTGCCAGGATCCTTGACACGGATGTTGGTAAAACCTTGATGAATATGGAAATGCTCAAGTTCTTGAGAGCACGCACAAGCGCTAGGTGTTATCATCGGCACTAACTGGGTTTGCTCTCAGTTTCCTCGGCAATGCTATGATCTTTTCAAACAGTGAATTCACTCTCTGTTGTTGGGTTCTTCCCCAATTACCAGAATCATTCCCAGCATTTGCATTTTGTTCCTAGCTTGCACCGCCAATGTGCCATTCTACCATGGGTCTCTTCCATCTCCGGTGATAAGCAAATTCATCCATTACGTTGTCTTCAACAAGGTAATCCACATCATCCAAGTCCAAGTATGCCATTCTACCGACCCCGCCAATCGATTGCTGTGATTTGCCTTAGGCTGATATAGAGAGTCTCAACGATCTCTATATCAAAGGTAATTCTTTTTGCCACTTAAGATAATAATCTACGAATCACCCTTCTCCAGGATGTTTCGTCGTGGTATCATGGCAATTCAACTCCTCGCTACGTTGACAACCGATCGCCACATTCTTAAGTCTGGAATTGTTGTCTACCTAGTGAACCTCGTCACCTGCTCCACTCCATCCCTCTAGAGGTATGCTTCGTCTCTCAGCTCGAGAGATGTTGCTATGTCACATTCCGGGAGTTAATCCTGAGTTGTTCGACCTTCGAGAAGACCGATCCTTCCAGAGTTTTCCTTTCCTCTTCTTGTCATGATTAGCTGGAGTTCTCAGAGCAAGACGACAAGACAAAGATGGTGTTCAAATCAACGTTCATTTGAAGTGCAACCTGGATCATGAAGATT
>NC_041386.1:275218222-275224434 GCF_002162155.2 Triticum dicoccoides | reverse complement strand
TCCCCCCCCTCCTCTGGCTCTCTCTTTCCCTCTCTTCCCTGTGATCCCCGAGCGCAGCCGTCGCCGCCGTTCGCCATAGCCGCAGCCACCAGCTCTTCCTCGCCCCTCCGCCAGTTCCAGAAGCTCCGCCACTGACCTCTACACCGTCCCCGCCAAGCCACACGAGCGGACGCGCCCTGCAGCGGCTTTCCCGACCTCTTCTTCAAGCTTCGGCCGCCGAGATCGCCGGCGACCGTGTGCCCTCCCTGACGCCTCCCCGAGCTCCCCGAGGCCACCGTCGCAACCCCCGTGAGCTCCTCTCTGTTTCCCCTCTGACCCCCTGCTCGTTCTCGTGCCGTAGCTGCCGTCCCCGCAAGCACCGAGCTCCGGCCATCGCCATGGCCGGCGAACCTCGCGCCCCGGAGCTCTTCCGCTCGCTCCAGTAGCTCCCGCGTGCTCTCCAGGTCCCCAGGGTCCCGACGTGCTCCTCTGCTCTCCAGCTAACGCGCTGCAGCCACCACGTCGTGCTGGCCCGAACTCCGGCCGCCGCCAGGAGCCCGTTTCCGGCGAACCCTGGCCTCCCTGTGCCCAGCTGCATGCGCCACTAGATGCGCGGGAGCACGGGCTCCCTCTTGGTGCCCTCAGCGCGACCAGCCGCGGGCTGTAGCGCCATCCCGAGAAACTCCGGCGAGGTCCCGCCGTCGCCATGGTCGCCGGCGTCCCTAGCCGACGTGGCCACGTGATTAGCACTAATCACGGCCAGCTAACCTCCCCAGAGCCGCTGACAGCAGGGCCCCACCTGCTAATTAATCATAGATTAGTTTCTGTTTAGTTTTTAACTAATCCTAGTGGCCCCACGCGTCAGCTTTGACTAAGCTGACGTGGCTGTTGACTGGGCCCACATGTCAGCGACACTAATCAGCCCCAGTCACTGACCAGTGGACCCCATTGGTCAGGTTAGACCTGAACCTGCCCTGTTGACCTGATGACGTCAAGGTGATGTCATGCTGACGCATTAAATGATTTTCTGGATTTAAAATAAATCAGAAAATCCAGAAAATGGTATAAACTTCTAAAATTCATAGAAATTCAACCGTAACTCCAAATTAAATAAATTATATATGAAAAATTATCAGAAAAATTCAAGGAATCCATCTGTACCATTTTCATGCATGTTAGAACAACTTATCACTACTGTTTAGGACAAATGAAGTGAATGACATTTAAATAACCACATATGGAGTTTGAATTTGAATCTTGGATTCAAACCAACTTCATTTAATCTGGTTTTAGGTGCATTAGCCCAAAACACATTCATATTGCCATGTCATAGCATGCATCATATTGTGCATTCCATTGATCGTGTCTTTCTGTTTTTGCCGGTAATTGTCCCCTCTCGATAGACATGTACCGACAATGTGATCGATGACACCGATGAAGAGCTATATTATCTTCAGAAGTGCCAGGCAAGCAAAACCCCCTTGTTCATTCCGATAAAATCCCACTCTCTCGCTCCTGCTCTCTTTTACTGCATTAGGACAACAACGACATATTTGTTACTTGCTGCGGTAGCTGAACCCCTTTATCCTTTGCATGACCTGTCATTGCCACAGTAAATAGATGAAACCCACTAGCATGAGTAGGAGTTGTTTGAGCCCTGACGTGCCTACTCATTCATGCTTGTTGTCATGCCTGCTACTGCTTAGAGTTGAGTCAGGTCTGATTCATCGGGGATGAATCAGAGGCGTGTGAACATGTCCTACTATGGGTGAACTAAGTGTGTGAACACGATTTGGTAAAGGTAGCGGTGAGAGGCCATGTAGGAGTACATGGTGGGTTGTCTCATTGCAGCCGTCCTCAGGAACTGAGTTCTGTGTTTGTGATCCATGACCAGTTACTACCACACATTGGGTTCCGGTAACTCGACCCCTCTCGGCTTATTAATCAACATGATCTCTGTCCAGGAGTTGCAACTAGTTTCTGGTGTTTGTAGGTAGTGTTAGTAGTCTACCAAGTGGCACCCGGTACAGGTGGGCTTGGGACAGACTAGGCACAGTGGCCCGGTGTACCAAGTGGCACCCGGTTGGTGGGCTTGGGAACCCTGCTCACATCGTTTGGGGCCGTAAGCGACACCCCGGCCGGATCTCCTTGCGGATGGAACCCGAATAGGCGATAAACCTGGACTAGAGACTTGTTCGGTTAGTCAGGTCGTGGCCGACTCCCTCGCCCGGCTTCCGCTTGAAGGTTGCCGAGGTACAAGACGTGTACAGGGCGGTAAGTGGCGAAAGCGTGTGTGAAGAAGTACACCCCTGCAGGGTTATCATTATCTATTCGAATAGCCGGATTCCTCGGATATGGAAACTTGGACCCCTTGCATAGTTCATAGACAAGTGAAAGTGGATACTCTAAAATACGCAAGATAAGCGTGAGTGCTATGGATGGCGTTCTCGTAGGGAGACGGGAGCGGATCCATAGTGGTGTATTGGTTGGTGAATATGTGGACTCGTGTGCGCCACTTCAAAAGAGTTACTTGCAGTCGTAGTTCAGGATAGCCACCGAGTCAAAGCTGGCTTGCTGCAGTCAAACCCCTCCACCCCCTTTGTTGATAATGATGCATATGTAGATAGTTCTGATGTAAGTCTTGCTAGGTACATTTGTACTCACGTTTGCCTATTTTATGTTTTTTGCAGAGAGACTTCAGTCTCACTAGTAATTCCGCGTGGTCTTCGACGTTTAGCTTGTTACCTCAGCTACGATCTTGTGCCCTCGGCAGGATCTGGTAGATAGTCAGGCTTCTCAGCCTTTTTCATTTATAGTTGTCTGTACTCAAACATGTTAAGCTTCCGCATGTGCTTTGACTTGTATGCTCTGATTGTTGGGTCATGAGACTCATGTTTGTAATATCTCGCTCCTCGGAGCCTATTGAATAAACTGCTTGAGTCGTAGAGTCATCTTGTGATGCCATGTTGTATGGCACATATCGAGCATATTGTGTGTATGTTTGAAATGCTTGGTATGTGTGGGATCTGACTATCTAGTTGTTTATCTTTAGTAGCCTCTCTTACCGGGAAATGTCTCCTAGTGTTTCCACCGAGCCATGGTAGCTTGCTACTGCTCCGGAACATTTAGGCTGGCCGGCATGTGTCCTTCTTCGTTCCTGTGTCTGTCCCTTCGGGGAAATGTCACGCGATGAATACCGGAGTCCTGTTAGCCCGCTACAGCCCGGTTCTCCGGAGTCCTGCTAGCCCAGTGCTACAGCCTGGATTCACTCGCTGATGACCGACACGTTCGATGCTGGGTCACGGATGCATGTCCCTGTAAGTTAGTGCCACTTTGGGTTTACGACTAGCCATGTCAGCCCGGGCTCCTTATCATATGGATGCTAGCGACACTATCATATACGTGTGCCAAAAGGCGCAAACGGTCCCGAGCAAAGGTAAGACGACACCCGTGGGAATACCGTGCGTGAGGCCGCAAAGTGATATGAGGTGTTACATGCTAGATCGATGTGGCATTGAGTCGGGGTCCTGACATGCAGACTCAATGATATCTGCTCCAGCTTCATCAACGTAGTCATCATCGCTATCATCCGAATCCGAGTCGGTGTCGTCGATGATGATGTAGTCTTCCGGGCGAATCTCCTTGGGTTCTTCGTCTTCTTCTACCGGTGTCGGGCCTCCCATAAATATTCCGATTTTCTTGATCAGATCGTCACGTGTTGCCTTGAGTTCTTCCTCCAGTTCCTTGATCCTTGTCTTTGCCTTCTTCAGGTCTATCATGTCGGTGCAAATTTGGTTCTCCTGACGTCGAATGTGCTGGTTTAACTCCTGGATAAAAGCTGCGACTGATCTATCCTTTCTGGTGCTGATCATCTCCCACTGCTCATCTCGGCACCCACAAATCTGGTAGATAGTATCCTTGAGATCATTGCGGTAGACTTCTCCAATGCGTCCCATGGCAATGTGAGCTGCCATGCTCTTTCCTAGACTCCAAGTTGGTGCATCAAAAGAAAACTCTATGGGCTTAGTGACTGGCATGAACGTCCTTCCTGGAACTTGAACTTGAATCATCCAGCGATCTTCTTCAGGTAAAGTGGCGTTGTAGGTGCCGGTAAAGCTTGGTACTCCTATGTTCAAGTATCTAGTGACTTCCTTCAAATGACGTCCAAAAGGTGTATCTTCATCCGGTTGAGTGAACTTGTTCCTTGCATCCGCCATCCTAAAAGAGTAGAAAAGATGAGAAGTCAGAAAGAGAAGAGAGTGAGTAGTGATCTAGGTCTTTAGCTTAGTGGTCGTGTCCTACAGTCAGCGTGTGCTCTGATACCATCTTGTAGCGACCAGACCTCAAACAGTCCAATCTCTATGCTCCGGTGTCATCCCTGGATAAGTAATGCTGACACCACACAGTATTTGAAGGATTTATAACAGAGTGGAAATCACACACTTATTACATCGAGTGTCTCAAAAGAGAACTTATTACAATAAATATGGCTTAAGGCCATCTAATAACGATAACAGCGGAAGGCTTGGAAGATAAGTGAGTCCATCAACTCCAACGGCATCACTGAGTATAGAACCATGACCTAAAACTCCTTAGTCGTCGTCTGAAAAGTCTGCAACATTAACGTTGCAGCCCGAAATGGGTCAGCACATGGAATATGCTAGCAATGTAACACATAGAGAATAATGGAATGAAACAGCTATTCTATATGCATATTTGGCCGGTGGAGATCTCTATGGTTATAGTTTTGCGTAAAGCCAATTTTTCCTTACTGCAAAGGAATAAATTTATTTAACTATCATGGTGGTTGTTAAACATTGAGAATGGTTGACAGCATTCTCAATCCCAATTAAGCATCATCATTAAACAAACCCATCAAAATTAATTTTTTTTAGTAACATGATGAGATTCACATGATAATCCAAGTACTAGATACTCAAGATGTCCATAACCGGGGACACGGCTAACCATGATTAGTTTATACACTCTGCATAGGTTTGCGCACTTTTCCCCACAAGTCTCGATTTCCTCCGTTGGATTTCTCGCACTACACGGTGTTTGAGAAACGGATGACCGAGACATAGTCTTTCAGAAGCGCTAGCACCTTACGATGGGTAGACCGTACCACCTACATCCCCTACATCTGCTAGTCTACCACTGTAAGAGTTCGCACGACTTAGTCAACTATGCTAGAGCCCATAATAGCTTGTGGCTGCACACGGAAGTTTCTAGCATGAACAATCTCATGATCCCTTTGAGCCTGGGTGGCGGTCCGAAAAACAACAGGCAAATCCTGGAATACCCAGATACCTCAATCCACCCAGATGTGTGTTTAAGTTGCCACCTTAAATAAACCATTAATTAACAATCTCACATCTGTCATGGATACACTCACCCAATCCACGTCTACTAGCATAGCATGGCATAATAAGCAAATGTATAAGTAACTCCCAAAGGTTTGATAATAAATAGGTAATAGGTACTACCTCAACTACTTCCCAAACCCTCAATTTTAATTAGATCCTAATCATGCAATGTGTGAGGATTGATCTAATGCAATAACACTGGGTAGTAGGAGGTATGATCAAAGTGTTAGTTGCCTTGCTGATGATCCGGGAAACCTAGCGATTCGAAGTAACAAGCGGCGCACTCCGGGTACTCTAACGCAAACAAACAAGCATACAATAAGTACTCACTAATGCACGGGTAAAACTCAAATAAGATATTTAACCAGAAAGTTCAACTTAAGAACTCCGGTTGGCAAAAAGAATCAAATCGAACGAAGCAACGAAAGACAAACGGCAAAAGAAACAGGCTTCGTTTACTATTCTGGATCTAAGGAAATTTTTAAAGTGGCAAAAACTTTTTTGAGTTGGTTAAACGGAAAGAGAGTTTCGAGACGAAACTCCAGGCGCTTGAATCGCCTGATTCCGATAGACGAGCGAAAAGTTAGACTAAAGCGAAAATCGGATCAGAGATCGCGATCAGAAAAATCATGGATTTAATCCGAGAAAAAGAAAAACGACGAACGTTCGTTAAAACGTACGAACGGGCGAACGCTCACTATTTAAATAAACCGGGAAAACCGATCTATTTAAAAAACCGAAACTAAAAAAACGAACAAAACCCTCGGAAAAACTGAACGGTTTTTCGAAAAAAACCGGGGCGAAAAGAAAAAAACTACCGCCGGCGGTCCGGCGAACGGCGGCGTGGCGGGTGTGGCGCGGCGGGGC
>NC_041386.1:275168578-275217931 GCF_002162155.2 Triticum dicoccoides | reverse complement strand
GGCGGCGGCGCGGCAAAGGCGGCGGCGGCGCGGGGCTAGGGCGGCTAGGGTTTGGGGGGGCGGTCCAGCTGGGCCTCCCTGGCTTATAAAGCCGGACGGGCCTAATGTCTGGTCGGACACGGCCCGTAGGTCGGTTGCGATTTTTTTTAAAAATAAAGTTACGCTCAGAAAAAAAACAAAAGGAATACTAAACGGACTCCAAAAATCCCGAAATAAATTTTCCCTGGCTTCTAAAATCAAGCCGCACAGGATGAACATTTATTTGGGGCCTAAATGCAATTTTGAGAAACGCGCATTTTTCCTAAATTCAAATAAAATAGCAAATAAAACCAAATAAAATCTTAATTGATTTTTTATTAAATCCTCAATATTTCTTTATTTTGGGAAAGTCATTTTATTCCCTCTCTCATAATTTTTATAATAGAAATAATTGAAGATAAAATAAATAAAATGAAATGATCCTATTTTCAAAATTTGAGACAACTCAAATATGAAAATAACGAAATCCCCAACTCTCTCAGAGGGTCCTTGGGTTGCGTGAAATTTCTAGGATCAACCAAAATGCAATAAGTATGATATGCAATGATGATCTAGTGTATAACATTCCAAATTGAAAATTTGGGATGTTACAAACCCGGAACCTATCCCTTGATCGAAGAAGGAGATCTCCAAACAAGCAAGCATCGCACTCGCGTCAGACCATCGCATTTCATGTACCTTTAATTGTTGTTGTAGTAATCTGTGAGCCACGAGGACCCGGTAATCCCATTACCATGGATATCAAGACTAGCAAAGCTTAATGGGTATGGAATGGATAAGTGGTGAGGTTGCAGCAAGTGACTAAGCATAATATGGTGGCTAACTTACGAGTACATGAATAAGATGAGAAACTAGACAATGGTAGCCAACTAGTAATGATCAAGAAGTGATCCTGAACTACTTACGTTCAACCATAACCCAATCGTGTTCTCTTCTTGAACACACCCGAAAAGAGACAGTCATAGTTACGCACGTGGTTGGTGTATTTTAATTCGAATCTGGTGTCAAGTTCTCTACAACCAGATATTCAAAATTCCCATCGACCACATAACTATGAGCACGGCTCTCGGAAGTTTAATCCCTGCAGGGGTGTCCTCCATCGCGGGACATCCGATTAGACTCGGGATCCCGGTGCACAAGACATTTCGGCAATGGTAAAACAAGTCCAGCAAGACCTCCCGGCTTGCCGACACCCTGATAGTAGCCGCGCTTATCTCGTTTCAGGCCACGACAAGATGAACACTAAGTACGGCAACGAAATACCACAGGTGATGGGGTGGCACTGCAAGTGGCTCTGTTTGAGACCAACGCCATTAGCACTAGCCCCATGTATTAGCTAGAATAATGAACCTCAGGTAGCGTTAACTCCCTATGCGTCAAATTTATTATCATGTTTAGTTATTAGGTTGGGAAAATGTTAAAACCAATGTTGGGCCTTGCTGGAAGAGTTTTATTCAAAGCGAACTATCAAGAGGGACCAATAAACCCTCACCATATTAGGGATGCGGAATCAAGGAACATAACACCGGTATGACGGAAACTAAGGCGGCAAGAGTGGAACAAAACACCAAGCAAAAGGCTAAGCCTTCCACCCTTTACCAAGTATATAGATGCATTAATTAAATAAGAGATATTGTGATATCCCATGATATCCATGTCCCAACATGGAACAACCTGCAACTAGCAATGCCATAAGAGGGGCTGAGCAAAGCGGTAACATAGCCAAACAACGGTTTGCTAGGATGGTGGAAAAAAGGTTAGAGGCTATCATGGCAATTTGGAGGCTTGATAAACAAGTGGTAGGTAGCGCAACATAGCGATAGCATCGAGACAACTAGCATAGCAAAGATAGTAGTGAGATCAAAGGTGATGGTCATCTTGCCTGAAATCCCGCTAGGAAGAAGACCGAATCCATGAAGAAGACGAATGTGCGTAGACGAACAAATCCTCACCAACACAACGTAACCTGAACTATCGAGAAGAAGCACGGCCGGAAAGAATCAACCAACATGGTAAACAACCATCACATAAACATGGCATCATGCGCAACCAAGTATGATGCATGTCCGGTTTAATGATTCATGGCATGGCAAAGTCACAAACAATACTATAGGTTAAGTGGAGCTCAATATGCAACGAGTTGCATATTGACGGAACACCACATTCATTTGTTTAGTTCCCTCTCGTTTATGTACCCAAAAATGTTAAATGTTGTCAAACATGGCAAGAGGTGAAGCATAAGTAAACTAACTATTTAGGCATGTTTAAATGAGGCCGGAAATAACAAACAACAATTCCGGAAAATCCCCATATGCATACTTCGAATTTACTACTGTTCTTCCCTAAACCATATTTTAGAGTTATTAAACATGCAAAGTAAGTGGAACATGTTAATCTATGCATTTTTCTACCCCATTTACATATAAAGTTTATTAAATTCAGAGCTACGGTTATTTAGTTATTAAATAAACCATTTTAACAAGTCATTTATGTAAATTAAATTCAAACATCAAGCTAAACATTTTTAATCTGATTCATGGTTAGTGAGATATGATATGCATGAACATAAGGGGCCAATCTCTAAACATGCAGTTTTCTGGATAATAGACAAAATCGCTTACGGTAAAAAAACATATGCGGGCTGAAACTGCCTGGCCCAACAGGAGCATATAGAGGGCGAGGGCTTCTCACTATGCGCCATGGCCAAGTACGGTGGAGAGGGAGGCCGGAAGGGGGCGCTGGGCCTAGGCGCGGTCAACGCATGCAGGCGACACGCGGTCATGGCTTGAGGCGAGCGTGTTGACCGCCTACTCGAAGCAGAAGCAGAGGAGGAGGAGGACAGACTTGGCGCGGCGTCCTGGAGGAGCTTGGGGAGCGGCGGCGGCTAACTTGGCAGGGGAGGAGGCCGGGAATGCAGGGCCTCGCCGGATCTTGCAAAGGCGGCAACGAACGGAGCACGGTGGTGGCACAGCTTCAAAGCCATGGCAGGGAAACAAATTCAGAGAAGTGGCACAGAGGAGGAAGGAGATCGGAGCAGGAGAGGGACGGGCAGAAGTAGGCGGACCCGGCAGAGCTCGCGCTCCGGCAAGCTGCTGCTTGTTGCCAGCAGGACGAAGACAGGTGGCCTCGGGATGGCGAGGACTCGTCGGGGCAGGGAGGTGTGGTCATGGAACTCAAAGTGGTGGCTCCATGGTTCCATGTGAGAGAAACACGGCGAGGGGTGGTCAGGGAGAGCTTCAGCGAAGAAGAGGAAGGGAAGGGAGTAGGGGCGACGAGGACGGACTGCCGGTTCGGGCGAGGAACAGAGCAGCTCCGACGGTGGTGCTCGCTGGCACGGTACTGGAGACGGCAGGGGAGCAAGGTCTCTCGGGGCCTGGTGCAGCTCGGGCACAGAGTAGCTCCACGCGGCCGCGGGCTGGAGGTAGCGCCTCGATCCATTCGGGAACGAGCATTCGGTCTGGCTGCGCGACGGTCGTGGATGACGGCAGGACAAGGAGGCAGAGGCGCTCAGGCTGGTGGTGGTTGGTTGGTCGGCAGCGCAAATCCAGGGAGATGGTCGGAGGGGGAGAGGATCTGGATCGGGTGCGGCTCTGGTTGGTCTAATGCTGAAAACAAGGGAGGGAGAGAGGCTGGCTGCGGGCTTGGATCCGGAGGGAGAGGAGTGGCAGCGGCGCGAGGGTTAGGGTAGGCTAGAGGCTAGGGTTAGGCTGGTATATATATAGTGAGTGGTTAGGTTAGGGGCTATTCGGTCCCTCTGATCGTAATCGGATGGTCCAAGAAAAATAGGCTAGGAGAGTCCAACAGAGAGCCGATGATATTTTAGGGATGTTTGGAGATGATCCAGACCCATCGGTAACGACAGCCCGGTTCGGGTAAGTTTCAGACAAGTTGCGTGGAGGGTGAAAGTGAGTTTTGCAAAGATGTGAGGCGGTCGTGTGCGAGTGTGCTTAGTCTCGGAACGATCAACGAAAACAACGAAGAGAAGCGGTGACTACTAACAGATGCAAGATTTTGAAAAAAAACATGCGGATGCAATGCACATGATGCTATGATGAAATGCAACAAAAAAATAAACACATAGCGACAATGATAAACATGGAAGGCGTCTGGAGCGTCGGTCTCAGGACGTCACACGTATTTCCCTATCTCCAATCAAAATTGTCCATGTTGCTAATTACGTAAAACACGTAGCTTCTTGTACGTAGGTGTAGCATTACCATGATATGTGTCATGAGCTTGCAAACATGCCTAGTCAATGTTGCTAATGTCATACTTGATAATTTCACTAAGTTAGAACTGTTTGGTATTAAACTTGTCATCTTTGCTTGATGGTTCCCACTAATCCATAGCTCATATGCAGATGATTCTTTGATGTGATTTGCTCTATGTTACGTGTACTTTGAAGCCATGTCCTTGGTTGTCATATAACTTGTTGTAGCTTGACTCTTTATTGCTCTAAACTTGTCATCATGCTAATTTTGTCAACCTGTTAATAGCATGTTCCATTTTGCAAAGCTCATTGTAATCAATCTATGCATCATATGGAGTTGTGCCCATGGAGTAAGTTAGAGTATGCCATGTCTAATACATGCCATGTATTTTTGATAAATATTAAAATTACTATTCTTGTTGTTATGTGTCTCCAAAGTCAGCATCATAATGTTACTGTTTTGCATTCCTAGATTTTCACTAAGTCTGAGAATCTACTATTTCATGTTTGCATCTTGTCTTTATGATTCCCATGAACATGATGCTCCTATATATATGCCATGTTGAGCTCCATGATATGTACTAGCATGATATTCCTTTTGATGCCATGTTCTTGTACTTTAGCATCTTTGTTTCATGCCTCCAACATGCCATCATATTGACTTTGCTCATGTATATGCCCAGTTTTTCACGAAGTCCTAATCTGTGTTAGAAAGTTGTTTTTTGCATTGATCACATTGTTTTAATCTTGATGCCTATGCACCTGAACCTTAATGAAATTTGAAGTATGTAATCTTTACTTGAAGTGCCTATCAAGTTTGTGGTCATATGGTTCCTGTAGCATGTTGTTTTGATGATTGCAAAGTGCCTAGTTGTTATTTAAGCAGATTGTTGTTATAACTTGTTTCGTGTGTATGTGTTGAACCGTTGTTCCATTTTGATCATGTCCTATATGAAAGTTGCTTGGTTTTGCATGTAGTTTCATCATGTTATGTTGCATCCTTGGTTTGAGTATGTGTGCTTGATATTTGTATGCATTTTGCATCAATGCCATGTTTAACTTGTTTTGCTCATATCTTCTAGGTTGTAGCTCCGAATTAAATGAACCTTATATGTAACTTGACTAGAAAGACGTGTAGATCTCCATGGTGCATATTAACTTGTTGTTTAACAACTTTAACATAATGTTTTGTTCAGATCTGGCCCAAATTCGAAATTTGCATATGGGGACTTTTCGGAATTGTTATATGTTGTTTCTGGCCTCATTTAAACTTTCTTTGATGTGAGGTTCTTGTATGCATCATCTCTTGCCATGAGTAGCATCATGTAGGCTTGTCATGCATCATACTTGGATGAGCATCGTGCCATGTTATGTGTTGTGCGTTTACCATGTTGTTTGCTTCTTTTCTCTAGTGCTTCTTCTCGATAGTTCCTGTTTAGTTGTGATCGTGAGGATTCATTTGACTACATTGGTTTGACTACTTCATGGACTCGATCTTCTTCCTAGCGGGACTTCAGGCAAGATGACCATAACCTTGGATCTCACTACTATATTTGCTATGCTAGTTGTCTTGATGATATCGCTATGTCGCGCTACCCACCACTTGTTTAGCAAACCTCGTAATTTTTCCGGATAAGCCTCTAACCTTTCCACTATCCTGGCAAATCGTTGTTTGGGTATGTTACCACTTTGCTCAACCCCTCTTATAGAGTTGCTAGTTGCAGGTGCAGTTTCAGGTTGTTCCATGTTGCGACATGGATATCATGGGATATCACAATATCTCTTATTTAATTAATGCACCTATATACTTGGTAAAGGGTGGAAGGCTTAGCCTTTTGCTTGGTGTTTTGTTCCACTCTTGTTGCCGTAATTTCCATCATATCAGTGTTATGTTCCTTGAATTTTGTGTTCCTAAGGCGGTTGGGGTTTATGGGCCCCCCTTGTTTCTTCATCTAAAGTAAAGCTTTCCTGAGGAGATCCAACATTGGTTTTACCATTTTCCTAATAACAAGTAAAACTTGCATAGGGACCGGTTAGCACCCGAGGACTCTTAATCAACCCCCGGGCCCGTGCTCGATGTGAGTGTTGGCCCACCTACCTAGCAGTTAGCGGTGCCGCCTCGGGGTAACTCGACGGTATTTGGCTATCGTCCACTTCGCATAGACAAATGAGTCCGTAGATAGAGAGCGCGCAGCTCTGGACACAGAATTGACTCACCAGAGATCTCCTTGGGATAGTTTTCCTTCCTTGAAGAGCTTGTGTACTGGGATTCCGACGTTACTCGGGTGTCCCGAGATGGAGGATTGTCTCCGCGGATCATGAGAGCTTATGATGGGCTAAGTTGGGTCACCCCTGCAGGGTTTAAACTTTCGAGAGTCGTGCCCGTGGTTATGTGGTAGATGGGAGTTTTTAATATTTGGTTGTAGTGAACTTGACACTAGATCCAAAATAAAACACACCAACCGCGTGTGTAACCGTGAACATTTCTTTTCGAGTGAGTTCAAGAAGAGAACATGGTGGGGTTATGTTTGACTTGTAAGTAGTTCCGGATCACTTCTTGATCATTACTAGGTTGCGACCATTGCGTAGCTTCTCTTCTAACTCTTGTACTCGTGCCACCATACAATGCTTAGTGCTACTGCAACCTCACCACTTATCCATTCTATACCCATTAAGCTTTGCTAGTCTTGATACCCATGGTAATGGGATTGCTGAGTCCTTGTGGTTCACAGATTACTACAACAACATTTGCATGTACAGGTAATGCGATGATATGACGTGAGAGCGATGCTTGCTTGTTTTGGAGCTCTTCTTCTACTTCTTATTCTTCTTCGATCAGGGGATAGTTTCCTGGTCGGCAGCCTAGGCTAGCAGGGTGGATGTCGTTCTTGTTTTTCATTTGTTTTCATCCATAGTCGGATGCCACTCTTCTATATGATGGTTGCTATGTATTGATGTATTCATGTGTCATTTGTATGCCATTTGTATGTATCCCCAACTATTATATAATGGTACTATGTAATGATATCCACCTTGCAAAGCGTCTTCAATATGCGGCTCTATCCTTGGTGAGACCCTCGAGTTCCTCTCAGATAGGATCGCATATTGGATGTGACACCCCGTCCTCCCACTTCGGCTTGGAAAGGGACAGGACTGGCATCTCGACCGCCCCGCCAAGGCATGGGGCGCCCTCCAGAGGGGGCGCCGCTGCGCTCTTCTTCGGGGTCGCCTGGCTCGACCCTCGCGGAGTCCGGGGAGTGGATCCTGACCTCGTGAGGACCCCAGTGGAGTGTGGGGAGTCCACAGCCGGGAGCTCGTCAGTGTTGTCATCGTCCGCAAGGTTGCGGAGGAGCTCGCTCTGCGATGGGGGAGATACTTCCTCTGGGCAATCATCCTTAGTCTCCTCCAAGTCCTCTTCGCCGCCGTTGTCGCCGGAGGACACCGACACGGGAGAGTTGGGGCGCTTGGGCGACATGAGCCTCATCTCCTTGAAGGCAGGCATGGAGGTGACCAGCTCCTCCTTGTCATCGTGGTAGTACAACGGGACGTAGGCCTTGGGGAGGTCCCCCGGGTCACCGTTGAGCAGGACGTCCATGTCCTTATCCAACTCGTCGCCTGTTCGGCTCCCAGAGCGCAGCTTGATGATGTGTGTCGCGCCCTAGAACTCCCACATGGGGGGCGTGTGCGACTGGAGCTGCACGAGGCGCAGCGTCAGGAACTCCTTCACAAGCATGCCCCCTATTAGCACCTTGGCCTCCATGTCCAAGGTCATCCTCCTCAGGACGGGCTCTGCCCGGGGGTCAGAGAGCATCTCATGGCTCTACCTCTCGAGCTTTTTTGGTAGCTCAGTCGGCAACTCCAGCTGCGCGTTGAGACCCTTAGTGTCCAGGAAGACCCAGCTGTGCCAGAAGACTTCCACCTTCTTCCCGGCCTTCGTGAGAACATTCCCCATGTGGACTGCGAGGAAGGACACACAGGTAGAGCGATGCGTCTGATCATGCAGCCGCAGACAGAAGAAGTGGTGAAGGAGCGGCACTGAGGGCTTCATGCCCACAAAGGCCACGAAGTAGAAGGCAAAGATGGACAGGAGGAGGATGGAGTTGGGTTTAAGATGGAGGGCCTGGATCTTGTAGTGGTCGAGGACGGCAATGAAGAACTCTGAGAGAGGCAGGACGAGCCCCACGAAGATACTTTGGAGGAAGAAGGGATAGACCGTCCGTGCCAAGGTCCTCTGTTTGGTGGAGCCAACCTAGATCACGGTCTCGCCCCACTCGTTGTCATCGCTCCCCGTCTGTGGGAGCAAGGGGTCGAGATGCCCCACATCGGTGATGGAGGACGTGCAGAGCGCTAGCATAGGAGTGGAGGATCTTGCAGCCTGAGCCGCGGGCTTCGACTTCCCGGGAGCCATTCGCGTGGTCACCAGCACTGAGGAAGGAGAAGAGAGAGGGCGGAATGCGATTGGATCTAGGGAAGCCTTCAGCTGAGTGAAGGGGATCTGGAGCAAGGCAAGGGAAGCAATGATGGCTCTGCAGCGGGCACCAGTGTTTTGTCTACCTGGGTAGTTGCCGAGACGATGTGGCGGAGCGGAGGCGTCCGCATCCCATCAAGTGCCATGCGTTAAGCCTGGCTTGCAGGCGGTTGGGGCCCGTGGTGCTTCTGCATTCCCTTTGTGGCTTTGTCTTGAAGCCATCCCGAGGGCTCCTTGGGCCCAGGGGCTATTGTCAGCATTCCGGGAACGGGGGTACCCAGATCTGCCTGCCTGCGGCCCACGGCGCGGGCTCCTCGACGGCCCGATAAGGCCAAGCGGCAGGACCTCCAAGGCAAGACCCTCGCGAGGGCCCTGGCGTCGTGAGGCGGACGACGCCAAGACCTCCAACGGGGCGGCCTCCCCAGGTTGCCTCCCGAGGAGCGGAGATTTCTATGAAGGTACCCAGCCTCACGAGGCTACGATGACGTGAGCCATGACGACCATGGCGAGGCAAGTGCTAGCGAGCGTAGAGGAGACAGTTTCCCTTTCATTGCTAAGATAGCAAGGATGAGCATGGGTTCCCGAGGAATCCCAAGGGTTTCCATTCCGGTGCAACAAGACCAATACCACAACCTCGACAGGATGGATGTCATCGCCGAGCCCATCACTGTGACACGACCAGAAGCTTTGCAGGCGAAGACCACCTTTCTTCAGCATTAGATGTACTTCTTGTCCCCTTGCAAATTGGCCATTCTGGGATCCCTTCCCGCCTAAGTTTTGAGGGAAGAGGACCAAGGCCACTATAAATATAGGTAAGCCACCACCGGAGGGGGACCGAACTGGAGGGAGATCCTTTCCACCCTCACCACCATAGCCCTCGCGAGGTTGTTCATCCACTGTACTTATTCATCCTCAGCCCCTCGTGAGGCCAATCCACCACAAAGCATGAGTAGGGTTTTAGACCACAAGGTGGCCCGAACCTGGGTAAACTGCCGTGTTCATCTCCTTCCCCGCTTGAGCATGTACCCGACTGAAGGAAATATGCCCTAGAGGCAATAATAAAGTTTTATTTTATATATTTATTTCCTTATTCATGATAAAGGTTTATTATTCATGCTAGAATTGTATTTATTGGAAAGTTTAATACATGTGTGAATACATAAACAAATATCGTGTCCCGAGTAAGCCTCTACTAGACTAGCTCGTCGATCAAAGATGGTTAAGGTTTCCAAACCATAGACATGTGTGTCGGATTTCGGGTTTCGGTAGACCCTTGAGGTTCGAACACTGGGGTGCGCGCGGAGATTTCGCCTTCTACCTACCTGCACCCCTCCGCCTCGCTAAGATCTAAGCTATGGAAAGAACAGCACAAGAGACACAGGGTTTATACTGGTTCGGGCCACCGTTGTGGTGTAATACCCTACTCCAGTGTGTGGTGTGGTGGATTGCCTCTTGGGCTGATGATGATGAGCAATACAAGGAAGAACAGCCTCGCGAGGGTCTGTTCTTGGCTGGGGGGATGAACTGCTAGGAGGAGTTCAGTCGCCCTTCTCTCTCTCTCCCTTCTCGATTCTCCCTCCGATTTCGATCCGATCTCCCATCTCCGATCTCTCCTCTACCCTGTGGGTGGCTAGTCCTCTTTATAGGCAAAGGCCCTGGGCCTCTTCCCAAATATTGAGCGGGAAGGGCGCCAACAATTGGCCATTTTGAAGGGGAACATCTAGTACACTTATCCTGACTAAAGTTGGTCCTCGCCTGCCAAAGGCTCTGGTGGTGACGCTGGCTTGGGCTCCACAACGGCTTCCTCCCTACCGTTGGACTGGTCTTGGTCTCGTTGCACCGAAACGGGTGCCTTTGCTTGATGCTCTCTCCTACGCATGCTCCCTTTGCACCAAAGAGGAAAGGAGGACACTGCGCAGCTGGCGCCCGCATGGCACCCTTGGTCGTCATGGCTTGCATCACGGGCACCTCGTGAGGTACCCCGCCTTGATCTCTCCGCCTCCTCGCAAGCTAGCCTGATTAGGCCGTGCCTAAGGAAGCTCCGTGTCGTCCGCCCCGCGAGGCTTGGCCCCTCGCGAGGGTCTTGGGTCTATGTTGATGAAGACGGGCCGTGTTGGGCCCCCTTTGAGCCACGCCGCAGGCCGCAGGTAGGCAAGTCTGGGGACCTCCGTTCCCAGAACGCTGACAGTAGCCCCCGGGCCCAAGGCGCGCCCGGACTTGGCCGTGCAGGGAGGCGAAAGGGCAAGAGCGAAGCACCGCGGGCCCTAACAGCCTGCGGCCTTGGGCGCCGTGTGGCGGTTGATTGGACGTGGGCGGCACTATTTCCCCACGCCCCCTTATTTTGCGCCATGCTAGGCGGACTCGTAGTCGTACACAGCCGCTCCCCTTTCTGTTGCTCGAGCGCCCTCTTTCCTTCCTCCGCTCGAACTCCAGCTTCTGTTTTCAACCCAATCTCGAACCTTCCCCCCCCCCTTCCCATCGTCATGGCTCCGACGAAGAAGGGAAGAGGGAAGAAACCCATGCCTCCGCCTTACTCGCCGCCGTTGGCGGCCCCCGCCGAGGGCTTGGGCAAGGTCAGCTCGGCTCTGGCCACTATCTTCAACGAATGCGGGAGGACAACGGCCTGGCCCGCGTCCCACTTCTCCATCGACAGGATAGTCACCGAGGTCCAGTATTTTGCCGACACCCTGTGGGTGGGTCTGGTTCCCCCCTTTTCTGATTTCTTCAATGTCGTGCTTTCCCACTATCAGATCCACATGATGCATCTGGGTCCTGAATCCATCACCCTTCTTTCGGTCTTCGCCTTTGTTTGCGAAGCAATGATGGGCATCCTTCCTTCGGTTGCCTTGCTGCGCCACTTCTTCTCTCTGTGTCTTGTCGACCCTACCCAATGCTCGGCGTGCGTGAGCTTCACTACCGCGTCTGAGACAATGGCCTCAGGGATTGACTTCAGGCTCCCTCCGCCTGCGGCTGGGTTCCGTGAGCGGTGGCTGTATGTGGATGTAGGGGTGCCCAGCCCCCTGCTATCAGAGCCAACTTCGCCTGCTGTCCCCAATTCGTGCTGGGGCCAGGAGACGCTTGAGAGCCCTCGGCTCGTCTTCATCTGGCACCACTTCGCGTTCTTGAGGTCGCTTGGCATGACAACGCCCAAGGTGGTGAAGGAGTTCCTGCTTCACCGCATTGCTCCTCTCCAACGCCACTCCCGCCGGATGTGGGCCTTCAGCGGGCGTGATGATCGTATGAGGCTCCAGGAAGAGGACCTGACGCCTGAAGTGCTGAGGACAGTGCTCTTTATCCTGACTGGGGACCCCAACCTGGGCAGCATCCAGCAGGGAGGGGCCTTGCTGTACCTCTGCCAGAACAGGGGCGATTTTGTGAATCAGATGCCTATCTTTGATGAGTGGGGCCCGCGCCCCGCCGGCTTCCAGGGGCCTCGCGAGAACCCAGTGATGGTGACTGCCCTTCCAGTCGGCCAAGGCGACTCTTCCTCAAGTGGCGGAGTAGGGAGGCATGAGGCACCAGAGGCCAAGGGGGCTCCCGGCGGGGTGACAGCGCCGGGCGATGCTCATGAGGGAGCATCCCTTGGGGCCCGTGCCGCTGAGGCTGAGGGTGGCAAGCTGCTGCCCTCAGCGCCTACGACTGAGGCCCCTGAGGCTCCAGCCGCTTCTCTTGACGAGGCGATTGGCAGCGCGCATCAGGCAGGCGCCCCTGACGCGGATCGCCTTGACGCTCCGTCTTCGTCGCAGGTTGATCCCTGCGCTCAACTCTTAGGCCGCTTCCGCGTGGACTTTGTGGCCCTCCGGAAGAGAAGGGAGGCCCTGGGCGACGATTACCCTTGTCGCCTGCTGAAGCGTAGGAAGTGCTTCGCCACTGATGAGTAAGTCTTCTCCTTTCCCAGCTCCCGATCCTTCTGTTGCTTTTACTGATCCTTGCTCCGCAGGCCCCTTCCAGCCGAGCTCACGGAGACAGCTGAGGTGCCGTCCCCCTTGGCTTCGCCCCCTCCACCGTCCTCAAGCGCTCCGAGCAGCAGAGCCCTTGTGGTGAGGGCGTTCGGAGAGGCGAACCGTCCCGAGGCGCATCGTGGCCCTACGCACCTCGCGATCCTCCTTCGCGGGCCTTCTCGTGGCATAGCCAACCTGCCGTGGGCTTCTCGCCTGGTCGTGGACTGTGATTGGTTGAGGCGCTCCCTGCGCTCTTCATCTAGGGACGGGCTGGCTCCAGGCCGGGCTTCTGGCGTGGCGTGCCCGGCCGTCGCGAGGGTGCCAGCCCCCAGCCCCCTGCCCGGAGGGGGAGTGCTGATTCGTGGCCCTCGGTGCTTGCTTGGGGCATATGATGGTGTGGAAGACGTGCTCGAGCGTGCCCGGGAGCATCACGCTCTTCGCCAAGGAGTCCTTCGAAGGGCGGCTGACGCGGTGAGCCTGCTTGGTGAGGAGCTTGCTGATGAAGACGCGCGCCTTGAGGCCGAGGGCCTGCGCCTGGCTGCAGAGAGGCGCGAGCTAGAGGGCGCCATCGCCCTTGCGCGCAGTCAGCGTGATCTTGACGATGCAGAGGCCAAGGCGTCGCTGGTGGCCTCTCGGGATGCCCGATCTTGGGCCGCTGAGGAGGCCCGGGAAGCTGACCGGCGGCGAGAGGCGGCGGAGGAGTGGGCTCGGGAGCTCCTGGCCTGGTGCCACTCACTGGAGGAGCAAGTGGAGCTGCGCGAGGCAGCCCTCGCGTCTGTGAAGGTGGCCTCTGGCGACCCAGCAGAGCTCCAGAAGTGTGAGGAGGCGCTGACGCTGGAAGCCACCGAACGTACCCGCGAGTACGAGCGTCTGGAGACGAGGGAGCGCTTGGTGAAGCAGGCGGAGGATGATGTCGCTGCACGGGAAGCCCGTGTCCTGGAGGAGGTCGGACGTCGGGTGGCGATGGCGCGCTTGAACCTCGAGCACGAGTTCGAGGAGAGGCTGGGGTTGATCCGGGCCGAGGCTGAAGGTAGGACTGCTGCCTTGAGGGCCAAGCTGGAGGAAGCGACGCGGCGGGCCAATGCTTTTTGGGCCACCCTTGAGGTAGCGCAAGGGGAGTCAACCACCTCCCAGGCCGAGGTGCTCCTTCTTCGCCAGCGGGTGGAGGAGGCTGAGGTCGTCGCACGCCAGAATGCGGACAAGATACGTCAGCGGCAGATCCTGGAGCATGAGCATGGCCCCATGCTCACCACGCTCCGGGAGAGAGCCAACACAGCCTTGGGCAACATCTGCGACGCGGCTGTTGGCGAGCCGCACGCAGTCAACTACGCCGGCAACCTTTAGTTCTTCACCGACGTGGTGACGCAGCTGGAGGCGCGGTCGGTCAGGGCTGACAGGTTGGTGGAAGAGAGGAGCCGTGCCCTGCTCGGGCGCGCCTTTTCTCGCGTCTTCAGCCATCTCCGGAACATGGATCCCCACTTCGATTTCGACGCCGCCATCGCCCCAGTCCCCTAGGCCGTCCGAGATGACCTGGTGCACTGGGTGGAAGACAATGTGGATGCTCTTGTCAGGGCCTTCGCTTCAAACAACGACGGCGTGATTGTGGATGCCGACGAGGGCGGTGTGGTGAACGGCCCTGCCGCCGCTGGCGGCGACGCAGACAGCGGTGGCGAGTCCAGCGATGCCAGCAACGGTTCGGGCGGTGCTCCTGAGGATGCATTGGGGGATTTATCCGACTGATTGTGCATCGTTCCTGCTTCCTTACCCTGCATGAATAGAACTCAGGTTTTGGCCTGATGGCTGTGAGAGCATTTTGGAGGGGGAGCCCCTCATGTAAAAATTGTGTTCATCGTATTAGTAGACGTTACATTGCCCATGCGCCCGCGCCAAGTGGTTGGCTTAAGCGACGCGCTGGTCGGCTAATTTACCTTTGTCCCGTGCGGGCCCTGAGGTAGCCTATGGGAGGTTGTGGTGTCCCGAGTGTTCCCTGATCGAATCTGTAGGATCTGCAGTAAAAAACCCTCCCGAGAGGACGCGGCGGCGGCAGTCTGGGCTGCGCGCAAGCTGGGCCTGACCCGGCTCGCCAGGGGCTCACGAGGGGAGGCAGCTGAGGCGAAGTGGTAATCAAAACGCGAGAAATTGCTCGAACGAGACTAAGAACCTCTTCCCCGAACACACGCAAATCTCAAATTCGAATCCAACTTGAATCCAGCGGGGGAAAGTGACAACCAAAGGGAAAACCAATGAAAGCAGACAAAAGGCCGCGTCCGGCACCTAATCTAGTCTTGGACGTCTTCTCACCAGCGCGGAGCTAAGTGCTGCCACTGGGCGTGGGAGGGAGCCCCAGGGCCTAAGGCCGGCACCCCTAAGACTCCGGGGCATGTACAACCCCACTCATTATTACGTGAGAGTGTCACGGGGCCGCGAGCTACACAGGCACTAGGCCTTCTTCACAGGTACCGGCCTTGCTTCATATCGCCAGACGAGGGCCCCGCCTTGCGCCACACTCTAGTGCCATCAACGACGACCGGAAACCAGGACGCCGCCGATGGGGTAGAGCGGTCGCCAGCGGTTCCCCCGATGACCACGGGTCCTCCGCCAGGGGCAGGCCCTGAGGCACCTCCCCAGCAGAGGGCCTACCTCCTGAGAACACCTTGCTCCGAATGCCACAGTGGTGATGCCGAATCTCGGCCCCTCTCATGCAGCCCCCTGCGCCCTCCTCCCGAGGGGTAGGAGACAGTGGGAGCGGGGCAGCTGCTCGCTGTGGCGACCTGCACCTCCTGCGATCCATGATTAGCGTATGCCTGCTCTTGAGGAATTAGCGGTACCCGATAATCATTGCCTCCAGCGTGGCCAGTGGGACCGTCCTGGGGCTCCTGGAAGGGCTCAGCTTCTGGCGCCTTGTCCCCCCAGCTTGGGCTGAGGAGCGAGCCTTGTTCGCCCTCGTGAGGGTGTCCTTGGTCCATCATGAGGGGCACATATTCTTCTGGGGCCATCATCCCGAAGGCCACGCCGTAGTGCTCCGCGTGCCACGCAGTCCTACTTGACGCGCCCACCATGGGGTGGTAGCGCGGCTGTCCACTGGGGCCGCCGGTCACGTCGAGTCCTTCTTCTTCGCGGATCGGGAGCGGGGGCAGCGCCGCCGCCGGTCCGGTGCCAACAGCTTCGCCGGTGTTGGGGTAGCCTTGGAGCCCGCGGGCGCGCATGGAGCCCCCGCGCGGGCCGCCCTGGGCTTGACATGGGAGCGGGGTGCAGAAGGGGTGAGCCCCCGAGGCGGCGAAGCGCAGGAGCTCTGCCACCCGCTCCAGCAGCACGTCGTGGCCGCCCTCCAGCAGCCCGCACTACAGCAGCTCTCGGGCCACCGTGAGTGCGGCCCTCGAGTTCGCCTGCTCCCGGCGGGTGTACGGTGTCGTGGTCGCGGCGTGATTGGAGGCCCTTGCTGCCGACCGCGCCTGCCGCGGTGTGAGAGCTGTCGAAGCCTGTCCGCGTCGCCCGCGGCCCGCAGCGCCCTACGGACCGCGAGCTGCCTGGGCACGGGGTCACCCGAGGCGAGCGGCTCTGCGCGGGCGGGCCACGCCGCCCATGGATCTAGGTTGCCCACCTGGTCGCCGGACATGGTGATGACGACGTGACGGGACACGAAGCGGTAGAAGGTGGATTCCGACGGACCCCTACCTGGCGCGCCAAATGTCGGATTTTGGGTTCCGGCAGACCCTTGAGGTTCGAACACTAGGGTGCACGCGGAGATTTCGCCTTCTACCTACCTGCACCCCTCCGCCTCGCTAAGATCTAAGCTATGGAAAGAACAGCATAAGAGACACAGGGTTTATATTGGTTCGAGCCACCGTTGTGGTGTAATACCCTACTCTAGTGTGTGGTGTGGTGGATTGCCTCTTGGGCTAATGATGATGAGCAATACAAGGAAGAGCAGCCTCGCGAGGGTCTGTTCTTGGCTGGGGGGATGAAATGCTAAGAGGAGTTCAGTCGCCATTCTCTCTCTCTCCCTTCTCGATTCTCCCTCCGATTTCGATCTGATCTCCCATCTCTGATCTCTCCTCTACCCTGTGGGTGGCTAGTCCTATTTATAGGCAAAGGCCCTGGGCCTCTTCCCAAATATTGAGCGGGAAGGGCGCCAACAATTGGCCATTTTGAAGGGGAACATCTGGTACACTTATCCTGACTAAAGTTGGTCCTCGCCTGCCAAAGGCTCTGGTGGTGACGCTGGCTTGGGCTCCACAATGACTTCCTCCCTGCCGTTGGACTGGTCTTGGTCTCATTGCACCGAAACGGGTGCCTTTGCTTGATGCTCTCGCCTGCGCTTGCTCCCTTTGCACCAAAGAGGAAAGGAGGACACTGCGCGGCTGGCGCCCGCCTGGCACCCTTGGTCGTCATGGCTTGCGTCACGGGCACCTCGTGAGGTACCCCGCCTTGATCTCTCCGCCTCCTCGCGAGCCAGCCTGATGAGGCCGTGCCTGAGGAAGCTCTATGTCGTCCGCCCCGCGAGGCTTGGCCCCTCGTGAGGGTCTTGGGTCTGTGTTGATGAAGACGGGCCGTGTTGGGCCCCCTTTGAGCCACGCCGCAGGCCGCAGGCAGGCAAGTCTGGGGACCCCCGTTCCCAGAACACCGACAATGTGTTGTCATTTGAAAATGGGATCACATCATTAGGAGAATGATGTGATGGACAAGACCCATCCGTTAGCTTAGCATAATGATCGTTCAGTTTAGTACTATTGCTTTCTTCATGTCAAATACTTATTCCTTCGACTATGAGATTATGCAACTCCCGGATACCGGAGGAATACCTTGTGTGCTATCAAATGTCACAACGTAACTGGGTGATCATAAAGATGCTCTACAGGTATCTCTAAAGGTATTTATTGAGTTGGCATAGATCGAGATTAGGATTTGTCACTCCGAGTATCGGAGAGGTATCTCTGGGCCCTCTCGGTGATACATCTCCAATGTATCTACTTTTCCTAATGCTTTTCCTCTTGTTTTGGACTCTAATTTGCATGATTTGAATGAAACTAACCCTAGACTGACGTTGTTTTCAGCAGAACTACCATGGTGTTGTTTTTGTTCATAAGTAAAAGTTCTTGGATGAAACGAAACTTTGCGTGGATTTGTTATACAATAGACAAGAATTTCTGGAGACAAGATCCACCGGAGGAGGCACCTGGGTGGGAACAACCCACCAGGGCGCCCCCCTCCAGGTATGCCCAGGTGGGTTGTCCCCACCCGGTGGCACCAAAGACCCTGAAACCGTGTTGTAAAATCCTATTTTTCCAGAAGAAAACAGGGAGAAAGAATTATCGTGATCCACGAGACGGAGCCGCGTCACCTCCTGTTCTTCATCGGGAGGCCAGATCTGGAGTCCGTTTCAGGCTTCGGAGAGGGGGATCTTCGTTCTTCGTCATCACCAACCCTTCTACATCACCAATTCCATGATGCTCCCCACCGGGAGTGAGTAATTCCTTTGTAGGCTCGCTGGTCAGTGAGGACTTGGATGAGATTCGTCATCTAATCGAGTTAGTTTTGTTAGGGCTTGATCCCTAGTATCCACTATGTTCCAAGATTGATGTTGCTATGACTTTGCCATGCTTAATGCATGTCACTTTGGGAATGGGTGCCACGATTTCAGATCTGAACCGTTTATGTTATCACCATTATATCCATGTTCTAGATCCGATCTTGCGATTTATAGTCACCTACAATGTGTTATGATCCGGCAACCCCGGAGTGACAATAGTCGGGACCACTCCCGGCGATGATCGTAGTTTGAGGAGTTCATGTATTCACTATGTGTCAATGCTTTGTTCTGGTTCTCTATTAAAAGGAGGCCTTAATATCCCTTAGTTTCCAATAGGACCCCACTGCCATGGAAGGGTAGGACAAAAGATGTCATGCAAGTTCTTTCCATAAGCATGTATGACTATTTACGGAATACATGTCTACATTATATTGATGAACTGGAGCTAGTGTTGTATCGCCCTAGGTTATAACTTACTCATGATAAATATCATCTAATGAGTTACCGATCCAATTCCTATGAATTTATCTTATAATTGATCTTGCTAAGTTACTACTACTGCTGTTACTGTTGCACTTACAAAACTACTGCTATCACTGTTACCAGTATTGTTATTGATGTCACTATTATCAAAACTGTCATATTACTTTGCTACTGATCATGTTGCCACAGATAATTAATCTCCAGGTGTGGTTCAATTGACAACTCAACTGCTAATACCTTCAAATATTATTTGGCTCCCCTTGTGTCGAATCTATAAATTTGGTTTGAATACTCTACCCTCAAAAACTATTGCGATCCCCTATACTTGTGGGTTATCACTCGAGAATACACATCATAAGATTGCAAGCAAATAACTAAGTAGTTAGTCACAAGGTGATGTATTATGGAATGAGTAAAGAGCCTTTCCAGTAATGAGATTGAACTAGGTATGAAGATACCGACGATCGAATCTCGGGCAAGTAACATACCGATGGACAAAGGGAATTACGTACACTACTGCAGGATGCTGCTAACATGACACTATGATCGGAGACCCTTCAACAAAACTATGTGCGATGCAATAATCACAAACGGTGGTGTAAAAACCATCAAAAAAGGTGCAAAACGTTTGCGATGAAGGATGCATGAAACCCGGTTCGGATTTTAGTTGCGTGTGCGATGCAGGGCATAGAGTTCAGTTCAATTAACTATTTGCAATGAGGAGGAACAAAAGAAACGGGCAGCCAGATGAAGGTGTGTACAATATACAGCATACGATTCACTCGGATGAACTGTCTATGATTAGGCACACACAAAAGAAACGGTCAGCCAGATCAAGGTGTGTGCGATATACGGCATGCGGTTCACTCGGATGAACTGTTTGCTTTGAGACAAGAGAACATAAATGGTTCAATATAACAAGATGTGTGTGATACGCGGCAAATAGGTCTGTAATTGGAAACGTGTGGGAAGACCGATAACAACACAGACGATTCCAGTTAACAAGTCGTGTGTGTTGTGACCAAACGATTGCTGGTATACAGCTGTTAGTGATTGATGAAATCATCACCGACGGGTTCCTCTTTAATCCGTGTGCGATGTAATTTGCTGTGTCTATAGAGCATCAACATATATACTTAAAAAGACAGCATTGCAAAACCAAATTAAGCATACAATTACATAAGTGAGTACACACTTAACATTTCCACACACCAAAGTAAGCAATTACATGCATACTAAACTAGGAGAAACGAGGATCTAGTCATGTACTTCTTTTTGCGATGATGCTTGTCATTTCTCTCCTTCCAGCTAGATCCCTGGCCATTTTGGGGAAGGAGGCACTTCCTCATGTCGATGATCCGCCTATACATGTCGTAGCTCATGTAACGCCTCCTTGACCACATATACAACATGAGCTTTGTCGAGTTTCTCCATCCAGGCCGAGTGCCAGGCACGCTTGTCCTTGTTGCAGGAATCCTTCATGTCTCTCTCCTTCACATAGGCAAAATTGCCATGTAAGCAGGCTATAAGCCCACTATTGTAGTACTTGCGCTTAGCGGTGATAACCCACAAGTATAGGGGATCGCAACAGTTTTTGAGGGTAGAGTATTCAACCCAAATTTATTGATTCGACACAAGGGGAGCCAAAGAATATTCTCAAGTATTAGCAGCTAAGTTGTCAATTCAACCACACCTGGAAACTTAATATCTGCAACAAGGTATTTAGTAGCAAAGTAATATGATAATAGTGGTAATGGTAGCAAAAGTAATATTTTTGGTTTTATAGTGATTGTAACAGTAGCAACGGAAAAGTAAATAAGCGAAGAACAATATATGAAAAGCTCGTAGGCAATGGATCAGTGATGGATAATTATGTCAGGTGTGATCAATCATGCAACAGTTATAACATAGCGTGACACAGAACTAGCTCCAGTTCATCAATGTAATGTAGGCATGTATTCCGAATATAGTCATACGTGCTTATGGAAAAGAACTTGCATGACATCTTTTGTCCTACCCTCCCGTGGTAGCGGGGTCCTATTGGAAACTAAGGGATATTAAGGCCTCCATTTAATAGAGTACCGAACCAAAGCATTAACACATAGTGAATACATGAACTCCTCAAACTACGGTCATCACCGGTAAGTATCCCGATTATTTTCACTTCGGGATTAACAGATCATAACACATAATAGGTGACTATAGACTTGCAAGATAGGATCTCAGAACATATATTCATGAAAACATAATAGGTTCAGATCTGAAATCATGGCACTCGGGCCCTAGTGACAAGCATTAAGCATAGCAAAGTCATAGCAACATCAATCTCAGAACATAGTGGATACTAGGGATCAAACCCTAACAAAACTAAGTCGATTACATGATAAATCGCATCCAACCCATCACCGTCCAGCAAGCCTACAATGGAATTACTCACGCACGACGGTGAGCATCATGAAATTGGTGATGGAGGAAGGTTGATGATGACGATGGCGACGGATTCCCCTCTCTGGAGCCCCGAACGGACTCCCGGTCAGCCCTCCCAAGAGAGTTTAGGGCTTGGCGGCGACTCCATATCTTAAAATGCAATGAATCCTTCTCTCTGATTTTTTTCTCCCCGAACACGAATATATGGAGTTGGAGTTGAGGTCAGTAGAGCACCAGGGGGCCCACGAGGCAGGGGGTGCGCCCAGAGGGGTAGGCGCGCCCCCACCCTCGTGGACAGGGTGTGGGCCCCCTGGCCTTGATTCTTTCGCTAGTATTTTTATACATTCCAAAAATAATCTCCGTTGATTTTCAGGTCATTCCAAGAACTTTATTTCTGCACAAAAATAACACCATGGAAATTCTACTGAAAACAATGTTAGTCCAGGTTAGTTCCATTCAAATGATGCAAGTTAGAGTCCAAAACAAGGGAAAAAGTGTTTGGAAAAGTAGATACGACGGAGACGTATCAACTCCCCCAAGCTTAAACCTTTGCTTGTTGTCGGTGTCAAAACCGGCGGATCTCGGGTAGGGGGCCCGAACTATGCGTCTAAGGCGGATGGTAACAGGAGGCAGGGGACACGATGTTTTACCCAGGTTCAGGCCCTCTTGATGGAGGTAAAACCCTACGTCCTACTTGATTATTCTTGATAATACGAGTAGTACAAGAGTTGATCTACCACGAGATCAGAGAGGCTAAACCCTAGAAGCTAGCCTATGGTATGATTGTATGTTGTCCTACGGACTAAAACCCTCCGGTTTATATAGACACCGGAGGGGGCTAGGGTTACACAGAGTCGGTTACAAGGAAGGAGATCTACATATCCGTATAGCCAAGCTTGCCTTCCATGCCAAGGAGAGTCCCATCCGGACACGGGACGAAGTCTTCAATCCTGTATTTTCATAGTCCAACAGTCCGGCCAAAGGATAATATCCGACTGTCCGGATACTCTCTAATCCAGGACTCCCTTAGTAGCCCCTGAACCAGGCGTCAATGACGATGAGTCCAGCGCGCAGGTTGTCTTCGGCATTGCAAGGCAGGTTCCTCCTCCGAATACTTCATAGAAGATTCTGAACACGAGGATCGTGTCCAGCTCTGCAAAATAAGTTCCACATATCACCGTAGAGGGAATAATATTTACACAAGTCTAATCTGCTGACGTTCCCCATAGTGTGACATCACACCACAGCCAGGTCTTTATTCGAATCATTTTTCATAACCTGTCTCAGCGTGATTCACGAGGCAGTTTCCTTGGCACGTCTTATCGAAGCAGAGATCGTGTCCCCTTATTATGGGATTCCCATTAATACGGACGTGGGTAACCCAACCGCGCCACCAATTACGGCGCTTGGGCGATAAGAAAGTTTTACCAGGCTGGTGGGGGCGCATAGTTTTGTCTGCCCTTATAAAGGGTAAGGTCTCACCTTTTTCTACCCACGCCTTCTCCCTCCTTGCTCATCCATTCTCGCGCACTCGAGCTCCAGCGCCCAAGTCCACATCCTTCTCCTCAACTCTCTCCAAACATGTACGGAGCGGGAGGCAAGTGGATGGCCTCCTCCGTCACGGAGGGATACATCAAAAAACTACGTGGAGCCGGATACTTAGCCGCGGATATCGCGCATCGGCTGCCAGCCGCAGGGCAGATCGTCCCTACCCCGGAACCTCATGAAAGGGTGGTTTTCCTCCCCCACTTCATCCGCGGACTGAGGTTTCCCCTCCATCCATTTGTCCACGGCCTTATGTTCTATTATGGGCTGGACTTTCATGATCTGGCCCCGAATTTCATCCTCAACATCTTGGCGTTCATCGTCGTGTGCGAGGCCTTTCTCCGCATCCGGCCCCACTTGGGCCTATGGCTGAAGACCTTCAATATCAAGCCAAAGGTAGTAGGCGGCCAACAAGCGGATTGCGGTGGAGCCATGGTGGGAAAAATGCCCAATGTTACATGGCTCGAGGGCTCCTTCGTGGAGACCATAAAGGGGTGGCAATCGGGGTGGTTCTACATCACCGAGCCGCGCGACACCAACTGGGTGGCGGCCCCCGAGTTCCGATCCGGAATCCCCACGCGGCTCACTTCCTGGAAGGAGAAGGACCTGTCTTGGGGCTCATCGGTGGAGCTGGACGGACTCCAGAAGTGTATCCAGAACATGACAAGCAAGAAACTTAAGCTTTTCAACATAGTCAGGTCATGCTCTTCCGTCGGATCCTCCCGTGTCAACAACGGGCTTTCAACTTGTGGGAGTTCGACCCGGCCCAGCACCAGACTCTGTGCGAGCTCTTCGACACGACGCATAAGGACGTCTCGAAGGTGCTGTTCAAAGGCGACAAGGTCCCCCTTCTCTTACCGAGGACCGTGGGCTAAGCGCGAAGCGCCCTGCGAATCCAGTAAGCACTGTACACCAGGTAGGGTATTTATTTCCCATAGCTTAACCATGTGCGGGGTCTGAGCTCCCATGCCTTTGACAGGACTGGGTGGAGACATCAAAGCAGATTAACTATCCGGCCCCTCTACCCGAAGACCCTGCAGACGCTCTCCTGACGGGGATGAAGAGTCCGGCTCCTTATGAGGTGCCGGAGAAGACCAAGAAGAAGGCCACAGGAACCCGAAAGAGTTCCCGGCGCCAGGTGGTATCGGACACATCGTCCGATAACTCCGAGACGCACTCCTCCCGTGAAAACGAGGAGAAGGAAGATGAATATTCTCCCCCTCCAGCCGGGGGAGACAAGAAAAGCAAGGCTGCCCCAACCAGGGAGGCCGAAGGGTGCAAGAAGGGAAGGACTCTCCTTCCGGACTGCTCCACCACCTCCGCCGATGGCGAAGACGAGTGGCTGCTCAGGGCCAAGCCCCTGCCGAAGTCGTAAGTATTCGGATACCAGAGTAACTCATAGCATACTTTTGTTGCACTACTTCTCCTCACTTCGAATATGATTATGCAGTCCGCCCCAAGCCCATATCGACGTATCCTCGTCAGATGGTTCCTTGGACTCATCGAACATGAATAGTGATACACTTCCAACGGCCTCCTCTCCTTGCCCTACGGACAATGCCGAGGTATTGTCTCAAGGGGCACCGAGCCGGGGGGAGATAGTCCCGGAGGAGCCTCAAGGCGACCTTCCGGACTCCAAGAGCAAAGGGAGCAAGGCTCCCAGGGGCTCCAAGTTCGGCCCTCAGCCGAACACCGCGCCGGAACCTCCAGTGGTTCCGGACTCGGGCAGGCGGCCCCCTTCCAAGAGGGGCAAGCCGTCCGTGCTGGTGACCTCTGTCCATCCAGAGGCACCGGACGACCTGCTAGGAGCGCTTCACGGCGCTTCCATCGACGAAGAGCACCGCACTATTATGAGTGTGGTGATCAAGAAGGTTCAGTCCACCAAGAGAGGACTGACTGAAGCCTGTGCCAGCCTTCTAACAGGCTTTGAGGTAAATATTTAAAATATAGGAAAAATATTACCACATAGATAGTAGCCCCTGATTCTCTATTTGGTGTTCACAAAGAAAAGCCGAGTAGAGGATCAAATCATATCTGCAGGAGTCTAATATAAGTATGTCTGTATGCGTATGCAGGATTCGCTCCTGACCTCTGCCGCACTGACTGCGGAGGTCGCCGCACAGAAGCAGAACCTCGAGCGGTCCAAGAAAGAGCTCGGCCTTGCCAAGAGGCAGCTCGAGGAGAACAAAGGTAAGTAATACCTTGTCTATATAAAAAAGAAAATGTAGTTGCGAAATGACAAGATCATCATGAATGTGCCAGGGGCCATGACCGAAGTGGCGACCCTGAAGCAAGCGCTGTCCGAGGCCGAAAACAAGGCGGCCAAGGAGCGCACCGAGCAGGATAAACAAGAGGCACGGGTGGGCAAGGTGCAGCAAGAGCTCCAAGCTCTCGTGAAGAAACATAGACTTTGGAGCTTGACTCGAAGACGCGAGAGTCCGAGCTTGCTGCGGCCCTCGAGAGCACAAAGCATGCCAAGGCTGAAGCCCAAAAGGCCCTCAAGGAAATTGAGCCGATGAGGAAGATAGCGGCGGGTAAGGCATTCAATATGCAAAGCAAGCATGTGAAAGTAAATTACTTGTTACTTACCCGAGTCCGGAGCTCTCTAGGAGCATTCGCATATTTGCCCTGCAGCGTGTCGGATGCCGCGAAATATTACCAGGACGAGGAGGAAATCTCGATGGAGAAGTTGTTCTGGTCTCAGTATACTGGGACCGAACACCCAATGCCTATAAGCGACCAGCTGAAGCAACTGGTTGAGCTGCACAAGGCGGCCGAACAGGCCATGAGGGGCCTTATAGCCCGGATGTGGCCTGGCGACTCCCTTCCCAACAGCTACTTTGTCCTGGTGAGGCGGCTTGTGGACGCCTGCCCCCGGCTAGAAGTCATCAAGCGGTCTGTCTGCATAGAAGGTGCCCGCCGGGCTTTTGCCCGTGCGAAGGTGCACTAGCCAAGATGGACGCCGAGAAGCTGGTGAAGGAGGGGCCGCCGCGGGGCAAGGAGCATCGCCACCCCGAAATGTACTATGAGGGTGTCCTGAAGAGTGCCCGTCTTGTGGCAGACGAGTGTGCGAAGGATGTAATTTTTGAATGAACTTGCTCGTGTGATCCTGTATTATGAAAACTTGTTCATATGCGCTATGCAATGCTTGTGTGAATTTAAGATATTACCTTCTGTGTGGCTGTTTATTAAATCTGAGAGATGGCCAGTCGTCGGCTTCTGCCCCCATGCCCTGAGGGCTGGGGTGTTAGGGATAAATCTGAGCACTCTTTTTCCCATTGTTGGTTCCTTCGAGGGAGGTGCTCAGCACAACGAACCAGGCAATCGGACTATAATGTTTTATCACTCTCACTTAGCCATAGAAGTCTACAATTTTGAATTTTGGCAAAGCCCCTAGTATTCGGAAGGCTGAATTCGGGGCGCTATACACGCCTTAAGCCAGAAAAAGCCGACCCCTCGCTCTAAGCGGCATAAGTCTTTAAGGACTCGAGACCTCTCGAACAGCGACCAACTCTCGCCTTATAATGACAGTCAGTTTTCGCTTTCTCTACTGAGGTGCTTGCCCAGATGAACCGGGGCACAATCGCAGTAGTTCTCCCAGTGCTAGCTTAGCCGATATAGCGGAACGTAAGGTACCAAAACATGGGAGCCGGGTAAACCCAACTATTGACACAAGACATGATTCGGAGCTGATGAATATAATGCTATAAGTTCGGGGTGCCACACTGTTGAAAGTGTTCGGACTTCCCATGCCGTATTACGGGGTACGCTTGAGCCCCTGGCATATTGGCCGTACCAAAGTGTACGGGTGCTGAATGTTGTGAATGAATTGTTTATTCAAAAAGGTGCGTCGAAGCAGAATGATAAAAGTAGTGCGATAAGCAAAAAGTAGGACTATTTGACATGTCCCCTCCAAGGGCAACCTGAGGAATGGTATTTAAAGCAAGTATTTCACTCATTATCAGAGACCACCTGGGAGTTCCATGGTGCGATGTAGCTTTCTGCCTTGGTTGTTGCATCATGTGTCCGGCAATCATACTGCCGGATGGGGTTTCCAGAGATTAAAGTCCTGAAAGAGAGAAAAATAACAAAGCAGGAAGCCCCTAGTGCGGTTGAGCTGCGTCTTGGGGCGTGCCGTAGTCGTGCCCCCCTCCCTACCTATGCCCATGGCATTTTCAATGCGTAATTATGTACGCGTGGCACGGAGTTCGCCGTTTGGCTGGGACTGGGGTGAGGGCCGCATTGCTATGCGAGCTCGAAACGTGCCAGGCGGTCTTGTTGCCGATTACTTCGGGCACGCTTAAAGGTGTTCGGGCTTTAATCGCCAAACTGGTGGATTGCCTTAAGAGGCTGCTTTGCGCTTCTGCTGCAAGGGCCGCAGTGTGCTCCTCCGTGCGGAGAGAGAGCTCTGTGTTTCCATTGACTGTGATGACCCCCCGAGGTCCTGGCATCTTGATCTTGATATATGCATAGTGCAGTACCGCGTTGAATCTCGCAAATGTGGTTCGCCCGAGCAGTGCATGATAGCCGCTGCAGAACGGGACTATATCGAAGATTAACTCCTCACTTCGGAAGTTATCCGGGGATCTGAAGACCACTTCCAGTGTGACTGAGCCTCTGCAATGGGCCTCTACACCTGGTATGACGCCTTTGAAGGTCATTTTTGTGGGTTTGATCCTTGAGGGGTCTATACCCATTTTGTGCACTGTGTCCTGATAAAGCAGGTTCAGGCTGCTGTCGCCGTCCATAAGGACTCGAGTGAGGTGAAATCCGTCGATGATTGGGTCTAGGACCAGTGCGGCGAATCCGCCATGACGGATACTAGTGGGATGGTCCATGCGATCGAAGGTGATCGGACAGGAGGACCATGGGTTGAACTTTGGGGCGACTGCCTCCAATTCATATACAACCCTTAACGCACGCTTCCGCTCCCTCTTGGGGATGTGGGTTGCGTATATCATGTTCACCGTCCGCACTTGTGGGGGGAACCTCTTCTGCCCTCCGGTGTTTAGCTGCCGGAGCTCCTCCTCGTCATCTCTATATAGCCCCTTATCTTTGTTTTCGGTGTTTAACTTGCCGGCCTGCTTGAACACCCAACATTCCCTGTTGGTGTGATTGGCTGGCTTGTTGGGGGTGCCATGTATTTGGCACGAGCGATCGAGTATACGGTCCAAACTGGACGGGCCCGGAGTGCTTCTTTTGAATGGCTTTTTCTGCTGATCGGGTTTAGAGCCTCTGAATCTGGCATTGACTGCCGTATCCTCAGTATTGTCGCTATTGATGCGGCGATTATGTTTGTTGCGACGTGACCTACCATTGCTATCCTTGGTATCTGAAGTACCTTGGTTCTTTGATATGTCATTGCTGCGAGCCAGCCAGCTGTCTTCTCCCGCGCAAAAGCGGGTCATGAGTGTCATGAGGGCTGCCATAGATTTTAGCTTTTCCTAGCCAAGGTGCCGGGCGAGCCACTCGTCGCGGATGTTGTGCTTAAATGCTTCTAGGGCCTCTGCATCCGCACAGTCGAGGATTTGATTTTTCTTTGTCCGGAACCATGTCCAGAATTGCCTGGCCGATTCCTCTGGCTGCTGAATTATGTGGCTCAAGTCATCGGCATCTGGTGGTCGCACATAAGTGCCCTGGAAGTTGTCGAGGAATGCGGCTTCTAGATCTTCCCAACAGCCAATGGATTCTGCTGGAAAGCTGTTGAGCCAATGCCGAGCTGGTCCTTTGAGCTTGAGTGGGAGGTATTTGATGGCGTGTAGATCATCACCGCGGGCCATGTGGATGTGCAGGAGGAAGTCCTCGATCCATACCGCAGGATCTGTTGTGCCGTCGTATGATTCGATATTTACGGGTTTGAAACCCTCTGAGATTTGGTGATCCATTACTTCGTCTGTGAAGCATATGGGGTGTGCGGCGCCTCTGTAGTGGGTTATGTCGCGACGCAGCTCGAATGAGTCTTGTCCGCTGTGTTTGGCCCGGTCGGATTTACTTTTACTGTATCCAGCGTGACGGTTATCATCTCGCATAGTGGCGCGCCCTCGTGATCCATAGATCGATCTTGCGTGTTTTGCTATGTCCTCCAATACGACTCGCAGGTCTAGCGTGTTTCCCTGTGCCTTGTCATTTTTATTTGAGTGGCGTCAGGGTGTGGGCTGAGTTTTTGGCTGAAATGCCTCTCTGTCGCGGCCACGAGGTGGCCGATCAGCCGCGTCATATGCTGGAGATGTAGGTTTTAATGCTTCCTCCTCCAGTCGGGGTAGCAACCTGCGCTTTGGGTAACTCTTGGAGGGGCTTTCGAGTTCATATTCCTCGGCCGCAAGGACTTCAGTCCATCTGTCAGCTAGCAAATCTTGATCAGGTTGAAGCTGCTGCTACTTTTTCTTAAGGCTATTTGCCATGGCTATAAGCCGGCTCTTGAAGCGCTCTTGCTCGGCGGGATCCTCCGGCATGGAAAATTCATCGTCGTCGAGGCTTGCCTCGTCTTCGTAGGGAGACATGTAATTATCATCCTCCACCTCTCCATCTACCGCTCTCTCAAGAGGGCTGGCTTCTCCATCCTCCTGCTCTAAATCTTGCTAGAGGGGATTGTTGTCGTCTTCGGCACTGTCCGGAGTGCTATTATCTCCTGTGCCGGTGTCACCGCTTTTGCTTTGGTGAGACTTAGAGCGGCGCCGCTGACGTCGGCGCTTGGGTTGCTTCTTGGAGGGGTCATCCTCCGCTGTCCCGTCGCCATTGCCTTCTTTGGGTGTGTCCACCATGTATATATCATATGATGAGGTGGTTGTCCAGTGCCCTGTGCGAAGTGGTTCCTCTTCGTCTCCCGCATCGTCGTCCATACCGTCGATGTCTTCGGAATCGAAGTCGAGCATGTCGGTCAAATTTTCGACAGTGGCTACAAAGTGGGTGGTGGGTGGGCGGCGAATATCTTTGTCATCCGCATCCCAATCCTGCTGAACATAGTTCGTCCAGGACTCTCCTGACAGAGAGAGAGAGACCTTAATGAGTTTAGCATGTCATCGAAGGGCGAGTGCTGAAAGATATCTGCGGAGGTGAACTCCATGATCGGTGCCCAGTCGGATTCGATAGGCACGGGCACAGGCGGTTCGGAGTCCGTGCTCGGGGAAGAATCCGGCAATTTGGCGTCACAGCTCTCGTGAAGGGTAAGGTCGATACTCGGCTTGATCGCCGCTGAGAATGTGGCCTCTGTGGCGGGGTCTATCCCCCCATCCGTGGATGGCGCAATCGGCTCCGAATTGAGGGTCGGAGCGGTTGCCGGTGGGATCTCCTGCACACTGTCCGATGGTAGAGCTAAATCATGCTCATAGTCACCGTGCGATGTACTCGGCAGGGGCTCAAATCCATCGAAGATCAAGTCTCCGCGGATGTCGGCCGTGTAATTTAAGCTTCCAAACCTGACCTGGTGGCCAGGGGCGTAACTCTCGATCTGCTCCAGATGGCCAAGCGAGTTGGCCCGCAGTGCAAAGCCGCCGAATACAAAGATCTGTCCGAGGAGAAAAGTCTCACCCTAGACTGCATCGATATCGATGATCGAAGGAGCCATCAAGCCTAATGATGACGACACAGAGGAACTCTCAATGAAAGCACCAATGTCGGTGTCAAAATCGGCGAATCTCAGGTAGGGGTCCCGAACTGTGCGTCTAAGGTGGATGGTAACATGAGGCATGGGACACGATGTTTTACCCAGGTTCGGGCCCTGTTGATGGAGGTAAAACCCTACGTCCTGCTTGATTATTCTTGATAATACGAGTAGTACAAGAGTTGATCTACCACAAGATCAGAGAGGCTAAACCCTAGAAGCTAGCCTATGGTATGATTGTATGTTGTCCTACGGACTAAAACCCTCCGGTTTATATAGACACCGGAGGGGGCTAGGGTTACACAGAGTCGGTTACAAGGAAGGAGATCTACATATCCGTATAGCCAAGCTTGCCTTCCACGCCAAGGAGAGTCCCATCCGGACGCGGGACGAAGTCTTCAATCTTGTATTTTCATAGTCCAACAGTCCGGCCAAAGGATATAATCCGGCTGTCCCGATACCCCCTAATCCAGGACTCCCTCACTTGTCCTCAAGAAATTCAGTTGACAAACTAAAAGTGATAAAGAAAACTTTTACTAACTCTGTTTGCTCTTGTTGTTGTAAATATGTAAAGCTAGCATTCAAGTTTTCAGCAAAGATTCTGAACTAACCATATTCACAATAACATTTAGGTCTCATGTTTACTCATATCAATGACATAATCAACTAGCGAACAATAATAATAAATCTCGGATGATAACACTTTCTCAAAACAATCATAATATGATATAACAAGATGGTACCTCACTAGCCCTTTCTGAGACCGCAAAACATAAATGCAGAGCACCTTTAAAGATCAAGGACTGACTAGACATTGTAATTCATGGTAAAAGAGATCCAGTCAAGTCATACTCAATGTAAACTAATGATAATACATGCAAATGACAACGGTGCTCTCCAACTGGTGCTTTTTAATAAGAGGATGATGACTCAACATAAAAGTAAATAGATAGGCCCTTCGCAGAGGGAAGCAGGGATTTGTAGAGGCGCCAGAGCTCGATTTTGAAATAGAGATGAATAATATTTTGAGTGGTATACTTTGATTGTCAACATAACAACCGAGAGATCTCGATATCTTCCATGCTACACACATTATAGGCGGTTCCCAAGAAGAATGGTAAAGTTTATACTCCCCCACCACCAACAAGCATCAATCCATGGCTTGCCCGAAACAATGGGTGCCTCCAACTAACAACAATCCTGGGGGAGTTTTGTTTGCAATTATTTTGATTTGATTTGAGCATGGGACTGGGCATCCCGCTGACCAGCCATTCATGAGTGAGGAGCGGAGTCCACTCCTCTTGAGAATAACCCGCCTAGCATGGAAGATACAGACAACTCTAGTTGATACATGAGCTATTCGAGCATACAAAATAGAATGTTTATTTGAAGGTTTAGAGTTTGGCACATACAAATTTACTTGGAACGGCAGGTAGATACCGCATATAGGAAGGTATGGTGGACTCATATGGAATAACCTTGGGGTTTGTGAAGTTGGATGCACAAGCAATATTCCCGCTTAGTACAAGTGAATGCTAGAAAGAGACTGGGAAGCGACCAGCTAGAGAGCTACAACAGTGATGAACATGCATTAAAATTAATCAACACCGAATGCAAGCATGAGTAGGATATAATTCACCATGAAAATAAATTTCGTAGAGGCTATGTTGATTTTGTTTCAACTACATGCGTGAAGATGTGCCAAGTCAAGCCACTTGAATCGTTCAAAGGAGGATACCACCCTATCATACCACATCACAACCATTTATTAGCATGTTGGCACGCAAGGTAAACCATTATAAACTCTTAGAAAATTAAGCATGGCATAAGCAACTATAATCTCTAATTGTCATTGCAAACATGTTTCATTCATAATAGGCTGAATCAGGAATGATGGACTAATCATATTTAAAGAGGTTGAGTTCATACCAGCTTTTATCATCTCAATCAGTTCATCATATATCATCATTATTTCCTTTCACTTGCATGACCAAATAGTGTGGATAATAATAATAGTGCACGTGCATTGGACTAAGCTGGAATCTACAAGCATTTAACTCAGGAGAGAAGACAAAGTAATATGGGCTCTTTGATAGTTCAACAATAATGCATATGAGAGCCACTCAACATTTTCATCGTGGTCTTCTCCTCTCAACCCCCAAAGAAAAGAAAAGAAACAAAACTATTTACACGGGAAAGCTCCCAACAAGCAAAAGAAGAACCAGAAATCTTTTTGGGTTTTCTTTTTAATTACTACTACTACAGACATGAAAAGTAAACTAGCTAAAAGCTACGACTAATTTTATTTTTGGTTTTTTCTTAAGGTTTTTCAAACGCACAAGAAGAAAGCTTAAAAGAAAACAAACTAGCATGGATGATACAATGAAAAAGTATGAGCACCGACAACTGGCATGAGTGTGTAAACATGAATGTAATGTCGGTGAGAAATACGTACTCCCCCAAGGTTAGGCTTTTGGCCTAAGTTGGTCTATGCCCAAGGAACAAAGTTGTAGTTGGGGTCGTACTGAGAGGCAGCGGCAATTGCCTCATGAGCTGCAGCTTGGAGGCGAGCTGCCTCCATCCTCCTCTCGTACTCACTTGCCTCCTCCCTGGTTATGACAAATCTCCCTTTTATCTGAAAGTCAAAGAAAGCAAGAGGAGGGAGAGCAACATGGAAGGTGTGCCGTCTGTCAAAGAGTAGTCGGTACTGGAGGAACTGATCGTCCCTCTCAACAAACTGATGACGAACCATAGCATTATAATCTAGATAAGCAGGAGGCAACTCAATATCATCCCCACGTATGGGTATACCAAGAAAGTTAGCTATACAAGTTGCATAAATTCCACCGAAGAAATATCCATTAATACTATTATTATACAACCTACGTGCAACAATGGCCCCAAGTTATATTGTTTATCACCTAATACAACACTCTTGAGGACCCTAAGATCTGGAACGCACATGTGACAAGCCTCATCCTTACCATTAATGCATCTACCAATAAAGAGAGCAAAATAATGTATGGCAGGAAAATGAATGCTCCCTATGGTAGCTTGCGTGATTTCTCTAGATTCCCCCATAGTGATACTAGCAAGAAATTCTTTAAATTCAGATTTGCGAGGTTCACTAGCACTACCCCACTGCGGGAGTTTACAAGCAGTATTAAAATCTTCTAAGTCCATAGTATAAGATTTATCATAAAGATCAAATAGGACAGTGTGAGAATTGCGCGAGGATGTAAATTTGAACCTTCTCACAAATGAATCAGTTAAGTAGAGGTATTGCCAGCACTTATCTGCCTCGAAGCTCTCCAGATCAGCATTACGCACATATGCGTCAACTTCTTCCTTGATGCCTGCCCGAACCATGAAATTCTCTGACGGCCATTCACAAGGCCGCAGTGAACCTCCCTTGGTAGTTCATTGTCCGGCTCGCGTGTTGCGGGCCTTGGGGCTTGCTTCCTTGAGGAGCCACCTTGGTACATTTTCCTAAACATATTTCTTCCTTTGACAAATTTCTAAAAAAATTAGTAAGTTAAAATAAAAGGAACCAAACTCAACAAGATTGATAGCAACTACTCCTACAAATGGCTAGAGGCTATATCATGCAATAAAACTACTTTTGACCACATAAATTTGACATGCAAGCTTAAGAACAGGGTCACCTAAGCAGCAAAAATTTGCAATAAATAAAGCACTAGAAAAAAACTAATTGGACCATTGGAGGAGTCACATACCGAAGAACAATCCCCCAAAGCAGTTTTGTGAATGGAGCTTTGAGCAAGGAGATCGAAAATGGCAGCAAGATGAGCAAGAACTCGGGTTTGAGCTGGTGGGTGATTTTTTCTGGAGCAATACGAAGTGTGTGGGTGCAAGGGTAAGTGGAGGGGACCCACGTGGGGTCCACGAGGCAGGGGGCATGCCCAGGGGGTAGGGCGCGCCATCCACCCTCGTGGGCACATGGTGGGTCCCCCGGTGTGTTCTCAGTGCCAATAATTCTTAAATATTCTGGAAAAAATCATATTAAATTTTCAGGGCATTGGGAGAACTTTTATTTTCGGGGTATTTTTTTATTGCAAGGATAATTCAGAAAACAGACAGAAAATACTAATTTTACTTTATTTAATATAAATAACAGAAAGTGAAAGGAGGTACAGAGAGTTGTGCTTTCTAACTTAATCCATCTCATGCTCATCAAAAGGAATCCACTAACAAGGTTGATCAAGTCTTGTTAACAAACTCATTCCGAATCGCATGAAACCGGAGAAATTTCGAATAACACTAGGTTACCTCAACTGGGATATGCACATCGCCAACAATAAGAATATCATATTTCTTCTTGACAATAGGAATAGGAAATTCAAAACCTCCAATATTGATTGTTGGAATTTTTCCAATAGAATTGATATTGTGGACTTGAGGTTGTTTCCTCGAAAAGTGTACCGTATTCTCATTACCATTAACATGAAAAGTGACATTGCCTTTGTTTCAATCAATAACAGCCCCTACAGTATTAAAAAAGGGTCTACCAAGGATAACAACCCCTACAGTATTAACAGAGTCCGTTAAAATAGTAATGTTTGCAACCATAACAGGCACGTCCTTAAAAATACCGACAGGTATAGTAGTTGATTTATCAGCCATTTGCAAAGATATTTCAGTAGGTGTCAAATTATTCAAATCAAGTCTACGATATAAAGAGAGAGGCATAACACTAACACCGGCTCCAAGATCACATAAAGCAGTTTTAACATAGTTTATTTTAATGGAGCATGGTATAGTTGGTACTCCTGGATCTCCAACTTTCTTTGGTATTCCACCCTTAAAAGTATAATTAGCAAGCATGGTGGAAATTTTAGCTTTCGGTATCTTTCTTTTATTAGTAACACTATCCTTCATGTATTTAGCATAAGGATTTATTTTAAGCATATCAGTCAAACACATAGGCAAAAAGATAGGTCTAATCATTTCAGCAAAGCGCTCAAAATCCTCATCATCCTTTTTCTTGGATGGTTTAGGAGGAAAAGGCATGGGTTTCTGAACTCATGGTTCTCTTTCTTTAATGTGTTTCCTAGCAATGAAGTCTCTCTTATCATAATGTTGATTCTTTGATTGTGGGTTATCAAGATCAGCAACAGGTTCAGTTTCTACATCATTATCATTGCTAGGTTGAGCATCAACATGAACATCACCATTAACATTATAACTAGGTTCATGTTCATTACCAAATTGTGTTTCAGCATCAGAAATACAAATATCATTGGGATTCCTAGGTGTGTCAACAATAGGTTCACTAGAAGCATGCAAAGTCCTATCATTTTTCTTCTTCTTCCTCTTAGAAGGACTAGGTGCATCAACATTAGTTCTCTGAGAATCTTGCTCAATTCTCTTAGGATGGCCCTCAGGATACAAAGGTTCCTGAGTCATTTTACCCCCTCTAGTCATAACTCTAACAACATTATCATTTTTCTTATTATTTAATTCACTGAGCAAATCATTCTGAGCTTTAAGTACTTGTTATAATTGAGTGGTAACCATAAAAGCATGTTTACTAATAAGTTTAAGTTCACCTTTAACTCTAGACATATAATCACTCAAGTGTTCAAGCATATCAGCATTGCGTTTCAATTGTCTACCAACATAAGCATTGAAGTTTTCTTGTTTAACAATAAAATTATCAAACTCATCTAAGCATTGGCTAGCAGACTTATAATGAGGAATATCACCTTCATCAAATCTATAGAGAGAATTTACCTTTACTCTCTGTGTCGGGTTATCAAGACCATGTATTTCTTCAATAGGTGGTAAATTCTTAACATCTTCAGCTTCAATACCTTTTTTTCATAGATTTCTTTGCCTCTTGCATATCTTCAGGACTGAGAAATAGAATACCCCTTTTCTTCGGAGTTGGCTTAGGAGTTGGTTCAGGAAATGTCCAATTATTTTCATTACTCAACATATTATTCAATAGAAATTCAGCTTGATCAACAGTTCTTTCCCTCAAAACACAACCAGCACAACTATCCAGGTAATCTCTGGAAGCATTAGTTAGTCCATTATAAAAGATATAAAGTATTTTATTTTTCTTGAGAGGATGATCAGGCAAAGCATTAAGTAATTCGAGAAGCCTCCCCCAAGCTTGTGGGAGACTCTCTTCTTCAATTTGCACAAAATTATATATTTCCCTTAAAGCAACTTGTTTCTTATGAGCGGGGAAATATTTAGCAGAGAAATAATAAATCATATCATGGGGACTACGCACACAACCAGTACCAAGAGAATTAAACCATGTTTTAGCATCACCCTTTAATGAGAACAGAAACAACTTAAGGATAAAGTAATAGTGAGTTTTCTCATCATGAGTAAATAGGGTGGCTATATCATTTAATTTAGTAAGATGTGCCACAATAGTTTCAGATTCATAGCCATAAAAGGGATCAGATTCAACCAAAGTAGTTAACTCAGGATCGACAGAGAAATCATAATCATTATCAGTAATAAAGATAGGTGAAGTAGCAAAAGCAGGGTCATATTTCATTCTAGCATTCAAAGACTTTTCTTTAAGTTTAGCTAATAATTTCTTAAGATCAGACCTATCATTGCAAGCTAAGAAGTCTCTAGCAGTTTCTTCATCCATAACATAACCCTCGGGCACAACAGGCAATTCATATATAGGGGAGAATCTTCATCATCACTTTCATCAATATTATCAGTTTCAATAATTTCATTCTCTCTCACCCTAGCAAGTTGTTCATCAAGAAATTCACCTAGTGGCACAGTATTATCAAGCATAGAAGTAGTTTCATCATAAGTATCATGCAAAGCAGAAGTGGCATCATCAATAACATGCGGCATATTAGAATGAATAGCAGGAGTAGGTGTCGCAAGTTTACTCAAAATAGAAGGTGAATCAAGTGCAGAGCAAGATGGCAGTTCCTTACCTCCCCTTGTAGTTGAGGGAAAAATCTTGGTTCTTTGATCTTTCAAATTCTTCATAGTGATAAACAGATATAAATCCCAAGTGACTCAAAGAATAGAGCTATGTTACCCCGGCAACGGCACCAGAAAATAGTCTTGATAACCCACAAGTATAGGGGATCGCAACAGTTTTCGAGGGTAGAGTATTCAACCCGAATTTATTGATTCGACACAAGGGGAGCCAAAGAATATTCTCAAGTATTAGTAGTTGACTTGTCAATTCAACCACGCCTGGAAACTTAATATCTGCATCAATGTATTTAGTAGCAAAGTAATATGATAATAGTGGTAATGGTAGCAAAAGTAATATTTTTGGGTTTATAGTGATTGTAACAGTAGCAACGGAAAAGTAAATAAGCGAAGAACAATATATGAAAAGCTCGTAGGCAATGGATCAATGATGGATAATGTAGCAACCCGACCTCAGACGGTCAAGTCTCTGTGCTTAAGTGTCATCCCTAGATCGGTATGCAGGCACATACAGTACTCGAGGATTTATAACAGAGGTAAATCACATGTGTAAAGTAACGTAAATACTATTACCTTAATCCAAATAGTGGAAGTAACAACAAGGTTGTGGATTCCCATCAACACCAACGTCAAAGTTGAGTGTAGAAATCATAACCCCAACGTATCACTTACTCGCCATAAGATAATCCTACAACACGAGACGTTGCATCCACAAAGGGTCAGTACATTGAATGTACTAGCAAATTCACACTGTAGAGCAATGCTGAATAATGACTATCACTACATGCATATTTGGCTGGTGGAGGCTCTATGGTTATAATGTTTTTGTGAAAAGCCAATTTTTTTCTACATCAAAGGAATATATTTTATTCAACTACAAAGTTGGTTGAAAAACATTGACAACGGTAAATCCCCATCACAATCCCAAATTGGAATAATCATCAACCCAACAAATTAATTAGATTAGAGTGATGAGATCAACACGATAATTCAAGAACCAGATACTCAAGATGTCTATAATCGGGTACATGCCTAACCATGGTTAGTTTGTACACTCTGCAGAGGTTTGCGAACTTTTCCCACAAGACTCAGTCTCCTCCGTGGTATTTCTCGCACTGCATGGTGTTTGAGAAACGGATGACTGAGACACAGTCTTTCCGAAGAGGTCCCCTTAACCGATAGATAGGCCGGTACACCTACAATCCTTTACATATGCTAGCCCATCATCGAAAGGATCCCCACAACTTACTCAACTATGCCAAAGCACATAATGGCTTGTGGCTACACACAGAAGTTTCCAGCATGAATAATCTTGTGATCCCTTTGAGCCAGGGTGGCGAATGATAGGATGATCACACGGGTTCCCAGAGATCTCCTAGGACAACACTGGTATATCCCCAGGTGTCTGGGGAAGTCCAATGGTATATACTCAGGGTGCCCCAACCAATCCACCCAGATGTGTATTGAAGTAGGCACCTTAAGTTAAACCTTAGTTAACAATAATCTCTCACATCGTTCATGAATTCTCTCAAACCAATCCACGTCTACGAGCATGGCATAGTAGTATAAGTATACGTAGTAGTAACTCCCAGGGTTTGAATGCAGGACAATAGGTTCCTACCTCATCAACTACTTCCCAATACCAACATGTTATCAATCCTAACCATGCAATGCTTGAGGGTTGAAACTAATGCATAGAAATTGGGTAATGAAAGATATGATCAAAGTGTGAACTTGCATGTACTGTTAATGAAGATGATTCGCACTCATAACTCCTGATAGTTCTAGTCGTCACACTCCGGTCAATCTATCGTAAGCAAGCAATTGCATACATAAGCACTCATGCAAAAGAATCGAAGAAAAGATCTCGGATAACTTCGAAAACAGGTGAATAACTCTTGCGAATAGAAAACAATTTCTAACAGTACGAAAATTATGTGAATTAGGCCTTATCAGGAATTTTAGCTCAAGAGCTTCGATTTGCAAAAAGAATCAACTCAAACGGAGTTATAAAACTCAGTTACGAACAGACGAAGTTCAAATTCAAAACTGTTTGAAAACAAATTTTAAATTTTCAAAAATATGTTTATATGTTTTACTGGATAGAGTAGATCATAATGAAGAAGTGGGCGTTGGTTTCGTTAGATTTGGATAAACGAGTCAAAAGTTGTGAGAGTTTTAAGAACAGGGACTAATCTGTAAACAAAATATTCATGGATGGGTCCTTGGCCGAAAATTAAAAAGAAAAAGAAAAAACGAAATAACGAACGTTCGCTACCGAACGCTAATGAACAGAAAACCATTCGCTCCAGATCTAATCTGCGCGCTCACTAATTAGAGGATAATGATTTGGAAATAAAAAAACCTAGACCTAATCCTAGCCGTAGAAGGGGAATTGGACGGTCGAGAGGAGATGAGGCGTTACCACGGCGACGGAGGTCGTCGGCGGTGGCTCGGCTGCGGACGGGGCGACGGCTCCAGGAATCGGCGGAGGCGGGAGAGGGCACGGGGATGCGCGGCGTGATGCGGCGGTGATGGCGGTGGTGACGGCAGCGGTCAAGGGCGACGGAGTGGAGTGGGCGGCGGTGGTGGATCTCGTCGGAGCGACGGCTTTTGGCGAGCGCGGAGAGGCGGGAGGAGAGAAGAGGGGACCGGGGCCGGCCTTGTAAAGGAGGGGGCGGTCTCGAGTGCATGGAGGATGGGGCAAGGGACAAGGCGGCACGGACGCCAAGGCAATGACAATGTGCGACGGTAGGTCTCATGCTCGGGGAAGGAGACGACGCGCGGGACTGGGCCGTGGCCTGGCCCGTTTGGTTGGGCCGGCCCAGTTCGGCAGAAGAAAGGTTTTTTTATATCAAATTTACAGAAAATAAAACAAAACCAATTAAACTAAAAATAATATATAGACATATAATATATCAAAAAATTTAGGAAAATATTTTCTAGAACATGAACATTTTGCTAATGTCAAATAAAATCCACAAAGATTTAAATAAAGCAAAGAGTGCTAATGTTGCAATAAAACCTCATAAGAATCACTTTAAAAATACCAAAATACTTTCAAATATATTTCTCTCCAATTTTCTAATGTAGGAAATCATTTTACCCTAATTTCCATATATTTTAATTTTGGAGAAAAATAATTTGAATAAAAACCAAAATAACTCCAAATTGAAAATGAATTCAAAGGGGCTTTAAATTTGGTTTTTTGAAACTTCCAGCTCATATTTCATATAATTTGAAGAAGTCATTTTATCTTCTCCCATGAAAATCATTGAGTTGCACAAAGTTTCTAAGTTGGAAAATTTTCCAAAAGAAATTCAAATATTTTGAAAAACCATTTTCATTTATTTAAATGGAAGAAGTCATGTCATCTTCTCTCTAGGGTTTTGTGATGAAATAAATTTGAATTCTTGGAGATCAGAAAGCAAAGTGAAAGTTTTGGGAAAGTCATTTTATTCTCTCTCATTTAACTTTCACAAAGTTTCGAATTTCACTCAATTTCACACAAGCAACCAGACCACAATCAAACAATTAATCAAATCTATTTATTTAATAAAACATTCCAAAATTTAGAATTTTGGGATGTTACAAACCTACCACCCTTAAAATGAATCTCGTCCTCAAGATTCGGAGAGGCTAGCAAGAAATAGGTTAGGTTTGGGGTCTTCTCAAAATCCCACGATAGTCACAGGGGGTCTGGGGTGCTACCACCCTTACAAACATGGTCACGGTTCCATCAAAACTCATATACTCCGTCCTCATTGTTGGCAGTGTCGATCTTCTCAGATCTTTAGGATAATTCCTTCTCGGGGCTCTTCCGGTAGTGGCTTAACCTTTTTCCTCAATTCTTGTGTCCTATCTTGGTAAGGTTTTTCCGAGACTGGGTCTTCTTAGCTGACGGGTCTGGCGCCAATACTAAACAACTATCGATATCTAATGGTGGTCAACCATTTATGGTTTCTCCTGTAGGAAATGGGTCTGGGTTGAACCTCACCGTATGACCTACGATTGGCAACAACTGCCTTGTACAAGGGGAAATATTGTCATACCATTCTATGGTTTAAACAAGGTTTAATATCGTCGTCTCTCTACTATAGGTAGGTCACTCAGATTTACCATCCCATATATCAAGGCGAATAATAAGAGTAATTCAGTATGGTGATCAATCCATCCTGCACCCAAATCATTACCTTGTATATGGTTTAGCAAATCTTGCATTCTAACCCTCGCTCATCCTCCCAAGCATTGCAGAATTTCTCTTATCGACGAACTAAGTTTGGATGAATCCATGGATTCTGCAAGACAAACAAACATCTATCATTCCTTCACAACTCTCAGGTTTTGCGTTACTCCTATAAGATCATCTATCGATAAAATCGTAACTTCTTCCAGGGTTTTTCCTTCAGCAAGAGTGTGCTTGCTTCTTGGCAGGTCCTGGGGCCTGTGGGTTATGGCCCATCTCATCACTTGCCAACCTTGAAATCATCATCGGGGCAACTGATCATTATTCCAACACCCAGCTTCCTAGCATTCTTAAATCCATCCAATTGTATTGTCTCTCTTCCTTCTATTGGTACCAAACTAAGGCGTGATTACTCAGACTCATCGTGGGGTTACACTTGCTCCATATTACCAACATTATACCTCCTTTATATCCAATAGTACTTCATCCCTTCATACTCTTGGGGTATCCCACATATCGAGATAAAACTCATACTTATTTTGTCCGAATTCCACTCCGTGGAATATCATTATCCTTTCCAGGGGTCAGGTGTCCTCACAGGGTACTACCACCCTTAAAATGCACAAATCCTCCATAGACTATATTTCTCATATCCTCGAAAATGGTCAAAATCTTTCTTCATAGAGTAACTACTCATAAAATCCAAATCAGTACCAACGATGCTAACTTTATTGATTCTCAAATTCTTACAATCTCCTGCATTTCCATTACATGCCTCAACTCAACACATCAATATAAAAGAAAATGTTCTCACTACTACTACTATACTTCTCACAAACACAACTAATTATCACAAGTGTCCTTCTCCTTGGGACAATCTCTGGCAAAGTGCCCTGCTTCATTACAATGGAAACATATTACTTCTGACAAGTCTCGAGGTTTCCTTTTTGGGCAACTGCTAAAGTAGTGCCCCGACTCCTTGCACCTGAAACAGGTGATATGACTCAGGTCCTTCCTGAAATCCAATCTTCTTCTCTTCTTGGACTTTTCCGTTCCAATCAGGACTTCTATTTCCTGTGGGTCATACTCCACTTCCTCTGTCGGGAATTCTACTATATCCCCATTCATACAATTCTGGGAGATGTGTCCCTCTCCACATGAATAGCATGACTTGGTGCAATGTTTAATTGGTTCTTCTTTGGGTGTGTCCTCCACCTCTACCTTCATCACATGTTCTTCTAAAATTTCCATAAGGGTTCCTTTCATTGCTTCTTTCTTCTGTTGGATAGTTTATTGTACCATGGGGTAAATGTGACACTGAGCAGGGTAGTGGGTAGTCCCTTCACATAAGAAACAAGTAATCCGCCTAGTTGGGCATTCTTCAGCTGGGTGACTTCCTTCACAATTAGGGCATTCATCCTTGTGTTCTTTATGGGTGTGTCCTATTTCTCCATAGAGCTTGCATCCACAAGGTTTCTTCATATTACTTTAAGTCTTCAATTTCTGGGACACAAACCGAGACTTTAGCAGAGTCAACTTAAATTCTTTCCAAGTGGTTACTCTTTGCCATCCATTGATGGTTTGGTACATCCTCCACGAAGTAGCAGCACCTCTTTCAAAGCACTGAAGAGCATGCTTGGTCATATCATTTCCGGCTATAGGGTTATTGTCCATGTGATCCTCCATGTTCTGAATCCATCGGTCTGTCTCCAATTGACTCATCAGTCCAAAAAATACAAGCTCATCTCCATTCATCCTCTATTGGGTCCAAGGGTTTTGGGTTGGGATAAGAGAGATAGAGAGGGATACACACAATGCAAACAATAATTTTGAAAAGACAGTTTTTATTTGTGGTTGTCGGAAAAACATCAAACAAGTGATAGCTCACAAATCGTCGCATCTAACATAGGTATATAACAGGGGTTTGGTCTTCTAAAGGTCATTAAATCTTCAAAGTCACCAAACTCTTCAAGTCTTGTTCATGTCTCTGGTAGCTTCTTACAATCGTGTTTTTCCTTCTCAAGTTCTTTTGCCAGATCATCTATGTCGACTCAAAGTCTCTCGTGACATCCTTTAATATTTCTGGAGCTGTGTTCCAAACATCTGGGTTTAGACATCCTTGGCATGAACCATGGTCCTACTGTCCTTCAGTTCCTGACGAATCTCTGGTATCTCGAGGTTTTGTTCCTCCAGTTTGGTTACTTCAGCTTCTGGGTCCTAAGTTCTTCACGAAATACTTCCCTATCAAAGACAGCTTCCTGAAGGTCCATCAAAAAAATTGTTGATGTAATACTCCAGATCCTGGTGATACACCAGCTAAGATAAAAACTTCATCTATTGTGGATAGGTGCTCCATTAGCCCTTTCGTCATCCAATCCTTCCGAAGAAATGCATGCTTAACTCTGCATGGTGACAATAGCATAAGCGAGCGATAACATCATGGTTAGCCGTGTCTATGCCCATTTTACTGCCATGAGCTTTTATTCCATAATTGATCTCTCCTGTCTTAGGGTTTTCTTGACAAAACTTTGAGTTCTAATGCTCCACGATCCGGTCTTTCTCCGATACACCTTGATCTCGAGTATTGACATCTTCTATAGTATGCCGAGTTCCATAAGGGTAGCTGTCGTGGTTCTAAGTCTGACAGTAGAGTGGGGGGTAGGTATGGAGAGGCAAGGTCCTAGCTATGGAGAGGTTGTAACACAAGCAATGTACGAGTTCAGGCCCTTCTCGGAGGAAGTAAAAGCCCTACGTCTCGGAGCCCGGAGGCGGTCGTGTGGATTATGTGTATATGAATTACAGGATGCCGAACCCCTCTGCCTGTGGAGGGGGGTGGCTTATATAGAGTGCGCCAGGACCCCAGCCAGCCCACGTAATGAAGGGTTTAAGGTGTATTTAGTCCGGGGCGTTATTGGTAACGTCCCACATAAAGTGTCTACTTAACTACAGCCCGTTGCAGTGCAGAGTGCCTTTTGACCTCCTGGTAGTCGAGTGAGTCTTCGTGGTCGAGTCCTTCAAGTCAGTCGAGTGAATCCCTCGTTGGTCGACTGGAAGGTGACCTCTTCTAAGGGTGTCCTTGAGCAGGGTACTTAGATCAGGTCTGCGACCCTACCCTAGGTACATGACTCCATCATTAGCCCCCGAATGGATTGAGGCTTTGAGTGACGGAGGAGTTGATGCTATTTCCGATTAACCTTTGCACACTGGTCATGCGTTGTTCTGAACCAGAGAATCTCTTCGTTGATAGTGAGCAACTTGTCTTCAGTCGACTCGATCCATTCTTTTCTTTCGTCGAGTGATCTTTTGGGCTTCGTCGATTTCCGAGCGACGGATCGCAGGAAATCCCGCGCCTGACAGACTGATCTGCCGTTCGCGGATTCCGCGGGATGCGAAATTTGGGGAAACGCGCGAAGCGGAGCGGACCGCGGCGTTCGGATGGGACGGGACATAGACGCCTCGATCCCCACGCCGCTTTCTTTGCCACGTATCCCGCCCGCGTAATAGTTCCAGGATATGATTAGATCTGCCAGGTCCACCTGTCATCCACTCGGAAGGGATCTTATAAATGCGCCCGGCGAGGGTTTTTTGAACAGTGCCTCAGCATTCTCTCTCTCTGCCTCCTTGGTCTCCGCCCAACGCGCTCGCTCTCGCCTCCGCACCACTTCTCCTCACGCGCCCCGCCGGAATCCATGGTCAAGGAGAAGATGGCGGCGCTGGAGCGCGCGAAGAAGGCGTCAGCGACGGAGAAGGCGAAGGGGAGATCCACCAGCCGCGGTGGGTCTTCGTCCAGATCCCGCCTGCCGAAAGGCTAGGTCCAGGGAGATTGGATCCAGTCGACCATCACGGAGAAGGATCTCCTCGACATGGCCAACGAGGGCCTGATCCCCCATGGAGCTGCGAGGCTTCCTGGGAAAGAGTGGCAGCCCCAGCCGGAAGAGGGTGAGTGTGTGCTTCTGGCTACCCATGTCGACCGTGGATTCTCTTTGCCGCCGAGCATTTTCTTCCGTGGTTTCTTGAACTTTTTTGGAGCGCAGCTCCACCACTTCACCCCGAATTCTATCGCCTATCTTGCCGCGTTTGTGTACATGCGCGAGAGTTTTCTGGGCTGTCGACCGCACTGGGGCTTGTTCAAGCACATATTCACATGTCGCTCTCAAACTGTGAAGAAGGCGAGTCCAGGCGACGAAAGAACCCGAGTGGTCCAAATGTGTGGAGGTCTGGGGATCCAGATGAGAAACAAGAGCACCTTCCCAGCCATGACTTTTCCCGAGTCAGTCAGAGGCTGGCAGTCGACCTGGTTCTATTGCCAGGATGAGTCGACACCGGGGCAGTCAAGTGGGCTCCCTCCATTTACCATGGACCGAGTGAACAAGCCCTCCTCTCTGAAGCTGATTCCGGAGGAGAAAGCTGACGTGAAGATGTTGATGGAGCGCGTAGTTCAGTTGGTTCGGGAGGGAGTGACGGGCATGGATCTCCTGGAAGTTTTCCTTAGGCGCCGAATCCAGCCTCTTCAGTTCCGGAGCCACTGCATGTGGTTGTACTGTGGGACTGAGGATGTGACTCGGGTCAATCCAGAAGCTGTCGACGATGCCACTCTGGAAAGGTGGATGGCCGCTGTTACTGGGAACAAGGACAACCCTCGCGGGGCCAGAAGGATTCCTCCACTCGACTGCCACAGTGATCCAAACAAGGCATGTCTGCCCCACTTCCCGTTGTATTCTCATCATATTTTATTTCTGCTTTCTCTGCTGATCGGTCGACTGAACTTTGTCTTGTTGTCCCTCAGACCCTCACTGAACTGTACTCGATGCCCAACGGAGCGCAGGCTCCGACTGAGGAGGGAGAAGCGAGCGGGGGCGAGAGCCAGGAGGAGGAGTGGGACTCGGACGCCGCCGAGGCCGATGATGATGACGATGACGATGATGATGATGACGATGAGGACAGGGAAGAGGAGGAGGAGGAGGAGGTCGCACCACCGCGCTCGGAAAGGCGGTCGAAACTTGTCCATGACCCTGTGACTGAACGCGGCGAGGGGGTCGTGACTGTTACTCAGTCGACCAAGCGCCCCCGGACCACCTCTCCGGCGCCGACTGAAAAGGCACCGAAGCAGCCCAGGGCGGCCCCGTCGAAGCCGACCAAGCACCTGCCGAAGATGAAGGTGTCCATCCCCACCATATCAGGGTAATCATATTGCTTACGTCTTCTTGTTTTGTGTGAACTTTATCTCTGGTTGGCGCTGGAGTTAGTCGACTGACTCTTTGGAGTTGCAGTGCTGCTACTTCTGAGACCTCAGCCCGGGCTGACGACCATGCGATGGAGGACGCAGCAACCTCAAAACCTGGTATTATACTCTAAACACCGTTTCTAGTCGACTGACTCATGATCTCTAATTCTGATTCTTTTCTGTAGCTCCATCCAATGTTGTTATCACTCTCCCTGATGATGATGAAGACGAGGAACCACTAAAGCACAGAATGAGAAGGAAAGCGTTTGCCAGCAGGGTGCCCCAGGATGTGACGGTGCCTGAGACTCTGGTCGCGGAGGAGGAGAACACCACTCGACACACTGTGTCCTTCGCAGATCCGCTGTCGAGTGCTCCGCAGCCCTCCCTCTTCACGACGCACCACGTCCCAGAGGACCAAGCTGGCGCCACGAAGGAGGCGATACGCCAGGCAGGGATCATGATGGAGCAATTGAAGACCATCCGGGATGCGAGCCAGGCAGCTTACGACGCCAGTTCCGCCCTTCAAAGGAATGTTCAGGTCAGTCGACCACCACTTGTTCTGTTAGGATATGCTATCAAAAAAAACTTTTCTTTCCAGAATTTATAGTAGTCACCTGCTGGGTGTGTCGATTTAAACTCCGTGTTAGCGGGGGCACGCTGAGTGCACCCGCTAGGTGTAGTCCCCAAGGATAAGGTCGACTGCTGGCAGTCGGCCTTAGGCTTTATAATTTCAGTCTCTCCATCATTCGACTACGGCGAATGGATTTCGCAAACCGGTGGGGGCACGCTGAGTGCACCCACTGGGTGTAGTCCCCGAGACTGTGGTCGACTGCTGGCAGTCGGTTACAGTCTTAAAGAATACATCTTGTTTTTTTTTTGAGGTCGACTGGTCGACTCTGTCTTCAAATAGGATTAGTGGGGGCACGCTGAGTGCACCCACTGGGTGTAGTCCCCAAGGCTAAGGTCGACTGCGGGCAGTCGGCCTTAGGCTTTATAATTTCAGTCTTTCCGTCATTCGACTAAGGCGACTGGATTTCACAAACCGGTCGACTGGTCGACTCTGTCTTCGACTGGTCGATTAGTGGGGGCACGCTGAGTGCACCCACTGGGTGTAGTCCCCGAGGCTACGGTCGAATGCTCGTATTCGGCTGTAGTCTTAGAAACGCGTGATTTTTCCTTTTTCACTCGGAAGTGAATTGTATTTGACATTCTGGTCGATTGGTTCTTCGCAGAACTCCTGTGATCTTGTGGCTCGCTACTCTGAGCTGGAAAACAAGCACATTCAGCTCGAGCTGAATTTGAAGCTGGTTCAGGAGAATCTGACGAAGGCAAAGGAGGAGACCGAAGGTATGTTTGGTGAGACCTTGACGATTGCTTTTTCCCTTTATTTGTTTCAAAATCTGATCTTGCTGTAACTTGCAGGTAAGGTGAGGGAGGCCGAACGGAAGAAGGACCTTGAACTAGCTGAGAAGATCAAGCTTGTTGATGAGAAGTTAGCTTCAGTCGCCAAGCTTGAGCAAGAAAATGCCAATCTGAAAGCTGCTCTTGGGAAGAAAAAAGATCTGGAGGCCTTCCTGAATGGTCTTGCCAAGAAGCTGTTTCTTATGCTTGAAGGTAAATCTCTATGCTCGGAGATCATTTCCAACCGTGGTTTTTCCATTCGACCATCGCCTTGACTCGGTGATCGTCCTTGCAGAATTTTGTCAAAACTTTGAAGAAGAAACTAGCCGGCTGGAACCAAACCTTGACCCCGTCAATTCTCCGATGGATGACAAAGTTGCCATGAATGTTTTCCGACTGGAGTCCCGTGTTGCAGCTGTCGTGGACTATCTCGCAAGGCTGAAGGTCGCCACATCTCGCATCGACTCGACGCTCTGGCCCGGGGAGACACTTCAGAACGACCTCGAGTCGCTGATGGCTCACTTGAACACGATCCCTGGTCGAGTGCAGGAGTGGAAAAAGTCCTCGGCTCGGTGCGGTGCAGATGTTGCTCTGTGTCTGGCCCGAGTCCACTGCAAAGATGCGCGAGAGGACAAGCTGGCGGCCCTCCGGGTGGCCAGCACCAAGAAACACGACTTCAGGTCCTTTATGGAAACTTTCCTTGCGGCTGCCACTCGGATCGCAGATGGGATTGATCTTGATGAGTTTGTTGCACCTTCCAGCCCTCCACAGGAGGGGTAAAAAACTTCTTCTAAGCTCGACGCTTTAAATTTGCCTCGGTATGCCGAGTGGAATTGTAACCGATAAACCTTAACGGGCTTAGCGCCTGAGCACTTCCGGTTCCTTTAGGTATCGATCCGAACTTGAATTTGTCGTTTGAATATGATTGCTCTTGGCTCGAAATGTCTTTTGCAGGTTCAAAGCAGGGCGCTTACTACAATCGACTTATTCCTTAATCCAATTAGGTGAGCGCTGGGCTGCAGCTAAGCCCCCGAGTGAGAGGTTTGCTCTTCAGTCGGTAGGGTTTTTATATCTTAGGCGAGCACTGGGCTGCAGCTAAGCCCCCGAGTGAGAGGTTTGCTCTTCACTCGGTAGGATTTTTATATCTTAGGCGAGCACTGGGCTGCAGCTAAGCCCCCGAGTGAGAGGTTTGCTCTTCACTCGGTAGGATTTCGGTAACTTAGGCGAGTACTTGGACTGCAGCTAAGCCTCCGAGTGGAAGTCTGGCTTATCACTCGGTAGGATTTTCATAACTTAGGCGAGTACTTGGACTGCAGCTAAGCCTCCGAGTGGAAGTCTGGCTTATCACCCG
>NC_041386.1:275057453-275168131 GCF_002162155.2 Triticum dicoccoides | reverse complement strand
GCCCCCGAGTGAGAGGTTTGCTCTTCGCTCGGTAGGATTTCGGGAACTTAGGCGAGCGCTGGGCTGCAGCTAAGCCCCCGAGTGAGAGGTTTGCTCTTCACTCGGTAGGATTTTTGATAACTTATGCGAGCACTGGGCTGCAGCTAAGCCTCCGAGTGAGAGGTTTGCTCTTCACTCAGTAGGATTTTCATAACTTAGGCGAGTACTCGGACTGCAGCTAAGCCCCCGAGTGAGAGGTTTGCTCTTCACTCGGTAGGATTTTTGATAACTTAGGCGAGCACTGGGCTGCAGCTAAGCCTCCGAGTGGAAGTCTGGCTTATCACTCGGTAGGATTTTCGATAACTTAGGCGAGTGAATACCTCGTTGGTCGACTGGAAGGTGACCTCTTCTAAGGGTGTCCTTGGGCAGGGTACTTAGATCAGGTCTGTGACCCTACCCTAGGTACATGACTCCATCATTAGCCCCCGAATGGATTGAGGCTTTGAGTGACAGAGGAGTTGATGCTGTTTCCGATTAACCTTTGCACACTGGTCGTGCATTGTTCTGAACCAGAGAATCTCTTCGTTGATAGTGAGCAACTTGTCTTCAGTCGACTCGATCCATTCTTTTCTTTCGTCGCGTGATCTTTCGGGCTTCGTCGATTTCTGAGCGACGGATCGCAGGAAATCCCGCGCCTAACAGACTGATCTGCCGTTCGCGGATTCCGCGGGATGCGCAATTTGGGGAAACGCGCGAAGCGGAGCGGACCGCGGCGTTCGGATGGGACGGGACATAGACGCCTCGATCCCCGCACCGCTTTCTTCGCCACGTATCCCACCCGCGTAACAGTTCCAGGATATGATTAGATCTGCCGGGTCCACCTGTCATCCACTCGGAAGGGATCTTATAAATGCGCTCGGCGAGGGTTTTTTGAACAGTGCCTCAGCATTCTCTCTCTCTGCTTCCTTGGTCTCCGCCCAACGCGCTCGCTCTCGCCTCCGCACCACTTCTCCTCACGCGCCCCGCCGGAAGCCATGGTCAAGGAGAAGACGGTGGCGCTGAGCGCGCGAAGAAGGCGTCGGCGACGGAGAAGGCGAAGGGGAGATCCACCAGCCGTGGTGGGTCTTCGTCCAGATCCCGCCTGCCGAAAGACTGGGTCCAGGGAGATTGGATCCAGTCGACCATCACGGAGAAGGATCTCCTCGACATGGCCAACGAGGGCCTGATCCCCCATGGAGCTGCGAGGCTTCCGGGGAAAGAGTGGCAGCCCCAGCCGGAAGAGGGTGAGTGCGTGCTTCTGGCTACCCATGTCGACCGCGGATTCTCTTTGCCGCCGAGCATTTTCTTCCGTGGTTTCTTGAACTTTTTTGGAGAGCAGCTCCACCACTTCACCCCGAATTCTATCGCCTATCTTGCCGCGTTTGTGTCCATGTGCGAGAGTTTTCTGGGCTGTCGACTGCACTGGGGCTTGTTCAAGCACATATTCACATGTCGCTCTCAAACTGTGAAGAAGGCGAGTCCAGGCGACGAAAGAACCCGAGTGGTCCAAATGTGTGGAGGTCTGGGGATCCAGATGAGAAACAAGAGCACCTTCCCAGCCATGACTTTTCCCGAGTCAGTCAGAGGCTGGCAGTCGACCTGGTTCTATTGCCAGGATGAGTCGACACCGGGCAGTCGAGTGGGCTCCCTCCATTTACCATGGACCGAGTGAACAAGCCCTCCTCTCTGAAGCTGATTCCGGAGGAGAAAGCTGACGTGAAGATGTTGATGGAGCGCGTAGTTCAGTTGGTTCGGGAGGGAGTGACGAGCATGGATCTCCTGGAAGTTTTCCTTAGGCGCCGAATCCAGCCTCTTCAGTTCCGGAGCCACTGCATGTGGTTGTACTGTGGGACTGAGGATGTGACTCGGGTCAATCCAGAAGCAGTCGACGATGCCACTCTGGAAAGGTGGATGGCCGCTGTTACTGGGAACAAGGACAACCCTCGCGGGGCCATAAGGATTCCTCCACTCGACTGCCACAGTGATCCAAACAAGGCATGTCTGCCCCACTTCCCGTTGTATTCTCATCATATTTTATTTCTGCTTTCTCTGCTGATCGGTCGACTGATCTTTGTCTTGTTGTCCCTCAGACCCTCACTGAACTGTACTTGATGCCCAACGGAGCGCAGGCTCCGACTAAGGAGGGAGAAGCGAGCGGGGGCGAGAGCCAGGAGGAGGAGTGGGACTCGGACGCCGCCGAGGCCGATGATGATGACGATGACGATGATGATGATGACGATGAGGACGGGGAAGAGGAGGAGGAGGAGGAGGTCGCACCATCGCGCTCGGAAAGGCGGTCGAAACTTGTCCATGACCCTGCGACTGAACGCGGCGAGGGGGTCACGACTGTTACTCAGCCGACCAAGCGCCCCCGGACCACCTCTCCGGCGCCGACTGAAAAGGCGCCGAAGCAGCCCAGGGCGGCCCCATCGAAGCCGACCAAGCACCTGCCGAAGATGAAGGTGTCCATCCCCACCATATCAGGGTAATCATATTGCTTACATCTTCTTGTTTTGTGTGAACTTTATCTCTGGTTGGCGCTGGAGTTAGTCGACTGACTCTTTGGAGTTGCAGTGCTGCTACTTCTGAGACCTCAGCCCGGGCTGACGACCATGCGATGGAGGACGCAGCAACCTCAAAACCTGGTATTATACTCTTAACACCGTTTCTAGTCGACTGACTCATGATCTCTAATTCTGATTCTTTTCTGTAGCTCCATCCAATGTTGTTATCACTCTCCCTGATGATGATGAAGACGAGGAACCACTAAAGCACACAATGAGAAGGAAAGCGTCTGCCAGCAGGGTGCCCCAGGATGTGACGGTGCCTGAGACTCTGGTCGCGGAGGAGGAGAACACCACTCGACACACTGTGTCCTTCGCAGATCCGTTGACGAGTGCTCCACAGCCCTCCCTCTTCACGACGCACCACGTCCCAGAGGACCAAGCTGGCGCCGCGAAGGAGGCGATACGCCAGGCAGGGATCATGATGGAGCAGTTGAAGACCATCCGGGATGCGAGCCAGGCAGCTTACGACGCCAGTTCCGCCCTTCAAAGGAATGTTCAGATCAGTCGACCACCACTTGTTCTGTTAGGATATGCTATCAAAAAACTTTTCTTTCCAGAATTTATAGTAGTCACCCACTGGGTGTGTCGATTTAAACTCCATGTTAGCGGGGGCACGCTGAGTGCACCCGCTGGGTGTAGTCCCCAAGGCTAAGGTCGACTGCTGGCAGTCGGCCTTAGGCTTTATAATTTCAGTCTCTCCGTCATTCGACTACGGCGAATGGATTTCGCAAACCGGTGGGGGCACGCTGAGTGCACCGACTGGGTGTAGTCCCCGAGACTGTGGTCGACTGCTGGCAGTCGGTTACAGTCTTAAAGAATACATCTTCTTTTTTTTTTGAGGTCGACTAGTCGACTCTGTCTTCAAATAGGATTAGTGGGGGCACGCTGAGTGCACCCACTGGGTGTAGTCCCCAAGGCTAAGGTCGACTGCGGGCAGTCGGCCTTAGGCTTTATAATTTCAGTCTTTCCGTCACTCGACTAAGGCGACTGGATTTCACAAACCGGTTGACTGGTCGACTCTGTCTTCGACTGGTCGATTAGTGGGGGCACGCTGAGTGCACCCACTGGGTGTAGTCCCCGAGACTACGGTCGAATGCTCGTATTCGGCTGTAGTCTTAGAAACGCGTGATTTTTCCTTTTTCACTCGGAAGTGAATTGTATTTGACATTTTGGTCGATTGGTTCTTCGCAGAACTCCTGTGATCTTGTGGCTCGCTACTCTGAGCTGGAAAACAAGCACATTCAGCTCGAGCTGAATTTGAAGCTGGTTCAGGAGAATCTGACGAAGGCAAAGGAGGAGACCGAAGGTATGTTTGGTGAGACCTTGACGACTGCTTTTTCCCTTTATTTGTTTCAAAATCTGATCTTGCTGTAATTTGCAGGTAAGGTGAGGGAGGCCGAACGGAAGAAGGACCTTGAACTAGCTGAGAAGATCAAGCTTGTTGACGAGAAGTTAGCTTCAGTCGCCAAGCTTGAGCAAGAAAATGCCAATCTGAAAGCTGCTCTTGGGAAGAAAAAAGATCTGGAGGCCTTCCTGAATGGTCTTGCCAAGAAGTTGTTTCTTATGCTTGAAGGTAAATCTCTATGCTTGGCGATCATTTCCAACCGTGGTTTTTCCATTCGACCATCGCCTTGACTCGGTGATCGTCCTTGCAGAATTTTGTCAAAACTTTGAAGAAGAAACTAGCCGGCTGGAACCAAACCTTGACCCCGTCAATTCTCCGATGGATGACGAAGTTGCCATGAATGTTTTCCGACTGGAGTCCCGTGTTGCAGCTGTCGTGGACTATCTCGCAAGGCTGAAGGTCGCCACATCTCGCATCGACTCGACGCTCTAGCCCGGGGAGACACTTCAGAACGACCTCGAGTCGCTGATGGCTCGCTTGAACACGATCCCTGGTCGAGTGCAGGAGTGGAAAAAGTCCTCGGCTCGGTGCGGTGCAGATGTTGCTCTGTGTCTAGCCCGAGTCCACTGCAAAGATGCGCGAGAGGACAAGCTGGCGGCCCTCCGGGTGGCCAACACCAAGAAACACGACTTCAGGTCCTTTATGGAAACTTTCCTTGCGGCTGCCACTCGGATCACAGATGGGATTGATCTTGATGAGTTTGTTGCACCTTCCAGCCCTCCACAGGAGGGGTAAAAAACTTCTTCTAAGCTCGACGCTTTAAATTTGCCTCGGTATGCCGAGTGGAATTGTAACCGATAAACCTTAACGGGCTTAGCGCCTGAGCACTTCCGGTTCCTTTAGGTATCGATCCGAACTTGAATTTGTCGTTTGAATATGATTGCTCTTGGCTCGAAATGTCTTTTGCAGGTTCAAAGCAGGGCGCTTACTACAATCGACTTATTCCTTAATCCAATTAGGTGAGCGCTGGGCTGCAGCTAAGCCCCCGAGTGAGAGGTTTGCTCTTCACTCAGTAGGATTTCTGATAACTTAGGCGGGCACTGGGCTGCAGCTAAGCCCCCGAGTGAGAGGTTTGCTCTTCACTCGGTAGGATTTTTATATCTTAGGCGAGCACTGGGCTGCAGCTAAGCCCCCGAGTGAGAGGATTGCTCTTCACTCGGTAGGATTTTGGTAACTTAGGCGAGTACTTGGACTGCAGCTAAGCCTCCGAGTGGAAGTCTGGCTTATCACTCGGTAGGATTTTCATAACTTAGGCGAGTACTTGGACTGCAGCTAAGCCCCCGAGTGAGAGGTTTGCTCTTCGCTCGGTAGGATTTCGGTAACTTAGGCGAGCGCTGGGCTGCAGCTAAGCCCCCGAGTGAGAGGTTTGCTCTTCACTCGGTAGGATTTCTGATAACTTAGGCGAGCACTGGGCTGCAGCTAAGCCTCCGAGTGGAAGTCTGGCTTATCACTCGGTAGGATTTTCGATAACTTAGGCGAAACGGATTCGCAGCTAAGCCTCCGAGTGGGAGTCTGGCTCACCACTCGGTAGGATTTTTTACAAACTTAGGCAAAACGGATTCGCAGCTAAGTCACCCACTGGGGGGAAATTTCATTGGACAAAATAAAAAGTGACAAAAATTATGGAGGAACTATGACACTATTATTTTGAGGTCCATGAACTACAGAAGTACTTTATTGCAACTCATCCGAGTGATAAAACTTAAGTGTAAAATGGGCGGAGTAGTTCCGCATTCCAAGCTCGGGGCTCGTCGATATTATGCTCGACGTTGTAGAGACGGTACGCCCCGTTGTGGAGAACTTTGGTGACTATGAAGGGTCCTTCCCAAGAAGGAGCAAGCTTGGTTGTTTCTTCTGATCCACTCGGAGAACTAAATCTCCTTCTTGGAAGGCTCGACCTCTCACATTTCTGGCGTGGAAACGACGCAAATCTTGTTGGTAGATGGTCGACCGGATCAGAGCCATCTCCCTTTCTTCCTCTAAAAGGTCGACTGCGTCCTGCCGCGCTTATTCAGCTTCTGCTTCGTTGTAGATTTCAACTCGAGGAGCATTGTGGAGAAGATCACTCGGCAAGACTGCTTCAGCTCCGTAGACCAAGAAGAATGGGGTTCTTCCGGTCGACCGATTAGGTGTGGTCCGCAGTCCCCAAAGCACCGAGGGAAGTTCGTCGACCCAAGCTCCAGCTGCATGCTTGAGATCACGCATCAGTCGGGGTTTCAATCCCTTGAGAATCAGGCCATTGGCTCGCTCTGCTTGTCCATTCGACTGCGGATGAGCGACTGAAGCATAGTCGACTCGCGTGCCTTGAGAGTTACAGAAATCTCTGAATTCCTCCGAGTCAAAGTTTGACCCATTATCCGTAATGATGCTGTGCGGGACTCCATATCTGAATATTAGTTCCCTGATGAAGCTAACAGCAGCACCGGCGTCAAGGCTCTTGATTGGTTTAGCCTCAATCCACTTGGTGAATTTGTCGACTGCCACCAGTACATGCGTGAAACCACTTCGCCCTGTTCTCAAAGGACCGACCATGTCCAACCCCCATACTGCGAAAGGCCAGACGAGTGGGATGGTCTTCAGAGTCGATGCAGGCTTGTGCGACATATTCGAGTAGAACTGACATCCCTCGCACTTATCCACTATTTCCTTTGCCATCTCATTCGCCTTTGGCCAGTAAAATCCGGCTCGGTATGCTTTGGCCACGATGGTCCGAGAGGACGCATGATGACCACAGGTTCCCGAGTGGATATCATTGAGGATGATTCGACCTTCTTCTGGTGTTATGCACTTCTGACCAACTCCAGTCGCGCTTTCTCTGTATAATTGTCCTTTGATTACGGTAAAGGCCTTAGATCGACGGACGATCTGTCGAGCCTCTTCCTCATCCTCCGGGAGCTCTTTTCTCAGGATATACACGATATATGGAACTGTCCAGTCGGGAATGACCACCAAGACCTCCATGACCAAGTCGACCACCGCTGGGACTTCAACCTCAGTTGGATCTGTGGCACTCTTGGGCTGTGGAGCTTCTTCGGTGAAAGGATCTTCTTTGACTGACGGAGTGTGTATATTCTCCAAGAACACACCACTCGGAATGGCTTCTCTCTTGGAACCTATCTTTGCTAGATCATTAGCTGCTTGATTTTCCAGTCGGGGTATATGATGGAGCTCCAACCCCTCGAACTTCTTTTACAGCTTCCTCACTGCACTGCAGTATCCAGTCATGGCTGGGCTTCTCACGTCCCACTCCTTCATCACTTGGTTGACCACTAAATCCGAGTCGCCATAGACCATCAGGCGACGGACGCCGAGTGAAATGGCCATGCGCAACCCGTATAAGAGGGCCTCATATTCTGCCTCATTGTTGGAGGAATCAAAGTGAATCTGGAGCACATATCTGAGCTTATCTCCTCTGGGGGAAACCAGGACAACCCCATCACCGGAACCATTCAACATTTTAGAGCCATCAAAGAACATGGTCCAATGCTCCGAGTGAACTTCAGTTGGCTGCTGCTGTTCAATCCACTCGGCGAGGAAATCTGCTATTGCCTGGGACTTAATGGCTTTCTTTGCCTCAAACTTGATATCAAGGGGAAGAAGTTCAATCACCCATTTAGCCACTCGACCAGTTGCATCTCTGTTGTGCAAAATCTCTGATAGTGGAGCGTCGCTGACGACTGTGATGGAATGATCAGAGAAATAATGAGCAACCTTCTTTGTGGTCATGTATATTCCATACACAAGCTTCTGATAATGAGGATATCTCTGCTTGGATGGAGTCAAGACTTCAGACAAATAATACATTGGGCGCTGAACTTTGAGAGCTTTTCCTTCTTCTTCCCGCTCGACCGTAAGCACAGTACTGACGACCTGTCCTGTGGCTGCGATATAGAGCAGCAGAGGCTCTTTGCTGATTGGAGCAGCAAGCACCGGCTGGGTGGAGAGCACAGCTTTTAGCTCGGCAAACGCTGCATCAGCTTCTGGAGTCCACTCGAACTTGTCTGCCTTCTTCATCAGTCGGTAAAGAGGCAATGCCTTTTCACCGAGTCGTGAGATGAATCAACTTAATGCGGCCAAGCATCCAGTAAGCTTCTGGACATCGTGCACTCGCACAGGGCGTTTCATTCGGAGAATAGTGCCGATCTTCTCTGGATTAGCGTCGATTCCTCGCTCGGAAACGAGAAAACCGAGTAACTTGCCACCAGGAACTCCAAATGTGCACTTTGATGGATTGAGCTTGATATCATACCTTCTGAGGTTGGCAAATGTTTCGGCGAGGTAGGCGAGCAGGTCGGAACCTTTTCGTGACTTGACGACGATATCATCCATATACGCTTCCACATTCCGACTGATTTGAGTGAGAAGACACTTCTGAATCATTCGCATAAATGTGGCTCCGGCATTCTTGAGGCCGAATGGCATGGTGATATAGCAGAAGCACCCGAATGGAGTGATGAAAGCTGTTTTTACCTCGTCGGGTCCGTACAGACGGATCTGGTGGTACCCGGAGTAGGCGTCTAGAAAAGACAGTCTCTCGCATCCCGCGGTCGAGTCAACAATTTGATCTATGCGAGGGAGAGGAAAATGATCTTTCGGGCAGGCCCGGTTGATGTGCTTGAAATCAATGCACATTCGGAGTGATTTGTCCTTCTTAGGAACCATGACGACATTAGCGAGCCACTCGGAGTGGTATATCTCTCGGATAAATCCTGCCGCCAACAGTCGAGCCACTTCCTCACCAATGGCTTTTCTCTTCTGGACGGCAGACCGCCGAAGATGCTCTTTGACTGGTTTTGCAGATGAGTCGACTCTTAGGCGATGCTCAGCCAGTCCCCTGGGAACACCTGGCATGTCAGCGGGCTTCCATGCAAAAATGTCCCAGTTCTCACGGAGGAACTGGATGAGCGCTTCTTCCTATTTCGGGTCGAGTGTTGTGGAGATGTGGGTCGGAGCTGCATCGGGGTCGGTCGGGTGAATGTGAACAGGCTTTGTCTCACCGGACGACTGAAATGCAGATTCTGTGGCGGGTTTCTTGGATCGCAGCAAATCACTCGGATCTGCGTTTTGCTTGTATTCTTCGAACTCGACCGCTGTCACCTGGGAATCGGCAATCTTTGAGCCCTTCTGAAAGCACTCTTCTGCCTTTTTCCGATCACCGGTGACAGTGATCACTCCTTTGGGGTCGGGCATCTTCAATTTGAGGTACACGTAACATGGTCGAGCCATGAACCGTGCATAAGCTGGTCTCCCCAAAATGGCATGATATGCACTCTGAAAATCCACGACCTCAAACGTCAACTTCTCTTTGCGAAAATGTTTCGAATCACCAAACACCACATCCAGAGCTATTTGGCCGAGTGACTCGGCTTTCTTTCCTGGTATAACTCCATGAAAGCTCATGTTATTGGTGCTCAGTCGGGACATCGGAATGCCCATTCCTTTCAGCGTGTCTGCATACAACAAATTCAGCCCACTACCACCGTCCATCAGCACTTTTGTCAGTCGAGTGCCTTCGACAACTGGATCGACCACCAAAGCTTGCCTCCCAGGGGTGGCAATATGAGTCGGGTGATCAGATTGGTCGAATGTGATGGGTGTTTGGGACCATCTCAGATAATTTGCTTTTGCTGGGGCGACCATGTTCACCTCTCGGTTAATGACTTTCAATCGACTCTTGCTTTCCACATCTGCAAAGATCATCAGAGTGGAATTGATATGTGGATATCCTTCCTCACTGTCCTCTTTGTCTGCGGGCTTGTCCGACTCCTTCTCCTTGTCCTTAGACTGTTTTCCCTGAAACTGTTGGATCAGGAGTCGACATTGGCGAGTGGTATGCTTCGGGTAGATGATATTTCCCTCTTCGTCTTTCTTCGTGTGGATGTGACACGGCATATCCATCACGTCATTCCCTTCTTTATCCTTCACCTTCTTAGGGTTCCAGGATCCTTTTGATTTACCTTTAAACTTTCCCTGAGTCACGGCCAGAGCCTCTCCAGGAGCTGCCGGTTCAGCCTTCCGCTTCTGTTTCCGACTGGTGTTTCCCTTTTCCGACTGACTCGGCTTGTGCTTGCCGCTTCGGAGTCGGTATTCTTCTTCGCCGTTGGCGTACTTGGTAGCAATCTCCATCATCCTACTCAAGGTCATGTCACCGGTTCGACCAAATTTCAAACTTAATTCTCTGTTCTTGACACCATCCTTAAAGGCGCAGACTGCCTGATGATCAGACACATTCTCCACAGTATGGTGCAAAGTGATCCATCTCTGAATATACTCTCTGAGACTCTCATTGTTCTTCTGCATGCAGACTTGCAGCTCCGTCAATCCAGCCGGTCGCTTGCAAGTTCCTTCAAACGTTCTGATGAACACTTGGGACAGATCTTCCCAAGTGTAAATGCTGCTAGGAGGTAATTGAGTCAACCATGCCCTGGCAGAACCTTCCAGCATGAGGGGCAAATGCTTCATGGCCACCTCATCGTTCCCACCACCAATCTGAACCGCCACTCGGTAGTCTTCAAGCCAAGTTTCAGGCTTAGACTCACCAGTGAACTTGCTGACTCCTGTTGCCAACCTGAAATTGGGAGGGATAACTGCGGCTCTGATAGCTCTGCTGAAACATTCAGGACCAGAAACATGCACTCGACTGCTTGTGGGCGCATCTCTGTCGAGTCCACCTCGATGGGCTCTGTTCCGGTCGACCAAACCTTGCACGATAATGGATCACGCATCGAAGCCTGGTTCTCGGGGGTCGACTGGAACTCTTCGCCCCGTACTGGGCTGACGCCTGTCATCTTGCTGCCGAGGAGTGTAAGACCCACCCCTCGGAGGGGAATTGGGCACTCGACGCCTATCATCTCGGTCGAGTCGGTCACCATATTGCTCTCGCCGATTCTCATGCCCTTCGCGCCGCGGAGGCGATCTGGGGCTGTGAGCCGACTGAACCGTATTCGCAGTGACGGATCGACTGTGAATTCTGTTGCGCGAGTGCGACACGGCCGAATTCTGATCTCCTGCTGCCCGGAGCAGATCCCTGATCTGCATCAAGCCTCTGCCAGCTTCCGACTGAGAGGGCTGGATGGACTCTGCTATACAGGTCGCAGCTGCTAAATTCTGAATTGGGGTTCGATATACCTGAGTCGGCAGGAAGAGTTGACGTGGACTGGTGTCGGGAACTCGTTGCCGCGCGCGCTCGTCGAGTGCTCGCTGAAGATTCTCCAGTCGAGTGCGTTCGGCCAAATTGGCCAAACGTGCCTCCTCCAAGGCGCGAGCCTCGGGGGTTTCTCCTGCGATGGGAGTACGCAGGGCATCCACGTTCCTGCGGCGAAGTTCCTCTCTTTGCAGAGAGTCGAGTGGCTCGGGCTGGTACTCTTCGTGGTCTCGTGCGGGGTCGCCTCCGTCGCCTGCTCCACCATCACGGGCGAAGCCAGGGGGACTGCGGGGCCCGTCGACCATCAGGATTTCCGCCGCTGGATCACTGCTATCGCACTTGAATGCGGTCTCTACGGAGCCAGTCGACAGATCGAACAGGCCGTAGAGAGATTCGTCGGGCTCGATTGCCGCAACTTGGGTGGTGGCCGTCTGGCGAGCCACCGCGTGCCTCACCCACCGCTGAATCCTCGACCGGCCCGAGCGCTTGCGCTGGCGGAAGACCGGGAGGGTGGCCGATGGGGGAGTCGACCGATACGGGGTCGACGGTTGCCGCAGCAGAACACCGCGGACACATGCGCGAAAATGCGTCGCACCGCGGACGGGGAGCGCATCAACGTCGAGTGGAGCCTCCTAGAGCCAGGCGGAGTCGTCGGCGATGAAGGTGAGAGCGCCGAGACGGATCTCTCGACCCTCGACCAAAACTCCAGCAGCCACCATGATGAAAGTACTCAGAAGAACCGCAACTTCTCCACAAAATCGCTAAAACACCTGCCCCACGGTGGGCGCCAACTGTCGTGGTTCTAAGTCTGACAGTAGAGTGGGGGGTAGGTATGGAGAGGCAAGGTCCTAGCTATGGAGAGGTTGTAACACAAGCGATGTACGAGTTCAGGCCCTTCTCGGAGGAAGTAAAAGCCCTACGTCTCGGAGCCCGGAGGCGGTGAAGTGGATTATGTGTATATGAATTACAGGATGCCGAACCCCTCTACCTGTGGAGGGGGGTGGCTTATATAGAGTGCGCCAGGACCCCAGCCAGCCCATGTAATGAAGGGTTTAAGGTGTATTTAGTCCGGGGCGTTATTGGTAACGTCCCACATAAAGTGTCTTAACTATCATAAAGTCTACTTAAATATAGGCCGTTGCAGTGCAGAGTGCCTTTTGACCTCCTGGTAGTCGAGTGAGTCTTCGTGGTCGAGTCCTTCAAGTCAGTCGAGTGAATACCTCGTTGGTCGACTGGAAGGTGACCTCTTCTAAGGGTGTCCTTGGGCAGGGTACTTAGATCAGGTCTGTGACACTACCCTAGGTACATGACTCCATCAGTAGCCTTCCTAGGTCATATTAATCTGGAAAATTCTACAGGGCCTTCAAATTCTCCTAGCCTTCGGATTCTTCAACTATTGTAGTTTCCATTATTATAATGTACGGTAAAATCCTCTTCATCCCGAAGGGGTCTTGGTTGTCTGATATCTTGTCCTTCTCGGAGTGGTCTCATCAGCCGAATCTTCCTGTGGTCAAAGGGGAAAGGGGTATGGTCTAACTAAAAGGGAATATTTTGACAAATCTCAAAAAAGAAGAGAGGTAAAATATCCTTTTGAAAATGAAGTTGTAGAGAAAAATCTTTCCTATGGGCTTGCCAGTTTCTAGGGGTCACGTCCTACAGTCAACATGTGCTCTAATACCATCTTGTAGCGACCAGACCTCAGACGGTCAAGTCTCTATGCTTTAGTGTCATCCCTGGATCGGTATGCTGACACACACAATACTCGAGGATTTATAACAGAGGTAAATCACATGTATAAAGTGACATAAATACTATTACCTTAATCCAAATAGCGGAAGTAACAACAAGGTTGTGGATTCCCATCAACACCAACGGCAAAGTTGAGTGTAGAAATCGTAACCCCAACGTATCACTTACTCGTCATAAGATAATCCTGCAACATGAGACGTTGCAGCCACAAAGGGTCAGTACATTGAATGTACTGGAAAATTCACACTATAGAGCAATGCTGAATAATGAATAACACTACATGCATATTTGGCTGGTGGAGGCTCTATGGTTATAATTTTTTTGCGAAAAGACAATTTTTTTCTACCTCAAAGGAATATATTTTATTCAACTACAAAGTTGGTTGAAAAACATTGAGAATGGTAAATCCCCATCTCAATCCCAAATTGAAATAATCATCAACCCAACAAATTAATTAGATTAGAGTGATGAGATCAAAATGATAATTCAAGAATCAGATACTCAAGATGTCCATAACCGGGGACACGGCTAACCATGATTAGTTTGTACACTCTGCAGAGGTTTGCACAGTTTTCCCCACAAGACTCGATCTCCTCCGTTGTATTTCTTGCACTGGATGGTGTTTGAGAAACAGATGACCAAGACACAGTCTTTCCGAAGAGGTCCCCTTAACCGATAGATAGGCCGATACTCCTACAATCCCCTACATCTGCTAGCCCATCATGGAAAGGATCCCCACAACTTACTCAACTATGCCAGAACCCATAATGGCTTGTGGCTGCACATGGAATTCTCCAGCATGAATAATCTTATGATCCCTTTGAGCCTTGGTGGCGAACCATAGGATGATCACATGGGTTCCCCGGGATCTCCTAGGACAACACTGGTATATCCCCAGGTGTCCGGGCAAGTCCACGGGTATATCCCCAGGGTGCCCCAACCAATCCACCCAGATGTGTATTGAAGTATCCACCTTAAGTTAAACCTTAGTTAACAATAATCTCTCACATCATTCATGAATTCTCTCAAACCAATCCACGTCTACGAGCATAGCATAGTAGTATAAGCATACGTAGTAGTAACTCCCAAGGTTTGAATGCAGGACAATAGGTTCCTACCTCATCAACTACTTCCCAATACCCACATGTTATCAATCCTAACCATGCAATGTTTGAGGGTCGAAGCTAATGCATAAAAATTGGGTAATGAAAGATATGATCAAACCGTGAACTTGCATGTACTGTTGATGAAAATGATTCACGCTCATAACTCCTGATAGTTCTACTTGTCATACTCCGGTCAATCTATCGTAAGCAAGCAATTGCATACATAAGCACTCATGCAAAAGAATCGAAGAAAAGATCTCGGATAACTTCGAAAATAGGTGAATAACTCTTGCAAACAAAAAACAATTTCTAATAGTACCAAAATTATGTGAATTTGGCCTTATCAGAAAGTTTAGGTCAAGAGCTTCGATTTGCAAAAAGAATCAACTCAAACGGAGTTATAAAACTCAAGTTATGAACAGACGAAGTTCAAATTCAAAACTGTTTGAAAACAATTTTTAAATTTTCAACAATATGTTTAAGTTGTTTTACTAGATAGAGGAGATCATAACGAATGCATAAACGAGTCAAAAGTTGTGAGAGTTTTAAGAACACAGACTAATCTGTAAACAAAATATTCACGGATGGGTCCCTGGCCGAAAATTAAAAAGAAAAAGAAAAAACTAAATAACGAACGCAAACAAACGAAAAACCGTTCGCTCCAGATCTAATCTGACGTGCGCTCACTAATTAGAGGATAACGATTTGAAAAGAAGAAAAACAAACCTAGACCTAATCCTAGCCATAGAAGGGGAATCAGACGGTCGAGAGGAGATGAGGCGTTACCATGGCGACGAAGGTCGCCGGCGGCGAGGGAGACGGCGGCGGCGGCGAGGCTGCAGACAGGGCGACGGCTCCAGGCGTCGGCGCGTCGGGCGGGGCACGGGGAGGCACGGCGCGACGCGGCGGTGATGGCGGTGGTGACGGCATCGGTCGAGGGCGACGTAGTGGAGCGGGCGGCGGTGGTGGATCTCGTCGGAGCGGTGGCTTCCGGCGACCGCGACGAGTCGGGAGGAGAGAAGAGGGGACCGGGGCCAGCCATATAAAGGAGGGGGCGGCCTCGGGTGCGTGGAGGAGGGGGCAAGGGAGGAAGTGGCGTGGGGAGTCCGGAGGTGGCACGGACGCCGAGGCGGCATGGACGTCGAGGCGACGACAACGTGCAGCGGCAGGTCTCCTGCTCAGGGAGGGAGACGGCGCGCGGGACTGGGCCATGGCCTCGCACGGTTGGCTGGGCCGGCAGAAGAAAGGGTTTTTTGAAACAAAATTTCAGAAAATAAAACAAACCAAATTAAACTAAAAATAATATATAGACATATAATATATCAAAATTTTCCAAAAAAATTATTTTCTACAACAAGAACATTTTGCTAACGTCAAATAAAATCCACAAAAATTTAAATAAAGCAAAGAGTGCTACTATTGCAATAAAACCTCATAAAAATCATTTTAAAAATACCAAAATACTTTAAAATTTATTTCTCTCCAATTTTCTAATGTAGCGAATCATTTTACCCTAATTTCCATATATTTTATTTTTGGAGAAAAATAATTTGAATAAAAACCAAAATAACTCCAAATTGAAAATGATTTCAAAGGGGCTTTAAATTTGGTTTCTTTAAAACTTCCGACTCATATTTCATATAATTTTAAGAAGTCATTTTATCTTCTCTCGTGAAAATCATTGAGTTGCATAAAGTTTATGAATTGGAAAATTTTCCAAAAGAAATTCAAATATTTTCAAAAACCCTTTTCATTTATTTAAATGGAAGAATTCTTGTCATCTTCTCTCTAGGGTTTTGTGATGAAATAAATTTGAATTATTGGAGATTAGAAAGGAAAGTGATAGTTTTGGGAAAGTCATTTTATTCCCTCTCATTTAACTTTCAAAAAGTTTCAAATTTCACTCAATTTCACACAAGCAACCAGAACACAATCAAACAATTAATCAAATCTATTTATTTAATATAACATTCCAAAATTTAGAATTTTGGGATGTTACAGACAATTATGTCGGATGTGATCAATCATGCAACAGTTATAACATAGGGTGACACAGAACTAGCTCCAGTTCATCAATGTAATGTAGGCATGTATTCCGAATATAGTCATATGTGCTTATGGAAAAGAACTTGCATGACATATTTTGTCCTACCCTCCCGTGGCAGCGGGGTCCTATTGGAAACTAAGCGATATTAATGCCTCCTTTTAATAGAGTACCGGGTCAAAGCATTAACACATAGTGAATACATGGACTCCTCAAACTACGGTCATCATCGGTAAGTATCCCGATTATTGTCACTTCGGGGTTAACGGATCATAACACATAATAGGTGACTATAGACTTGCAAGATAGGATCACGAACTCACATATATTCATGAAAACATAATAGGTTCATATCTAAAATCATGGCACTCGGGCCCTAGTGACAAGCATTAAGCATATCAAAGTCATAGCAACATCAATCTCAGAACATAGTGGATTCTAGGGATCAAACCCTAACAAAACTAACTCGATTACAAGATAAATCTCATCCAACGCATCACCGTCCAGCAAGGCTATGATGGAATTACTCACGCACGGCGATGAGCATCATGAAATTGGTGATGGAGGAAGGTTAATGATGAAGATGGTGACGGATTCCCCTCTCCGGAGCCCCGAACGGACTCCAGATCAGCCCTCCCGAGAGATTTTAGGTCTTGGCGGTGGCTCCGTATCCTAAAACGCGATGAATCCTTCTCTTTGTTTTTTTCTCCCCGAACACGAATATATGGAGTTGGAGTTGAGGTCGGTGGAGCACCAGGGGGCCCATGAGGCAGCGGGGCGCACCCAGGGGGGTAGGCACGGCCCCCACCCTCGTGGACAGGGTGTGGCCCCACTGGCCTTCATTCTTTTGCCAGTATATTTTATATATTCCAAAAATAATCATCGTTGATTTTCATGTCATTCCAAGAACTTTTATTTCTGCACAAAAAATAACACCATGGCAATTCTGCGCAAAACAACGTTAGTCTGGGTCAGTTCCATTCAAATCATGCAAGTTAGAGTCCAAAACAAGGGCAAAAGTGTTTGGAAAAGTAGATACGACGGAGACGTATCAAGCGGCGTGGCGGACCAACCATGTGGGGTGCGAAGTGGCTTCGCTCATGTGGGGGCCGGAGGCCATCCTACGTTGGTGCTAGGTCTGAGAGGACGTCCTTGTCGTCAGTCTGTGACCTCTGCGACAATCGTTCGCTCCCCACTAGTCTTTTCGTGTACCGTGGCAACCGTCCACCACCTCTTTTCCTTTCCCTCTCGATTTGGAACTGCTATCGCACGCTCTTCCTCCCTCCATTTTCCTTCACCCTTCCTTCTGCCATTGTTCGATCATCTTCTCCATGGAGGGAACAGGCCAGAAACGACCACGTTATTCTTGCCCGGATCTAAAAGATGACGTGGTGGAGGAACTCATTGATATATGCGACGTCACCACCTCGGCTAGCATGGCAGGTTCGTTCAAGTCCATTCTCGACTCAACAAATAACATCATTGCAAAGAACCCAGGGGTTCGGGAGCGGTTTGATCTCCCCTACCTTCTTCGCCATTACGCTGGTCACCGGCGTGGGGACGACGGAAGCCTCGCCTTGTTCATATGGACACAAATATAAGTATCGCTTTATTGCTTAACCGAAGCATGGAATGGTTCGAATAAATAATCCTTTTGGGATATTGGTTCCATATTATTAATAATCTCCCATCTGTAATTAGATAAAGATTACATCAAAACTGGTCTAAAATTTGACAAAAAAAGAACAATGCACCTTTGTATTGGTGTCCATATGAACAGTGCTAGTGATTTTACTTGCAAAAATTAGATAGTGCTAGTGATTTTTAGCTCCATATTTTGACAAATCGCAGTGTCACAAGGTTGATAAATGGCAATATTACTAGATCAACAAATATCAATCTTTCCAGTTTGACAAATGGCAACATACCCAATATGACAGATGCAAATCTTACCCAATTGTTTCTACGTGGTTGCACACAGGTCATCCAAAACAACAGTTCGCGTTGAAGGGATGCACAAATCCTACGCTGCGAATTTTCCCTTGCTTAAGGGGGAAGACCATAGCACTTTGCATACATGTGTTCTATCTAAAATGTTTGCGATCAAGCGCTGCACAAATCCTGCTCGACACATTTTCTCTTGGCTTTCTAGGGAACCTATCGATTTGCATACGGGTGTTCTAACTAAAACATTTGCGATGAGTGTTTAATATTTAAAAACCATTGACATGTTTCCAAAATAAAATCGTTTGATAAGTCTATACATTAAGAGAGAAAAATGCAAGTTCGTTCAAACCATATCTTTCATTCAGTCACACTGCGAATTTATATTCATATGATCGAGTTACAGTATTAAACCCCAAAAAAACTATTTTCGGTGGCGGCAGAGGCAGCGTGACACGCTGTCGTTGTCGTTGTTATCCTCCGGGACACCGTTGTTGAAGTCTTCAAGGCAGCATAGAATGTTCTTCACTTGTAAATCAAACATCATGTCGTTGCGCGAATGACGGGTGGGGCACGGGAGGACGGCAACTAGCGTCGCTGAGAGGTAGCGGTCGACGACGGCGTCCCATGACGCTGAGGGGGGGGCATGGGCACGGGCGCGACGGGTGCATCCAAACACTTGGAGACCGGCGTCGCAGTGGGTGGAGGGGCGCGCACGAGCACGGGCGCAGACATGTACATGAGCTTACGCAGGTCCACGGAGACCTCGCTGACACCCACGGCTTCCAGCTCTGCGATAGTGCTCGGTGACCAACCCGTCAATGCTATAGGGATGGTCGCTGGCGGGCGCAGGGATGGGAGCTAGGACGGGAGCGGGGGTAGCGACCGCCGCAGCCAGCTCGTTCAAGGCCATGTCCATGATGCCCCATTCTCCTTATTTTTGATCTCCTCCGGCTTAGAGTCGACTTAACCAAACATGAAGACTGGTGGCAGATGATCATTCTGCGTCATGGCGTTGGTGGAGATCTACGGGAGGAAGGGGAATGGGAGGCGAACAATAAGGCCGCCCGTATTAAACTGTGGCTTGAGCGACATTAATGGAGAGGAAGGCGGGCGGCCATGGAAGTCAAAGGGCTCGCTTCCCAGTGAGCCTGCACAGTGTAGAGCTCGCAAGCTTCCGGGCGAGCCTGTGCATTGGAAGACAGCTTGCACGCCTCTCGATCAGCCTGCGCACCAGAATGCACTCGCACGCCTCCCGTTCGGTCAAGCAGCGGTCCTCACGGCACCTCCTATAGCCATTAAAACCAAGACACATGGCATCACGTGAATGGTTAGCAGAATGCACACGATTTGAATTATACAAACGTTTGAGATATTAAAGTGGCAGCTATTTTCTCAAAATGCCTTTGTTGGCTGTTATTCGAGTGTGCCTTCTCTCAAAAATGGACACGAAAAATATCATAGCATGTCGGGTGCCATTCCATGATAGCATGCCAAGTTTCATGAATTTCAGACAAGTTTTGGATTTACTAGAATTTAAAAACAAAGTATCTCAACGTTTTGCCGGCAATCAACAGTGCCTTGGTGTTTGAAATTCATTCCCATTTCTTGCATGGGACCTAAGCATGCACCCAAGGACACAGATTTGATTTTTCAACCAATTTATATGCACTGGAGACTGTGCATGTATTCAAATTTGAATTATGCACATCAAATGCCTAGAAAACCCAGTTAATGTATAAAATGTCCAAACAAACCCCGAAATATTCGGAAAATTAACACAACACTCCTGTTGTTCTATGTTGACACTAGAGAAAAAAATTGGAATCAATCAGAGGCAACGAATATCATTTCGTCCCCAAAGGTGAAACGTTCCCTACCGAAACCATCAGGCTTGTTGTGAGAAGCTCTGGTTTGTGAGAAGCTTATACCCAAACCTGCCCCAAATGGGACAAAACTTTTACCACGCCATGTTGATGCCGCTCCATGATAGCATGTCACGTTTCATGAATTTCAGACAAGTTTTGGATTTACTAGAATTTAAAAACCGGGTATCTCAATTTTTGCGGCCGAGTGACGGTGGCAGGGTGTTTGACATTCATTCTCATTTCTTGCATGGGACCTAAGAATGCAACCAAGGACACGGATTTGAATGTTCAACCAATTTATATGCATTAGAGAATGTGCATGTAGTTCAAATTTGAATTATGCACATAAATGCATAGAAAACTCAGTTAGTGTATAAAAATGTCCAAACGAGCCCCGAAAAATTCCTAAAATTAACACAACACTCATGTTGTTCTATGTTGACACTATAAAAAATTGAAATCAAGAGGGGGTTACGGATATCGTTTCGTCCACAAAGGTGAAACATTCCCTACCGTAACCATGAGGCTTGTTGTGAGAAGCTCTGGTTTGTGAGAAGCTTATATACCCCAACCTGCCCCAAATGGGACAATATTTTTACCACTACATGTTGATGTTGTTCCATGCTAGCATGTTAAGTTTCATAAATTTCAGACGTGTTTTCGATTTACTAGAATTTAAAAACCATATATCTCAATGTTAGCGGCCGAGTGACAGTGGCAAGGTGTTTGACATTCATTCTCATTTCTTGCATGGGACTTAAGCATGTAACCAAGGACACACATTCCAATTTTTAACCAATTTATATGCACTAGAGCATGTGCATGTAGTTCAAATTTGAATTATGCACATGAATGCATAGAAAACTCAGTTAATGTATAAAAATGTCCAAGCGAACCCCAAAAAATCCCAAAAACGGACACAACACTAGTGTTGTTCTATGTTGACATGAGAAAATTTTGAAAGTAAGAAGAGGCAACATATATCGTTTCTTCCCCCAAGGTGGCACGTTCCCTACCGAAACCATCAGGCTTGTTGTGAGAGAAGCTCTGGTTTGTGAGAAGCTTATACCCAAACCTGCCCCAAATGGGACAATATTTTTACCATGGCATGTCGATGTCATCCCATGATATCATGTCAAGTTTCATGAATTTCAGACGAGTTTTTGATTTACTAGAATTTTAAAACCATGTATCTCAATGTTAGCGGCCGAGCGACAGTGTCAAGGTGTTTCACATTCATTCTCATTTCTTGCATGTGACCTAAGCTTGTAACCAAGGACAAACATTTGATTTTGCAAGCCATTTATATGGACTGGAGCATATGCATGTAGTTCAATTTTGAATTATGCACATACATGCCTAGAAAACTCAGTTAACATATAAAAATGTCCAAACGATCCCCGAAATTCATCCCCATTTCTTGCATGGGACATAAGCATAAACCCATGGACACATATATGATTTTACAACCCATGTTGTTGCACCGGAGCATGTGCGTGTAGTTTAATTTTGAATTGTGCACCTAAAATGGCTAGAAAACTAATTTAATGTATAAAATGTCCAAACGAACCTTGAATAATTCCAATTCTTTTACGACACACATATTGTTGCATGTTCACTGCAGATAAAAGTTATAGTAATTCAAACACCGCCCATTGCCGCTGTGACCCCATTATGTAATTCAAATCAAGATGAAAAATCAAGTAGATCCCACACAGTTTATTATCACCAACCGTGTGAGATGCAGTACAAAATATCCTGGAGCACTGTCTGGTGACACTTTGCGCTCTAGTTTTTTCGCTGAACCGATTCAAAATTTTCTGCTTCCGCGGAAATATCTACCTCCCCGCCCCCTCCCCCTTAGCAAAAGCCACATTTCCCCTATTTCCGCCTTCCTTTCCAAGTTGAAACCTTTACTCCTTTCTTGCAGCGTCGCCTCCTCGCCGGTGACCCTCCTTCACGCTGCTCGGCCTTGCCTATCCAGGCAGGTAATCCATACCCGACCCCCATCCTCCTCCTCCTTCCACATCCCACATGCCCCGACCGCCGGCGCAACACCTTCCACCAAAATCACCGACCCCTCCACAAAATAAGCGCCGCCCTAAGCCATGGTGCATGCAGTATAGCCAGGATCTGAAGGAGCATTTAGCAGCAGAGAAGCCAATTGTGGCTGCACGCATGGATGAGGTCGCGATGGCTACCATTCATGTCGACCCCCAGATCTTGGAGGAGCACCTCGCCATCAAGGCCACTGTCGGCGCCTCACGCGCTGACACCATGACGCGGTTGGTGCTTTAAACGACAGTTCGTGGCGTTTTCTCAAGGCCACCCTCGGTGCCTTCAACAGAGACTATGAGGTGTTTTCTCTACATGCACGTGCTTACCTCATCTCGAGAGCTAGCAGGTTGGTGTCCGGAGCGGCTCAGGCAACTCACCACTACGACGAGGGCACCCATGATGCAGAGGCCTCACCCTCTTCCATGTCCAAGGAGCCAATCGTCATCGATATCTCCGACAATGAGGAGTAGCTTGTCTTATTAGCTCACTATAAGTACCCATGTTTAGTTTGCTAGCTACTGCCTTTCCTTAACAAATTCTAGTGAATTGTGCTATCTACTTTTACCATGCAATTTGTTGCTTTAGTGTATATGTTCTATATGTCGTGCAATGTGGTGCTCACTTATTAACTATTGGTTAATTAGTTGTCATGTTCAGTTAACTGTTTGGTTCAATCCTACAAATGTGATGTTCAATTCTTCACGGTGCAATTTTGTATTATCTTCTATGTGAGAATAAATCAAATTTTTCTTTACAAAATACATGAGAAACAAATACAATTGCTATATTTCCAAGTTGTCAAGCATGCTTGGTTTGGTTAACTGTCTGATCTTCTAGTATGTTATACATTGTGCAATGTGGTGCTCAGTTAACCTTTGGTTCATTTGTTGTGGTATTTAGTTAACTGTTTGGTTCTATTCTGCAATGCGATGTTCAATTGTTGTGGGTGTATTCTGTTATTGTATACCAAGTGAGAAATAAATTGAATTTGGATGTAGTATACATGAGAAACAAATACAATTGCTATATTTCCAAGTTGTTAAGGATGCTTGCTTTGGTTAACTATCTGATCTTCTATTAGGAGTATGTTATATTGTGGAATGTGGTGCTCAGTTAATGTTTGGTTCATTTCTTGTGGCGTTTAGTTAACTGCTTGGTTCAATTTTGCAATGTGATGTAATTGTTGTGGGTGCATTCTATTATTGTATACCATGTGAGAAATAAATCAAATTTGGTTGTACTAAATACATGAGAAACAAATACAATTGCTATATTTCTGAGTTGTTAAGCATGCTTGGTTTGGTTAACTGTCTAATCTTCTATTATTAGTATGTTATAGTGCAATGTGGTGATCAGTTAATGTTTGGTTCATTTGTTGTGATGTTTAGTTAACTGATTGGTTCAATTCCGCAATGTGATGTCCAATTGTCGTGGGTAGAATTTTGTATTGTTGTTAATGTGAGGAATAAATTGAATTTGGCTGCACTTAATACATGAGAAACATATACAGGTGCTATGTTTGCTAGTTCTAATCATGCTTGGTTTGGATAAATGGGTTTTCCATGTGGCTTGAATTAATATGATGAATCTGCAATGTGCTTATTTTTCATCAACATATTTTACTGATAGCATGTGAACCCTTACTTAACCTGGTGACTAACTAGCTTATATGTGTTGCAGGGAAACAATGGGAAGCATTGAGGTTTACAATCGAGGTTAGCACGTGCATGGTCCGTTGTCTAATAGCACATTATTGTGCAATTGCAGGAACCATTCAAATATTTAGGTTTTTAACAATTTGGTCTTGCACATGTAGGTCCTGCTGCCAGAGGTTTTGACCTACTGTTCGACCCTTTTTGCATATGGGGAATGAGTTGTTCATAAATATCAATCAAGTCAAGAAACTCATAAAGATTGTTAGGTGATACGTCTCCAACGTATCTATAATTTTTGATTATTCCATGCTATGTTATCTACTGTTTTGGGCAATATTGGGCTTTATTGTCCACTTTTATATTATTTTTGGGACTAACCTATTAACCGGAGGCCCAACCCAGATTTGCTGTTTTTTGCCTATTCAGTGTTTCGAAGAAAAGGAATATCAAACGGAGTCGAAATGGAACGAAATCAACTAGAGAAGTTATTTTTGGAAGGAAAGCTACCGGATGGACTTGGACCCCATGTCAGGAGCCAATGGAGGTGCTCACGAGGGTGGGGCACCCCCCCCCCCAAAGGGTGCGCCCCCTGCCTCATGGGCCCCCCGAAGCTCCACCGACGCACTTCCTGCACCCATATATACTCACGTATGCTAAAACTTCCAGAACATACAATTGATCGGGAATTCCGCCGCCAGAAGCTTCCGTAGCCATCGAAAGCCAATCTAGACCCGGTCCGGCACCCTGCCGGAGGGGGAATCCCTCTCCGGTGGCCATCTTCATCATCCCGGTGCTCTCCATGACGAGGAGGGAGTAGTTCACCCTCGGGGCTGAGGGTATGTACCAGTAGCTATGTGTTTGATCTCTCTCTCTCTCGTGTTCTTGATTTGGCACGATCTTGATGTATCGCGAGCTTTTCTATTATAGTTGGATCTTATGTTTCTCCTCCCCCTCTACTCTCTTGTAATGGATTGAGTTTTCCCCTTGAAGTAATCTTATCGGATCGAGTCTTTAAAGATTTGAGAACACTTGATGTATGTCTTGCCGTGCGTATCTATGGTGACAATGGGATACCACGTGATTCACTTGATGTATGTTTTGGTGATCAACTTGCGGGTTCCGCCCATGAACCTATGCATAGGGGTTGGAACATGTTTTCGTCGTGATTCTCCGGTAGAAACTTTGGGGCACTCTTTGAGGTTCCATGTGTTGGTTGAATAGATGAATTTGAGATTGTGTGATGCATATCGTATAATCATACGCACGGATACTTGAGGTGACATTGGAGTATCTAGGTGACATTAGGGTTTTGGTTGATTTGTGTCTTAAGGTGTTATTCTAGTACGAACTCTAGGACTGTTTGTGACACCTATAGGAATAGCCCAATGGATTGATTGGAAAGAATAACTTTGAGGTGGTTTCGTACCCTACCATAATCTCTTCATTTGTTCTCCGCTATTAGTGACTTTGGAGTGACTATTTGTTGCATGTTGAGGGATAGTTATGTGATCCAATTATGTTATTATTGTTGAGGGGACTTGCACTAGTGAAAGTATGAACCCTAGGCCTTGTTTCAATGCATTGCAATACCATTTACGCTCACTTTTATCATTAGTTACCTTGCTGGTTTTATAATTTCAAATTACAAATACCTTTATCTACTATCCATATTGCACTTGTATCACCATCTCTTCGCCGAACTAGTGCACCTATACAATTTACCATTGTATTGGGTGTGTTGGGGACACAAGAGACTCTTTCTTATTTGGTTGCAGGGTTGCTTGAGAGAGACCATCTTCATCCTGCGCCTCCTACGGATTGATAAACCTTAGGTCATCCACTTGAGGGAAATTTGTTACTGTCCTACAAACCTCTGCACTTGGAAGCCCAACAACGTGTACAAGCAGAAGGTTGTGTAGTAGACATCAAGCTCTTCTCTGGCGCCGTTGCCGGGGAGGTGAGTGCTTGAAGGTATATCTTTAGATCTTGCAATCGAGTCTTTTAGTTTCTTGTTTTATCACTAGTTTAGTTTATAAAAGAAAACTATAAAAAATGGAATTGAGTTTGTCTCATATGCTTCACCTTTTTTAATATCGTTCGTGAGTATGATGGAAAGGATAATTGTGCTCAAGTACTAGAAGAAGAAATCTATAAAATGTTTGGCACTAAATATTTGAATGATGAGCATGATTGCAATGTTGTTAGTATTAATTCCTTTAATATCCATGATGCTAATGATATGCAAAGCCACAAGCTTGGGGAAGCTATGTTTGATGAAGATGATATTTTTTGTCCCCCAAGCTTTGATGAGCAAATTTATTATGATGAAAGCATGCCTCCTATCTATGATGATTATTGTGATGACACATATGCTTTAAAGAATAATAATAACAATGAAACTTGTCATCTTGATCTTAATTTTCAATCACATGATAGTTATTTTGTTGAGTTTGCTCCCACTATTATTCATGAGAAGAATTTTGCTTGTGTGGAGAGTAGTAAATTTTCTATGCTTGTAGATCATGAAAAGAATGCTTTAGGTGCTGGTTATATTGGTGAATTCACTCATGAAGCTACTGAAAATTATTATGAGGGAGGAATATATGCTTGTAGGAATTGCAATAATATCAAGTTTCCTCTCTATGTGCTTAAAGTTTTGAAGTTATGCTTGTTTTACCTTCCTATGCAAGTTGATTCTTGTTCCCACAAGTTGTTTGCTCACAAAATCCCTATGCATAGGAAGTGGGTTAGACTTAAATGTGCTAGTCATATTCTTCATGATGCTCTCTTTATGTTTCAATTCTTATCTTTTATGTGAGCATCATTGAAATCATCATGCCTAGCTAGGGGCGTTAAACGATAGCGCTTGTTGGGAGGCAACCCAATTTTATTTTTGTCCCTTGCTTTTTGCTCCTGTTTAGTAATAAATAATTCATCTAGCCTCTGTTTATATGTGGTTTTATGCTTTTAATTATTTTTTGTGCCAAGTAGAACCGTTGGGAAGACTTGGGGAAAGTCTTGTTGATCATGCTGTAAAAAAACAGAAACTTTAGCGCTCACGAGAATTGCTGCCATTTATATTTGGAAAGCGATATTTAGTTAATTATTTTTGCAGATGATTAATAGACAAATTAATCAGGTTCAAAAATTTATTTGAGAATTTTATAAGTTCCAGAAGTATACGTTTGATACAGATTACTACAGACTGTTTTGTTTTTGACAGATTCTGTTCTTCATGTGTTGTTTACTTATTTTCATGAATCTATGGCTAGTAAAATAGTTTATAAACCATAGAGAAGTTAGAATACAGTAGGTTTAACACCAATATAAATAAATAATGAATTCATTACAGTACCTTGAAGTGGTGATTTATTTTCTTATACTAACGGAGCTTACGAGTTTTCTGTTAAGTTTTGTGTTGTGAAGTTTTCAAGTTTTGGGTAAGGATTCGATGGACTATGGAATAAGGAGTGGCAAGAGCCTAAGATATGGGATTCCCAATGCACCCCAAGGTAATATTCAAGGATAGCCAAGAGCCTAAGCTTGGGGATGCCCCGGAAGGCATCCCCTCTTTCGTCTTCATTCATCGGTAACTTTACTTGGAGCTATATTTTTATTCGCCACATGATATGTGTTTTGCTTGGAGCGTCATTTTATTTCATTATGTTTTGCTTGATGTTTGAATAAAATACCAAGATATGAAATTATTAAATGTTAGAGAGTCTTCACATAGTTGCATAATTATTCAACTACTCATTGATCTTCACTTATATCTTTCGCAGTAGTTTGTCATTGCTCTAGTGCTTCACTTATATATTTTAGAGCATGGTGGTATTTTTATTTTGAAGAAATAGATGAACTCTCATGCTTCACTTAGATTATTTTTAGAGTATTAAATAGCATGGTAATTTTCTTAAAATCCTAATATGCTAGGTATACAAGATTAGTAAAAACTTTCTCATGAGTGTGTTGAATACTAAGAGAAGTTTGATGCTTGATGATTGTTTTGAGATATGGAGGTAATAATATCAAATTCGTGCCAGTTGAGTAGTTTTGAAATTGAGAAATGTTTGTGTTGAAGTTTGCAAGTCCCGTAGCATGCACGTATGGTAAACGTTATGTAAAAAATTTGAAACATGAGGTGTTATTTGATTGTCCTCCTTATGAGTGGCGGTCAGGGACGAGCGATGGTCTTTTCCTACCAATCTATCCCCCTAGCAGCATGCGCGTAGTGCCGAGGTTTTTGATGACTTGTAGATTTTTGCAATAAGTATGTGAGTTCTTTATGACTAATGATGAGTCCATGGATTATACGCACTCTCACCCTTCCATCATTGCTAACCTCTTCGGTACCGTGCATTGCCCTTTCTCACATTGAGAGTTGGTGCAAACTTCGCCGGTGCATCCAAACCCTGTGATATGATACGCTCTTTCAGACATAAAACTCCTTATATCTTCCTCAAAACAGCCACCATACCTACCTATTATGGCATTTCCATAGCCATTCCGAGATATATTGCCATGCAACTTTCCACCATTCCGTTTATTATGACACACATCATCATTGTCATATTGCGTTGCATGATCATCTAGTTGACATCGTATTTGTGGCAAAGCCACCATCCATAATTTTTCATACATGTCACACTTGATTCATCACAATCCCGATACACCATCGTAGGCATTCATATAGAGTCATCTTTGTTCTAGTATCGAGTTGTAATCATTGAGTTGTAAATAAATAGAAGTGTGATGATCATCATTTTCTAGAGCATTGTCCCAAGTGAGGAATAAAAAAATAAAAAAGAGAAAGGCCATAAAAAAGAGAAAGGCCATAAAAAAGAGAAGGCCAAAAAAAAAAGAGAAAGGCCATAAAAAAGAGAAGGCCCAAAAAATGAAAATGAGAGAAAAAGAGAGAAGGGACAATGCTACTATCCTTTTACCACACTTGTGCTTCAAAGTAGCACCATGATCTTCATAGTCGAAAGTCTCTTGTTTTGTCACTTTCATATACTAGTGGGTATTTTTCATTATACAACTAGGCTTGTATATTCCAACAATGGGCCTCCTCAAGTGCCCTAGGTCTTCGTGAGCAAGCAAGTTGGATGCACACCCACTTAGTTTCTTTTGTTGAGCTTTCATACATTTACAGTTCTAGTGCATTCGTTGCATGGCAATCCCTACTCCTTGAATTAACATCAATTGGTGGGCATCTCCATAGCCCATTGATTAGCCTCGTTGATGTGAGACTTTCTCCTTTTTTGTCTTCTCCACATAACCCCCTTCATTATATTCTATTCCACCCATAGTGCTATGTCCATGGCTCGCGCTCATATATTGTGTTAAAGTTTATAGGTTTGAGATTACTAAAGTATGAAACAATTGCTTGGCTTGTCATCGGGGTTGTGCATGATGAGAGCATTCTTGTGTGACGAAAATGAAACATGACTAAACTATATGATTTTGTAGGGATGAACTTTCTTTGCCCATGTTATTTTGAGAAGACATAATTGCTTAGTTAGTATGCTTGAAGTATTATCATTTTTATGTCAATATGAACTTTTGTCTTGAATCTTTCAGATCTGAATATTCATACCACAATTAAGAAGAATTACATTGAAATTATGCCAAGTAGCACTCCGCATCAAAAATTCTGTTTTTATCATTTACCTACTCGAGGACGAGCAGGAATTAAGCTTGGGGATGCTTGATATGTCTCCAACGTATCTATAATTTTTTATTACTCCATGCTATGTTATCTACTGTTTTGGGCAATATTGGGCTTTATTATCCACATTTATATTATTTTTGGGACTAACCTATTAACCGGAGGCCCAGCCCAGATTTGCTGTTTTTTGCCTATTTCAGTGTTTCGAAGAAAAGGAATATCAAACGGAACGAAATCAACTAGAGAAGTTATTTTTGGAAGGAAAGCTACCGGATGGACTTGGACCCCAAGTCAGGAGCCAAGGGAGGTGCTCACGAGGGTGCCCCCCCCCCAAAGGCGCGCCCCCTGCCTCGTGGGGCCCCCAAAGCTCCACCAACATACTTCCTGCACCCATATATACTCACGTACCTTAAAACTTCCAGAACATACAATAGATCGGGAGTTCCACTGCCAGAAGCCTCCATAGCCATCGAAAGCCAATCTAGACCCGTTCCAGCACCCTGCCGGAGGGGGAATCCCTCTCCGATGGCCATCTTCATCATTCCGGTGCTCTCCATGACGAGGATGGAGTAGTTCTCCCTCGGGGCTGAGGGTATGTACCAGTAGCTATGTGTTTTATCTCTCTCTCTCATGTTCTTGATTTGGCACGATCTTGATGTATCGCGAGCTTTTCTATTATAGTTGGATCTTATGTTTCTCCTCCCCCTCTACTCTCTTGTAATGGATTGAGTTTTCCCCTTGAAGTAATCTTATCAGATCGAGTCTTTAAAGATTTTAGAACACTTGATGTATGTCTTGCCTTGTGTATCTGTGGTGACAATGGGATACCACGTGATTCACTTGATGTATGTTTTGCTGATCAACTTGCGGGTTTCGCCCATGAACCTATGCATAGGGGTTGGCACACATTTTCGTCGTGATTCTCCGGTAGAAACTTTGGGGCACTCTTTGAGGTTCTATGTGTTGGTTGAATAGATGAATCTAAGATTGTGTGATGCATATCGTATAATCATACCCATGGATACTTGAGGTGCCATTGGAGTATCTAGGTGACATGAGGGTTTTGGTTGATTTGTGTCTTAAGGTGTTATTCTAGTACGAACTCTAGGGCTGTTTGTGACACTTATAGGAATAGCCCAACGGATTGATTGGAAAGAATAACTTTGAGGTGGTTTCATACCCTACCATAATCTCTTCGTTTGTTCTCCGCTATTAGTGATTTTGGGGTGACTCTTTGTTGCATGTTGAGGGATAGTTATGTGATCCAATTATGTTATTATTGTTGAGGGGACTTGCACTAGTGAAAGTATGAACCCCAGTCCTTGTTTCAACGCATTGCAATACCATTTACGCTCACTTTTATCATTAGTTACCTTGCTGTTTTTATAATTTCTGATTACAAATACCTTTATCTACTATCCATATTGCACTTGTATCACCATCTCTTCGCCGAACTAGTGCACCTATACAATTTACCATTGTATTGGGTGTGTTGGGGACACAAGAGACTCTTTCTTATTTGGTTGCAGGGTTGCTTGAGAGAGACCATCTTCGTCCTACGCCTCCTACAGATTGATAAACCTTAGGTCATCCACTTGAGGGAAATTGGCCATTGTCCTACAAACCTCTGCACCTGGAGGCCCAAGAACGTCTACAAGAAGAAGGTTGTGTAGTAGACATCATTAGGATAAAGAAATTAGCGACAAAAAACAACATAATCTTTGTCTGCACAATGAAGAAGACATCAGTTCACAACAAGATGGTACTAACTATTATACCTTGCCTTTTTTTATTCCTTTGCCCCATTTCCAATATAGAGAAGATATTTATGCACATCCTTGTTTTCAGGCCTTTCCAAAGAAGTTCACTGATGATTACCTCTCAAACCACCTCTATGGTTAGGAGGCGAGGAAGGTTTTCATACTACACCCACAGCTCAATATTGATGTGTTTCTGAAGAGGACGAAGGATGGACGGTCAATCATCCACGGGCACTGGCCTAAAGTTGCAAAGACCTTCAACATGAATGAAGGCTCAATATTCTCCTTCCGTTTCAGCAGTTTTCCAGATGAGATGCATCTGTCTATGTACTATCTATGATGCTAATTTCAAAAGGTTCTAGATGTTGCATGTGAAACTTGGTGCTGGTGCAGTTGTGTAATGGGGTAGCTGAGTGCTAAAGCTCTATCATGTTGTACTCTGATGTATTTCAATTATGAAATCCTGCTTCCTTATTATGGAAATGAAATATATTATGTGCTTAATATGAATGTCAATTAGATTAATAAATGGATTATTAATAATAGGGCAATTAGCCTACTAGTGGCCAATTAGCATGCTAATTGGGTTTTCCTATTGCAAACGGTTATTGAGAAAACACCGTGGATGATCACCTCAGGCAATGCACACAGTTTCTAGGAATATACCGTGTTGAATCAATGAACAATCACACACGACATTCTCTTGAAAACTATTTGCGTTAGGCCAACTTGCACAAACATTTTCCTTGGAGCGACTGTATGGGATGTATATACGAACGAAAACATTTAGCGGGGAGTGACTGTGTGGGATGTACTTACGACTGGAAACGATTTCTCCTGTATAATTGTATTTTTTAGCACTACTATATGTATAACTATATTTGATCGCTCGCCGGTCACACACGACCTCATTTTGTCGAGCGTGTGCCAGGAGGGCATATCCCTGACGGTTTTTGGGTCGTGTGGGAAGGACCCCCCTATCATAGTCACTCACTAGGTGACGATTCCGAACGCCGTCACCGAAAGGGGTTAAAAACCGTTTGTATAGCACCTCGTTGTACCAGCGGTATGTTGTCATAACGGTTCGATAGATAAAGATCTTTGATTGCTCTCTGGTTATAGTGCCAGAAAAGCTCATGTCTGCTAGGACTACGTCGGTATTTCCCCAAAGAGTAAGGGATGATGCAGCATAGCGACGATAGGTATTTCCCTCAGTGAAGAAACCAAGGTTATCGAATCAGTAGGAGAACCAAGAAACACAACGTAAACAACACCTGCACACAAATAACAACACCTCACAACCCGACGTGTTAAAGGGGGTGTAAATCCCTTTCGGGTAACGATGGTAGAAAATTGTAGTAGATTGAAATAATAGATCGCAAATAAAATAAATTGCAGCTAAGTATTTTTGTATTTTTGGTTTAATAGATCTGAATAAAAATGCAAAGGAAAAGTGGATCACAAGCAAATATATGAGGAAGAAGACCTAGGGGCCATAGGTTTCACTAGTGGCTACTCTCAAGAAAAGATAGCAAACGGTGGGTACACAAATTACTATTGGGCAATTGATAGAACCTCAAATAATTATGACGATATCCAGGCAATGATCATTACATAGGCATCACATCCAAGATTACACGGAAAAAACAGGAACTGGCACTTGGCACTATGTCAATAGGTTAGTACCAAAAAATGATATAAAATGACTATAAAATGATTATAAAACATCCAAGATTGATAATATAACAGCATGAAACAATCAAAAATTATAGATACGTTGGAGACATATCAGCATCCCCAAGCTTAACTCCTACTCGTCCTCGAGTAGGTAAGTGATAAAAACAGAATTTTTGGTGTGGAGTGCTATTTAACATGTCATATCATATTCTTTCTTTATAGCATGGACAATTGGACTTTTATGTGATTCAAGGCAATAGTCTAGTGTAGATATAATATTTAGATACTCAAGCACATCAACAAGCAACCATGTCTTTCACAATATCAATGCTAAAATAAGTTATCCCTACAAAATCATATAGTCTTGTCATGCTCTGTCTTCCTAACACAAAGTATTATCATGCACAACCTCGATGACAAGCCAAGCAATTGGTTCGTACTTTCTAATACGTTTCATCTTTTTCTACTCTTATGCAATACATGAGCGCAAGCCATGGATATAGCACTACAGGTGGAATAGAGTATGATGATAGGGGTAAATACAGAGAAGACAAAAATTAAGAAAGTCGCACATCGATGCGGCTAACCAACGGGCTATGGAGATGCCCATCAATCAATATCAACGTGAGGAGTAGGGATTGCCATGCAACAAATGCACTAAGAGCTATAAGTGTATGAAAGCTCAATATAAAAACTAAGTGGGTGTGCATCTAATCCTATAATGAAAAATTCCCACTAGTATATGAAAGTGACAACATAGGAGACTCTCCATATGAAAAACATGGTGCTACTTTGAAGCACAAGTGTGGTAAAGGATACTAGCAATGCCCCTTCTCTCTTTGTTTCTTTTTCCTTTTTTTTCTTTTTTCCTTTTTTCCTTTTTTATTTTTCTTTATTTTCCTTTTTCCTTTTTCTTTTCCTTTTTCTCTCATTATTCGGAGTCTCATCCCGACTTGTGGGGGAATCATAGTCTCCATCATCCTTTCCTTACTGGGGCACTGCTCTAAAAATGAATAATGATGATCGTCACACTTCTTTTTACTTATAACTCAAAAGAAATAAAAATTACAACTCGATACCTATGGCAAAATATGATTCTATATAATGGCTTTGGCGATGATCTAGCTTAACATGTATGAAAAATGATGAACGGTGGTTGAGCCACAATCACTATGTCAGCTATATATATGATCATGCAAAGCAATATGACAATAAATGCTCAAGTCATCAAACAAAAATGGTGGAAGTTGCATGGCAATATATCTCGGAATGGCCATGGAAAAGCCATAATAGGTAGGTATGGTGGCTGTTTTGAGGAAGATATAATGAGGCTTATGTGTGATAGAGCGTATCATATCACGGGGTTTGGATGCACCTGCGAAGTTTGCACCATGTCTCAATGTGAGAAAGGGCAATGCACGGTACCGTAGAGGCTAGCAAATTGTGAAAAGGTAAGAGTGTGTATAATCCATGGACTCACATTAGACATAAAGAACTCATATACTTATTGCAAAATTTTATTAGCCCTCGAAGCAAAGTAGTACTACGCATGCCCCTAGGGAGATAGATTGGTAGGAAAAGACCATCGCTCGTCCCCGACCACCACTCATAAGGAAGACAATCAAAAATAAATCATGCTCCGATATCACAGTATAACGAGAGACTACACGTGCATGCTTCGAGAATCACAAACCTTAACACCAATATTCCTACTAGAGCATAATTACTGATCAACATAACTCACATATCACATCATCATATCTCAAAACTATTACTAAGAATCAAGTTTATTTTTTCCAATGATCTTCATGAAATTTTCTTTTCTTTATCCTTCTTGGATATCTATCACTTTGGGACTAATTTTCATGTGTTACTTTTGACAAGCTCCAACAAATATAAGTGAAGATCATGAGCATAATATTTCTTTCTCTCAAAATAATCTAAGTGAAGCAAGAGAGAATTTCTTCAAAATTTTACTAAATCTCAGATAAATCTAAGTGAAGCAAGAGAGCATTTGTTCAAAAATACTAAGCACACCATGCTCAAAAAGATATAAGTGAAGCACTAGAGCAAGTCCATTGCTCATAAAAGATTAAGTGAAGCACAGAGAGCAATTCTAACAAGTCATGACATAATTTTGGCTCTCTCGAATAGGTGTTTCCAGCAAGGATTGATGACTTAAAACACAAAATAAAACAAGCAAAGACTCATATCATACAAGACGCTCCAAGCAAAACACATATCATGTGAAGAATAAAAATATAGTCTCGAGTAAAATACTGATAGTTGTTGGAAGAAAGCGGGGATGCCACTGGGGGGAATCCGCAAGCTTAGTTGGTTCCTCATTTTTGGATAATAGCTTGGGATGTCAGGGCATCCCCAAGATTAGGCTCATCCATCCTTCCTTCATCCATCGTAAGATAACCCAAAAGTTGAAAACTTCAATCACACAAAACTCAACAAAACCTTCATGAGATTCGTTAGTATAAGAATAATAAACCACTACTATAAGTGTTGTATCAAACCAACTCATATTTTGTTTGTATATTATATCTAGTGTATTCCAACTTCTCTATGGCAAAAACTCATCAAAGAAAACCATAGAGCCATCAGAATAAGCACACAACACAAAACAGAACAATCTGTAGCAATCTGACTATTTCAAATACTTCTATAACTCCAAAAATTGTGAAAAATTACGACGACCTAAGAAATCTGTATAATGATCTACTGCAGGTGGAATTTGTATTTTATCGCCCTCTAGTAAAATATGAAACTTAATTTCATGAGAGTAAAAGTTTGTGTTTTTTCAGCAAGATCAAACAACTATCAACTAAGAAGATCCTAAAGGCTTTACTTGGCACAAACACTAACTAAAACATAAAACACAATCATAATAGTAGCATATTTGTGCTAACACACAAGAACTTGAAGCAAAAAGAAAAAATAAAATTTTATTCATTGGGTTGCCTCCCGACAAGCGCTATAGTTTTATGCCCTTAGCTAGGCATAAAGCAAGGATCTAAGTTTTGTCATCCTTGTTTAACTCCTCAATCAAACACTTAGAATCCTTCAAGGATTTAGCATAAAGATTTTCAATAAAAATACTCCTAGGAATAAATTTAAAGATTCCATTCTTGCAAGAAGGATCTCTTACCACTTCAACAAAATCCAGGTGAACAGTAATCATCTTAAGATCTCCATTATTACTATTACTAGTAGTTCCACCTTTGTTCTTGATCTCCTACTCTTTGCATGTGTTTCCTCAGTAATTTTAGTGGTAGTAAAAGCCGTGCTTAGATTACTAAAGATTTCTTCCAAATTATCAATCCGAGACGGACTTTCTTCTATTCTTTCATGGATTAAGGTACCCCTCTCTTTTAACAACTTAAAAATATTCCTGGTTTTGACCCAAGATGAGTAGCAAAATTATGCATCTTTTTATATATTATTTCCATATGATCTTCGGTGAGCATTTTCTTTTCGATGGCATCTAATCTTTCCATAACGTGCTCAAGGGTCAAAATTGTTTCATTAACCATAAGAGGCGGTGAACCCACTAAATTTGCCACAACATTAATGGCATCAAAAGGAGGACTCATTAAGAAATTGCCACCGGTAATCGTATCAACGACGAATCTATAACAAGTGGTGATGCCAACATAAAAACAACGCAGAAGCACAACGGTAGATTGCTTACGGATAGATCTATTATGAGCATTGGAAATTCTATACCAAGCATCTTTTAAATTTTATCCTCCCCTTTGTTTAAAGTTGAGGACTTCATCCTTGGAAGTGCAAGCAATAGAAGGAGAACTATCCGTAACAACAAACAAAGATGCACGCAAAAACAAATCCGGCAAGAAAACGGCAAACGAGAAAGAGAGGCAATAAAACGGCAAATTTTGTGAGGTGGGGGAGAAGAAAATGAGAGGCAAATGGCAAATAATGTAAATTGCGAGGAGATGAGATTTGTGATTTGGAACCTGGTTATGAAGAAGATCGTCCCCGGCAACGGCGCCAGAAACTCCTTTTGATTGCTCTCTAGTTATAGCGCCACAAAAGCTCATGTCTGCTAGGACTACGGCGGTATTTCCCCAAAGAGGAAGGGATGATGAAGCACAGCGACGGTAGGTATTTCCCTCAGTGAAGAAACCAAGGTTATCGAACCAGTAGGATAACCAAGCAACACAATGTAAACAGCACCTGCACACAAATAACAACACCTCGCAACCCGAAATGTTAAAGGGGGTGTCAATCCTTTTCGGATAACGATGCCAAAAAATTGTAGTAGATTGAAATAATAGATCGCAAATAAAATAAATTGCAACAAAGTATTTTCGTACTTTTGGTTTAATAGATCTAAATAAAAATGCAAAGGAAAAGTGGATCGCAAGCAAATATATGAGGAAGAAGACCCAGGGGCCGTAGGTTTCACTAGTGGCTTCTCTTGAGAAAAGATAGCAAACGGTGGGTAAACGAATTACTGTTGGGCAATTGATAGAACCTCAAATAATTATGACGATATCCATGCAATGATCATTACATAGGCATCACGTCCAAGATTAGTACACTGACTCCTGCATGCATCTACTACTATTACTCCACACATCGACCGCTATCCGGCATGCATCTAGTGTATTAAGTTCATGGAAAAATGGAGTAATGCAATAAGAATGATGACATGATGTAGACAAGATCCATTTATCTATTGCGTAGATATAGATCCCATCTTTTTATCCTTAGTAGCAACGATACATACGTGTCAGTTCCCTTTTCTATCACTGGAATCAAGCACCGTAAGATCGAACCCACTACTGGGCACCTCTTCCCATTGCAAGATAGATAGATCAAGTTGGCCAAACAAACCCTAAATACCGGAAAAGAAATACGAGCCTATAAGAGATCATGCATATAAGAGATCAAAGAAACTCAAATAACATTCATGGATATAAAAAGATATGACTGATCATAAACTCGAAGTTCATCAGATCCCAACAAACACACCGCAAAAGAGTTGCATCATATGGATCTCCAAGAGATCATTGTATTGAGAATCAAGAGAGAGAGAGATGAAGCCATCTAGCTACTAACTACGGACCCGAAGGTCTATAAAGAACTACTCACGCATCATCGGAGAGGCACCAATGGAGGTGGTGAACCCCATCCGAGATGGTGTCTAGATTGGATCTGGTGGTTCTGGACTCTGCAGCAGCTAGATGAATATTTCGTCGACTCCCCTAGGGTTTTGGGAATATTTGGGTATTTATAGAGCAAAGAGGCAGTCCGGGTGGCACCCGAGGTGGGCACAACCCACCAGGGCGCGCCTGGGCCTCCTGGCGCGCCCTGGTGGGTTGTCCCCACCTCGAGACTCCCCTAGGTGCTACCAGGGCCCAACTTGTTCCTTCCGGTCTATAAGTGCATCTAGTGCCCCTTAGTGACTTTGGTGTATTGAAGACTTATAGGTTAAGGGACTAATGCATTTGTGAGTGTACACAGGTCTATAAGTCTATGAGGAGTTCGATATTTACAGATAAAGTCGACCCCTAAAAATGAAGTTCTTCGACTGAAGACTTTGGATTTCTGAAGACTTTTTGAAGACTTTGAAAGTGAAGAAATTGGTGTGACCTTGAAGACTTGGTATTCATTCGAGGAACATGAAGCGTGAAGACTTTTGTTTTTGTAGTTTCATTTTTTCTTTCTTGAGTCATAGGAAACACCGTACTGTTAAAGGGGGTCGAGGAAATACTAAGGAAAAATTTCCATGTGATGCTCAACTCAAAATCCTACACCTACCAATCCCTTCGAGTGAAGCCATTGGAAATCTCATACAGTCCAGTCATATTCTTCAGTGACAGAGACGAAATTCTTGTGGTCTCTGAGGAGTTTGTTCTGACTGAGGAGTTAGGAATTCGCCAGTGCGGATTGCCTACACAGTGAGGAACATGATAGCACTGAGGATTTTGCTACTCAAAATTCCGACCGTTGTTGTGCTATGCGCCAGCTATCCAAAAATATCTATCCACCTAACGGTCATATCATTGAAGGGCATTTATGTCTTATCATGTCGGGCTGCTCCCTAGGCTATAAATAGTTGCCCCCTACAACCACTAGCTGGTTGGTTGCTCCGAGAGAAACTGACACTTGTCATTTGAGAGCAACCCATCCTCCGAGGACTTTGAGAGAAAATCATCAAGTGAGGAAAAACCCAAACCCAAACACCTACAAACCCCAAGTGATTGAGCATCACTGAAGAGATTGATCCTGCGTGGATCCGACGCTTGTTACCTTTGAAGACTGTGATTCTTCCAAACGGTTAGGCGTCATGGTCTAGAGCATCCAAGAGGAACTGTGGATCGCCGAGTGACCAAGTTTGTGAAGGTTCGGAAGTCACCCGAAGACTTACCACGAGTGATTGGACGAGGTCTGTGTGACCTTAGTTCAAGGAGAATACGGTGAGGACTTGGTGTCCTGAGCTGCGTGTTCAGGACTGGGTGTCCGGGACTGTGTGTCCTCGAGTTTAAATACTTAGCCACTCCAATCAGATGTACAACTGAGACAGCAGTTGGAACTGGTCTACCAAATCATTGTCTTCACCAAGCGTACTGGTTCTATTCCCTCAACTCTTTCATTTCCTCATAACGGTGTTGTGTGTTTGTTCATATCTGTGTTTGAAGACTTTTACTAAAGACTTTCTCAATTTCCTCAGTTCAATTTCTTCAGTTTGTCTGTCTTCATCCTGTGTTATCATGTGCTTACGCTTCATGTACTCTGTGCCTGTCTTTGTTTCATCATGATGACTATGCTTGTATTCTGTTATGTTTACTTTTGAGTACTTATTCTGCTGCTAGTAGTTCTTCGCTAAGGAATTTCCTCACCGGCAAATTCCTGAGTGAAAATCGCCTACTCACCCCCACTCTAGTCGATATAATGCACTTTCAATTGTTATCAGAGCAAGGTACTCCCTTGTTATGTGTGATTTTGGTTTAACCTCCTGGAGTTTAATTTATGTCGACCGCAGGTATGAAGAAAGTGACATGCCCCATCTTTTACGGTCATGAGTATCCCATGTGGAAGGCCATGATGAAGAAGCGCCTCATGGTGATGAACAGCAAGCTGTGGACCGTCACTGAGATTGGTCTGACCGATCTATGCAAGATGGTGGAAGAAGATGACATTCGCAAGTACACTCTTCTCAACCTCACAGCGAAGGACGTCATCTGCTCCTGTCTGTCTCAAAATCTATTCAGGAATATCATGCATCTCGATCATGCGAAGCTTATCTGGGACCATCTCTCTGAGGTCTATGAAGGTAATCGAACCTGTCATGATCCTTGGTTTGAGGACTTCAAGGAATCTCTCAAAGCGATGACATTCGAACCAGAATCATCATCTTATGTATCATGCCTTATGGCAAAAGATGCTGAGGTAACTGAATGCTACCTATCCGAGTCTAGTGATGATGAATCTAGTGATGAATTTGTACCCAGCTATGTCAAACTTGCTTCCCTTGCCACTAAACAACAAAGAGCTTTGGAAAAAGTTCATTACATGCTAAATAAGAGCGATGATATGTTGGGTGAAGAAATGGATCAGTCAAAAGCTTTGGCTGAAAGTCTTCAGAGACTTCGGACTAAGTATGACACCCTTCAAGGTCATCATAACACTATCTTATCCGATCATGAGAAGCTTTCTTATGAATTTCTTCAAAGAAAGCAAGATCGTGAGAAGCTAAGAGTGAGTTATGAAGACCTTCAGAAGGAGCGTGATTCATTACTTGCTCAACAAATCTGTGCTTCTCAGGAAGAATTTGTTCCTACAAGCTTGAAGTGCATTGAACGTGAATCTGCTAATTCTTCACCTGAATGTTCAAATGCTGCTAATGTTTCAAATTCCTCACATGCCTCTGCTATCACTAATTCCTCATATGAAGACATTGCTAGTATCACTGACGATGCAGGGCTGAAGGAATTGTACATGACAGGCATGTACAAAAGCCTCAAAGGGCATCAGACTCTTTGCGATGTGCTTAAATAGCAGATCCTCAACAGGAACCCTAGGAAAGAGGGTATTGTCTTTGAGAGGAAACTCAATGCTGATGGTACATATTGGAAGCCTGAGTAGTACCCCAAAACTACATGGGTTGCTGCAAAGGGACCTCCAGTTGATACATCTAATTTATCTGGATTTGCATGTGAATCTCCTCGTTCTGATGATGAGTCATTTGACTCCAACTATAAACTGTTCAAAAATCAGAATGGTGAAGTATTTGCTAGATATGTTGGCACTAACTACAGGAACGGTTCCCCTATGAAGAAAATCTGGGTTCCCAAAAGATGCCTTGAAAATCTTCAGGTGAATGTCATCATGACGCCACCTGTGAAGTATAGGAACCCCTGATCAAATTCTTCATATGGACCAAATTCTTCATATGGATTCACGTCCTCATACGGACCAAACTCCTCACATGGATCATATTCCTCAAAAGGATCAAAGTCCTCATATGAACATCATCGTGCTAACCGGTCTGTTTTGCAGGGAAGATCTAAGGATTATGGATATGTGCATTACTCTTCAAATCATTATGTCCATATGTCCTCGAAAAATTTCTCTGCTTACTCTTATGCTTACTCTAACCCCTCTTATGTGAAACGAAATGGACCGGCTTCTATGCCATCCTTCTCGTATGGAGCTCGCAGAGTGATGAACTCTTTGCCACCCCTTCAGATGTGGGTGGTGAAGAAACAAAACTAATCGCTTCTGCAGGGTCAGGTCTCCAAACGTACGTAATCGTCTAAAGAATTTGCTGGAGACCTGACTACGCCTAAAAGGGCGCATGCTAATCATGAAGAAATGAACGTTCATTTCTCACGTCCTCATACTGCTTTATCTATTCTTTTGCTTGATGAAATTGATCTGATGAATTGATGTCATATTCTTCACTGATGAAGTATATGAGTTTGTAAGCTGCACTAATTCATCTGCAGGATGATCAACCCAAAGCCACTGAGTGGGTCCTTGATAGTGGATGGACAAATCACATGACTGGTGACAAGAATCTATTGATGGATGCTCCATTATCTCTGTCGCGTCTGAAGCATATCATCTTTGCCGACAAAGGCAAAAGTCAGGTATTGGGTCTAGGTAAGGTTGCGATCACAAAGGATCGACACATGGACACAGTCATGCTTGTTGAGTCCTTAGGATACAACCTTATGTCTGTCTCAATGCTTTGTGATCTTGATATGGTTGTTGTCTTTGGCAAGTACCATTGTGTTGTGGTTATGGAAGCTGACAATTCCAAAGTCTTCGAAGGCTTTAGGAGAGGAGACCTGTATATTGTTGATTTCTCTACAGGACCACAACCAGCCGTGTGCCTACTTGCAAAAGCTTCAGAAGGCTGGCTTTGGCATCGACGACTTGGTCATGTAGGCATGAGGAATTTGCACACGCTTGAGAAGAAGAAGCATGTCATCGGCATCGAGAATGTCAAATTCCTCAAGGATCACCTATGCGGAGCCTGTGAAGCTGGGAAGATGACAAAGGCTAATCATCCAGCAAAGACTATCATGACCACTACTCGTCCATTTGAATTGCTTCACATGGATCTCTTCGGTCCTAATCATTATTCTACTGTTTCAAATGATGCATCTCAATATGGCTTTGTTATTGTTGATGATTACTCTCGATACACATGGGTACACATGAAGTGCCGGAAGTCTTCAAACGATTTTCCTCGAGGGCTTCAACCAACTTTGGCGTGAAGATCAAGCACATCAGAAGTGACAATGGAACTGAGTTCAAGAATTCTGGTCTAGATGACTACCTTGATGAACTTGGTATTACTCATGAGTTATCTACTCCTTATACTCCTCAGCAGAACAGCGTCGTGGAGCGCAAGAACATGACTCTTGCTGAGATGGCTCGCACTATGCTTGATGAATACAAAACGCCTCGTTGGTTCTGGATTGAGGCAATTGATACTGCGTGCCACATCATCAACAGAGTATATCTTCACAAATTCTTCAAGAAGATTGCCTATGAACTCCTCACTGATAAGAAACCCAATGCAAGTTATTTCAAAGTCTTCAGTGATAAATGTTGGATTAGAGATCCTCATCACAACTAAAAATTTGCACCGAAAGCACATGAAGGTTTTATGCTTGGTTACAGAAAGGACACGCACACCTATAGAGTCTTCAACAATGTTCTTCTCAAGGTTGTTGAAACTGTAGATGTGCGGTTCGATGAAACTAATGGCTCGCAAAGAGAGCACCTACCTACTATGATAGATGAACCAGCACCTAAGGAAACTATCAAGTTCAAGGCTACTGAGGATGTCATTCCTACTAAAGAATCTGCTGAAGAATTCATTCTAGAACAAGAAGAATGTCGAGCTAATGCACCTAAAGAAAATACTGAAGAAAATGGTGCTGAAGAGAATGTTGATCAGATTCCTCAACGACAACCAGCTCATCCTCGCATTGCAAAAGAAGTGCAAGTTGAAAAGATCATCAATGACATCAAAGCACCAGGTCCTCTCACACGCTCAAAAGCTTCACATTTATCTAAATTTTGTGGGCACTATGCCTTTGTCTCTATCACAGAGCCCACTAAGGTAGATGAAGCATTTCTGGAGCCTGAGTGGATTCAGGCCATGCAAGAGTTACATCAGTTCGAGCTCAACAATGTCTGGGAACTGGTCAATCGTCCAGATCCTCGCAAGCACAATATCATTGGCACAAAGTGGATCTACCGCAACAAGCAAGATGAAAATGGCCTTGTGGTGAGGAATAAGGCACGGCTTGTAGCTCAAGGCTACACACAGGTTGAAGGAATTGATTTCGATGAAACTTTTGCACCTGTTGCTAGACTTGAGGCTATTTGCATATTACTTGCTTATGCTAACCATCATGATATCACTTTATATCAAATGGATGTGAAAACTGCATTCCTCAATGGTAAGCTTCAGGAAGAAGTATATGTTGCTCAACCCCCAGGTTTTGAGGATCCAAAGAATCCTGACAAAGTCTTCAGACTCAACAAGGCCCTCTATGGCCTCAAGCAGGCCCTCTATGGCCTCAAGCAGGCCCCTCGGGCGTGGTATGATACCTTGAAGGAATTCTTCATGAAGAAAGGCTTCAAACCCGTTTCACTTGACCCTACTCTTTTCACTAAATCTTATGATGGTGAATTGTTTGTGTGCCAAATATATGTTGATGATATTATCTTTGGTTGTACTGACCAACGTTATAGTGATGAATTTGCCTATATGATGAGTGAAGAATATCAAATTTCTATGATGGGAGAGTTGAAATTCTTCTTAGGTCTTCAAATTCATCAACAACTTAATGGCATATTCATATCTCAGGAGAAATACATCAAGGATGTACTGAGGAAATTCGGCATGCAAGATTGCAAAGGCGTCAATATTCCTATGCCCACAAATGGCCATCTGTGCACTGATGAAAATGGTATTGACTTTGATCATAAGGTATACCGCTCCATGATTGGCTCTTTATTGTACTTATGTGCATCTAGGCAAGACATAATGCTTAGTGTTTGCATGTGTGCCTGATTTCAAGCTACACCGAAGGAATCACACCATAAGGTTGTGAAGCATATTCTTCGATATCTAGCTCACACACCAACACTTGGATTATGGTACCCCAAGGGCTCGGCTTTTGATCTCATTGGATATTCTGACTCTGACTATGCTGGTGATCGTGTGGACCGCAAGTCAACATCTGGTACATATCATTTCCTCGGATGATCCTTGGTCTGTTGGTCCTTGAAGAAACAGAACTGCGTATCACTATCTACTGCTGAAGTTGAGTACATTGCCGCTGGTTCTTGCTGTGCTAAATTGCTATGGATGAAGCAAACTCTCAAGGACTATGACGTCAACATAAAGAATGTGCCTCTCTTCTGTGACAATGAGAGTGCCATCAAGATTGCTCACAACCCAGTTCAACACTCGAAGACTAAGCATATTCGGATTCTTCATCATTTTCTTCGTGATCATGTGTTGAAGGGCGACATTTCTATTGAGCATGTGAAGACTGAAGAACAGCTAGCCGATATCTTCACAAAGCCCTTGGATGAGAAGAGATTTAGCAAGTTGCGGTGCGAGCTAAATATCCTAGAATCTTCGAATGTTCTTTGAAAAGGACACTAATCCTAACACCTATGCAAAATTGATGACTTAGATGTGCAACACATGAAGAAACATTTTTCCTCAATCAATGAAGAATAACACTCTTAGTGTGAATAAATTAATGAAGAATTTGATTCTCAGAACCCTACGATAATTGTATGCGGTGTCTGAAATCATCATTCTTATACGGTGGGTCACGCCACCACCAAAAGTTGAAATTCCTCAGTTGTTCATATTCTTCAACTTTGTATCGTCTTCACTGTTTCCGTCGTTTTTCATCATTGGCTATATATATATATACATATATATATATATATATATATATGAGTTTATGTCCTCCACAACATTCACTTATTGCTAATTCTTCAAGTTGGTTTTTCTGCTAAGTGAATGTGATCGGACCCTTACCCCTCTATGCTAAACTCAACCCAATCTGTTCACAAATTCTTCATGTGCGTTCTATTTGAAACTCGTTCAAAATCTTCATTGTGTCCTTGTCAGCTGAAGAAATTGCGAACGGAACTTTAAAACCTATCTTATCTAAATTTTCGGCTTTGCCGCTCAAACCATTCCGCATCCCACGATACACTTATCCTTTCACCCACGATCGCACATGATCTCCACCTCTCAGTACGTGGGTGACACATGTCAGGCAAATGAGAAGGGTCAGGGCACGTTCGTCCAATTTCTTCGGGCGAACAGTTTTTCACCTTGGCTATAAATACCCCTCTTCCCCTTCCTCACTTCTTTTACTCCGTTCGACCTCTCTCCAGCTCGAGCTTCTCAAACCCTAGCGCCGCCGCTACTTCATCGTCGCCGGTGAGGAAGAGCTTCACTGCCTCGACCTCATCGCCGCCGTACTCACGCCGGCCGCGAAAATCTTCACTCCGCCGCCGTAGCCGTCTTCCTCCGCCAAGTTAGGGCGTGGAAGATCTACACAGGCGAACTTCACCTCTCCACCTCACTATTCATCGTGTTCTTCATCCAGGGTAATTAAAATTTACTTTTACTGCCCTTGTTGATTCGAATGTTTATCTACAAAATCTTCAAAGGTGTTTTTCTTCATATCTTCACACACTAAAACACCTCTCATATCATCTGTTCTTGATTCGTTTCTCTAAGCTATGTTTTTCTTCAAGATTCCTCAAATGTGTGGATTTTTGATCTACACATCTCTCGAACCTAAGACAAAGAACACTTAGTGAAATTCTTCAAGACTCATCTGGTCAAATTCCTCAAACTTGTTCTTTATAAAACCTTCTGAGAACGCATATGACCTCTCCAAATTCCTCGCAACTATACTCTGTTCACATGTACTCATGTCAGCTGCTGAATCACTAGGTTCTCATCAACTTAAATCATTTGTAGCGTTCCTCGAAGAAAAGTTGCATACTTCTTCAGAGAATTCAATTTTTCAAATTCCTCAACTAAACAAAATGGCTGACGGTAAGAAGCCACAAAAAGGAGGAAAGAGGGATGAGGTCAACACAGCGTTTGAGATCCCTGATGATATATATGTAGGGTACTGCACACCTCCTGAGGAAGACAAAAATCAGCGCAAGGTGCGCATTCAGAAGATAGAGAGGAGATGGGCTAGAGAGTGGAGGGAGTACAAATATGTCACTCCCAAATACATGAAGAAATTCAAACTCAATCCTCCATGCCCAAGACCTCCATTGGCACCTGCCCAAATAGCTGATCCCACCAGCCTCAAGCGCGGTGAGGACTATCCTGATGAATGGGCCAAGCGCCAAGCCAAGTTGGCTAAGCAAGCCAGAGAAGCAGTGAGGAAATTCAATGAAGACTCTGCTGCTACTGCCTCTGCTGAGGCCTCTACTGTCAAGCCGAATAAGGCTATGTCAAAGAAGCATGCGCATAAGCCAAGTGCTTCACCAACAGTGCCCTCAAGGCCAAGTTCCTCAGCAATGCCCTCACGGCCAGAATCCTCAAAGCCCTCACGGCCAATTCCTCATGCTGCTCCTGCTCCTTCAAAATCCTCAGCTCCTCCAAAGTCCTCGGCTGTTCCGACAAAGCCCTCTGCACCTGTGCATCTCGCCAGGTGCCAAAGGACTACTGGCATCTCAATTGCCTTAGGAGCTTCAGCTAGTTCCCCAGCTGCACCAAATTCCACAACGGGACCCTCTCTACTGAAGACAAAGGCCACTGCTGGACGAGGTTCTTGCCCTAGTCCTCAGAAGAAGCAAGTTTCCTTCCAAGTGCCGTCTGAAGAAGATGAAGCTCATGATGATGATCTTGCTGAAATCATCAGAGATAGGCAAGTAAGGGCCGCTAGAGCCAAGGGAACAAATGTGCCACTGCTTTTGGATCCCAAGTTGATCCTCGAATACATTGACATTTGGCACATGGACCCCAACACTCCCATGCCTAACTTCAAGCTGACTCCTGGCCAAAGTCACATGCTGACCCACTTCATACAAGAAGAAAAATGGAAATTTGAGAAGGCCAGGAAGATCAAGAAAGCGCAGTACAAGAAGGAGCGCTATCTGAAGAAAAACGTTGTCTCTATGACAACTGAAGAACTTGTCACTACTCAATCTGAGATCAAGAAACTCAGTGATGAATTTGATGCATACCATGTTGATTGGCTTGGAGCCAAAGTTCATTTTGTGAGACTCGCTGATAACTTCACCTCAAATGTTGCAGCCCCAACGCAACAGAAAGTTCCTCAGGCTGAAGCATCTGCTCAGCCGACTGAAGAACATGCCAGCACCACTGATGAAAATCAGGCTGCTGAAGAAAATGTGAGTTCCAGGGCTGATGACTACATTCCAGCCGCTGATGAAATTGCCAGGGCATCCACTAGTGGTGCGCCCGAAGAAACTAAAGAAATCAGGGCAACTGCATCAGTTGTGCCTGAAGAAAATCAACCTGATTCGTCTGCTCCTCCTGAGCCAACACCAACTCCGATCCTTCCATCTGCATCAGATGTGAAGAAAACCAAGGCTCCAAAGCGTGCAGCAGTGAAGAAAAGGAAAGCATCAGTTACTTTAGATTCTTCAGCTCCGAAGAAGATGAAGCCTTTGACCAGTTCATTTGCTAATCTCATTGATGCTGTTCCAATCTCAACCATGCCATCAAAGGACCTTGTTCCTTTTGGTGAAGAATATGAGATCCCTAGCGGATCTGATGAAGAAAATCATTCTGCTGCTTCGTCAGAGCAGATTGATGAAGAAATTGAAGTGGATGCGATCCCTTCAACACCTGTTATATCCTCGCCTATGCCTTAGTTCACAGTTGAAGAGGCTGGCATTGAAGAAATGGAAGATGAAGATGTGGACATTGGTTGTTCCACACCAATGATGAGTGATGAATTCTGAGAAAGTTAGCATCCAAACTCTCCAATGTTCGCACCGTTGCAGCAAATACCTCAGTCCCCTACACAAACTGTTCAAATGGGCTCTGAAGAAACTCACCCCACTGCATCTATACATGAGGAAATTCCAGCCACTACTGCTGAAGAAACTACTGCTGCTGAACATCTGAGGACACAGACTACCACTGAAGAGGAACCAGAAATTCCTCAGCCTGAAGAACCTACAATTGGGATTCCTGAGGTCGTGATGCAACTCACTGACACTCCTCTGCCCAAGCCAAAGGATCCATTCTCACGCAAGCAAAAGTTCAAGGCTGATGATTTCTTTGGCGAGCATGTATTCTTCGAAGACTACAACCCTTATAACTCTGCTCGCATTAGGAAGAGGTGTTTCTGGACTGCTAGTCAAGCCAATTTCTATTCCTTAGTGATGTTCAACAAAGAGAAAATCTTCTACCATGAGCACATTTTCCTCACGTGGATATGGAATCTCTGCCGTGTTTTGTGCCAGTCCTCAGTGTTCTTCACGATGCTGGACTGTTAAATTTTTGCTCTAACATCTGTGATTGGAATGAAGAACTGATTCTTCAATTTTATGCAATGCTGCACATCACAGGAGATTCTAAAGATGTGAATTCATGGGTGCTGGACTGGATGTCTGAAAACACTCACTACACTGCACCAGCGTCTGAATTGCTTCGTGTCTTACCACTCAGTCCCCCCCTTGAAGAAGCTCGTTGCATCTACAATGAACCTGAGCTTACAAATCACTACATGTAGGTTCTGATGAAACCTTTGAAGCCAGGTCAGGCCCCACGAACCAAATTCCTCGTGAAGGAATTACTTTATGTGCCCAGAACTATCTATTGTATTCTTACGAGGACAATGAGTCCTATCAAAGGCCACGACTAGTCTGATGAGGAAATTGTTGGCATCATGAAGAATCTGGTATTCAACATCGTTCATGGCATTCCTGTCAATTATCATGATTTCTTCATGAGGACTCTGGCAAATGTTGCACTGTCTCCGTTTGAGCTGAAGCCTTATGCACCTTGGATTATGAGATTCCTCAGGACAAGGTCTTCACTCAACTACAAAGCTGATTTTCAGAATCACCTCAGCTACTTGCCCCGATTGAAGTCCTCAACAGACCTATTCCTCAATTGATGGAAAGGGCAAGGCACCAGCTGTTATAGATGAAGTCATTCGTCCATTGGATGGACAGTTTCGCAAAGCTACCTCTTATTCCACCAATGATGACTCTGCCACACATGACTCTGCCAATGCACCCAATTCTACTCCTCAAGCCACTGCTCCTCATGTGATGTCTGATCGTGAGCTTCTGCTTAGTCTTCACCAGAAGGTGGATCAAAATCATAAATGGGTTAAGCGTCAGTTTGGTTCATTTCTTCACAACATGACTGCTACACACAATGCAGTGAAGAAAAACCATTACTACCTCCATGAAGTCTTCAGTCGCACCAGGGCAATACTGTCACATCTGTATGGTGAAGAAGATCTGAAGAAAATGGGTCTCAAGGAAGATTTTGACTGGTCTGCACCTCCACCGAAGAAATTCAAGAAGGTAAAGGTTCCTTCTCTGGTGGCCAGCTCATTTTCTTCATCGCACAACACTGATGAAAATGAAGACTTGGACGACACTACGGCAGGCCCTACTACGACAAACGACCCCAACAACGCTAGCGCTCCTTCATCAACTTGATATTCTTCAGGGGCGTTAGTCCTCATATTCGATCCTTTTGGTCATTTGATGACAAAGAGGGAGAATTTTGAGTTAGTCTTCAAGCGGGTCTTTCTATATGGGCGTTTTTTTCAAGTTACAACTCTCGTTCTTCTGAGACTTTATTGGATCGAGTTGTAAACTTAAACCCGATGGTGCTCTGATACTCTTGAGACATTTTTTTCTGCATGCTTATTCCTCGTTAATATTATTGCACGCATGCTGAATTACATCAGTCACCATATTTCATCATGCATTTCAAATTCTTCACTGTTATATGTCAAATGCGTGTATGAATTACAAGATATAGGGGGATATCTCCATGATTCAACTCTTCAAGTGTGCATTGCTTCAAAAGCAAATTCCTCACTATGCACATATTCAGGGGGAGTTCTTCTATATCTTGCAATCAAATTCCTCAATATCAGTATATACACTTCATATGTTTATCCCCGTCGAAAACTTAACCTATATTTTCATCAATCACCAAAAAGGGGGAGATTGTAAGTGCATCTAGTGCCCCTTAGTGATTTTGGTGTATCGAAGACTTATAGGTTAAGGGACTAATGCATTTGTGAGTGTACACACAGAAAGTCGACCCCTAAAAATGAAGTTCTTCGACTAAAGACTTTGGCTTTCTGAAGACTTTCTGAAGACTTTGAAAGTGAAGAAATTGGTGTGACCTTGAAGACTTGGTATTCATTCGAGGAACATGAAGCGTGAAGACTTTTGTTTTCGTAGTTTCATTTTCTCTTTCTCGAGTCATAGGAAACACCATATTGTTAAAGGGGGTCGAGGAAATACTAAGGAAAAATTTCCATGTGATTCTCAACTCAAAATCCTACACCTACCAATCCCTTCGAGTGAAGCCATTGGAAATCTCATATAGTTCAATCATATTCTTCAGTGACAGAGACGAAGTTCTTCTGGTCTCTGAGGAATTTGTTCTGACTGAGGAGTTAGGAATTCGCCAGTGCGGATTGCCTACACAGTGAGGAACATGATCGCCCTGAGGATTTTGCTACTCAAAATTCCGGCCGTTGTTGTGCTATGCGCCAGCTGTCCAAAAATATCTATCCACCTAACGGTCATATCATTGAAGGGCATTTATGTCTTATCATGTCAGGCTGCTCCCTAGGGTATAAATAGCCGCCCCCTACAACCACTAGCTCGTTGGCTGCTCCGAGAGAAACTAACACTTGTCATTTGAGAGCAACCCATCCTCCGAGGACTTTGAGAGAAAATCATCAAGTGAGGAAAAACCCAAACCCAAACACCTACAAACCCCAAGTGATTGAGCATCACTGAAGAGATTGATCCTGCGTGGATCCGACGCTTGTTACCTTTGAAGACTGTGCTTCTTCCATACGGTTAGGCGTCATGGTCTAGAGCATCCAAGAGGAATTGTGGATCGCCGAGTGACCAAGTTTGTGAAGGTTCGGAAGTCACCTGAAGACTTACCACGAGTGATTGGACGAGGTCTGTGTGACCTTAGTTCAAGGAGAATACGGTGAGGACTTGGTGTCCTAAGCTGCGTGTTCAGGACTGAGTGTCCGGGACTGTGTGTCCTCGAGTTTAAATACTCGGCCACTCCAACCAGATGTACAACTGAGACAGCAGTTGGAACTGGTCTACCAAATCATTGTCTTCACCAAGCTTACTGGTTCTATTCCATCAACTCTTTCATTTCCTCATAACTGTGTTGTGTGTTTGTTCATATCTGTGTTTGAAGACTTTGACTGAAGACTTTCTCAATTTCCTCAGTTCAATTTCTTTAGTCTGTCTGTCTTTATCCTGTGTTATCCTGTGCTTACGCTTCTTGTACTCTGTGCCTGTCTTCGTTTCATCATGATGACTATGCTTGTATTCTGTTATGTTTACTTTTGAGTACTTATTCCGCTGCTAGTAGTTCTTCGCCAAGGAATTTCCACACCGGCAAACTCCTCAGTGAATAATTCCATAAAAATCGCCTATTCACCCCCCTCTAGTCGATATAACGCACTTTCACGGTCCATAAAAAATCTCCGTAAAGTTTCATGGCATTTGGACTCCGTCTAATATTGATTTTCTGCTATGTAAAAAACACAGAAAAACAGGAACTGGCACTTGTCACTATGTCAATAGGTTAGTACCAAAAAATGATAAAAATGACTATAAAATGATTATAAAACATCCAAGGTTGATAATATAATAGCATGAAACAATCAAAAATTATAGATACGTTGGAGACGTATCAATCTTCATAGAATATGTAGGAGCCAATATGGGCATCCAGGTTCCGCTATTGGTTATTGACCGGAGAGGTGTCTCGGTCATGTCTACATAGTTCTCGAACCAGTAGGGTCCGCACGCTTACGTTCGTTGACGGTATAGTGTTATATGAGTTATATGTTTTGGTGACCGAATGTTGTTCGGAGTCCCGAATGAGATCACGGACATGATGAGGAGTCTCGAAATTATTGAGAGGTAAAGATTGATATATATATATATATATATATATATATATATATATATATATATATAGGTAATGCTATTTGGACACCGAAAGTGTTTCTGGACGTACGAGGAAGGAATCGGGTCGCCGGAAGGGGTTCCGGGTACCCCGCGGCAAGTTATGGGCCTTATGGGCCAAAGGAAGGGACATGCCAGCCCGCAAGGGGGCAGGTGCGCCCCCTCCCTTGTTTGGCCAGCCCTAGGGAAGGAAAAGGGGGAGGGCTAGCACCTCCTGCCTTTCCCTCTCATGAGAGAAAGGAAAGGGGGGCGCCACCCTCCCCTACCTTTCCCTGCACTCCAAATACGGAAAGGGGGCGCGCGGCTTAGGAGGGACCCCAAGTAGGATTCCTCCTAGTTGGGCACCTCCTTTGACTGCTCCTGCCTCCTTCCCACCTATATATATGTGGGAGGGGGCGCCTAGCACATGACAGACAATTGCCTAGCCGTGTGCGGCGCCCCCTCCACCGTTTACACCCCCGGCCATATTTTCGTAGTGCTTAGGCGAAGCCTTGCGGAGATCAGTTCACCATCACCGTCACCACGTCGTCGTGCTGCTGGAACTCATCTACTACCTCACCGTCTTGCTGGATAAAGAAGGCGGAGGACGTCACAGATCTGAACGTGTGCAGAACACGGAGGTGTCGTAGGTTCAGTACTTGATCGGTTGGTCTGCGAAGAAGTTTGACTACATCAACCGCGTTGTTAAACGCTTCTACTTACGGTCTACGAGGGTACGTAGACACACTCTCCCCTTCGTTGCTATGCATCTCCATGGATAGATCTTGCGTGTGCGTAGAAAGACTTTTTTCCATGCAATGTTTCCCAATAGTGGCATCATGAGCCAGGTATATGCCTAGATGATATGCACGAGTAGAACACAAAGAGTTGTGGGCGGTGATAGTCATAATGCTTACCACCAATGTCTTACTTTGATTCGGCGGTATTGTGGGATGAAGCGGCCTGGACCAACCTTACATGTCCACGCACATGAGACTGGTTGCACCGACTGACATGCAACTAGTTTTGCATAAAGGTGGTTGGAGGTGTCTGTTTCTCCTACTTTAGTTGAATCGAAATTCACTACGGCCGGTCCTTGAAGAAGGTTAAAACAGCAAACTTTATGAAACACTGTTGTGGTTTTTGCGTAGTTAAGAACGGTTCTTGCTAGAAGCCCGTAGCAGACATGTAAAACTTGCAACAACAAAGTAGAGGACATCTTGCAGGGCATGTTGTGATGTGATATGGTCAAAGACATGATATGATATACATTGTTGTATGAGATGATCATGTTCTGTAATATCGACAACCGACAGGAGCCTTAGGGTTGTCTCTTTATTGCATGAAGTGCAATCGCCATGTAATTACTTTACTTTATCACTATGCGTTAGTGATAGTTGTAGAAGCAATAGTTGGCGTGACGACCTCGACGCAATGACGCTACGATGGAGAACAAGGTGTCAACCCAGTGACGATGGAGATCATGATGATGCTTTGGAGATGGAGATCAAAAGCACAAGATGATGATGGCCATATCATGTCACATATTTTGATTCCATGTGATGTTTATCTTTTATGCATCTTATTTTTCTTAGTACGGTGGTAGCATTATAAGATGATCCCTCACTAAAATTTCAAGGTGTAAGTGTTCTCCCTGAGTATGCACCGTTGCTATAGTTCGTCATTTTGAGACACCACGTGATGATCGGGTGTGATAGACTCTACATTCACATACAACGGATGTAAGACAGTTTTACACATGCAGAAGACTTGGGTTAAACTTGACGAGCCTATCATGTACATACATGGCCTTGGAACACTGGAGACCGAAAGGTCGAACATGAGTCTTATAGTAGATATGATCAACATAGAGATTTTCACCATTGATGACTACCCGATCTCACATGATGATCGGACATGGGTTAGTTGATTTGGATCATGTATCACTTAAATAACTTGAGGGATGTTAATTTAAGTGGGAGTTCATTAGTAATTTGATTAATTTAACTTAATTTATCATGAACTTAGTCTTATAGTTTTGCTTATCTATGTTGTAGATCAATAGCTCGCGATATAGCTCCCCTATTTTTGATATGTTCCTAGCGAAAACTAAGTTGAAAGATGACTGTAGCAATAATGCAGACTGGGTCCGTGATCTGAGGATTATCCTCATTGTGGTAGGTAGCGCGACATTGTGTCCTCACTCCGTATGCGCCCCCTCCTCTCACCGGCGAGCACAACCACAGCAACAGCACTCAGTACAGGGCGAGCCATCGCCTTCTGGTCGCCCCCACCATGGGAGCGACCGCGGCGCATGCGCCTCCTCCCGGGCGAGCTAACCAGACCGCTGCGTTCGATGGAGCCACTGATCTTCGAGCACCACCGCCGCATGACCCCGCTGCCCCGGTGGTCGTCCCACAGCAGCGTGAGCGCGGTGCCGCCGCCACTGGCGCCATCAGGAGCCAGGCGACGGTGTGGTCAGCGTCATCGACATCCATGCCAAGCACAGCCACGGAGGCCATGGCGTGAGCTGAGCTACTATTGAGGTTCCCGCCAGCAGCCGAGTAGATGGATGAATGGCGTGCCACCATCCAAAGCCTGCTCGGTTTCGTTGAAGCTAGGGGCTCATGACGAGCTTGCCCACCGCAACCTCCCCAAGCGACAGCCATCGCCCGCACTACTGAGGGGGTCGTCCCCACGGTTCAGTCCCCACCACGGCAGCCGGCAAGGGTGCATCAGAATCAGGACCCCGGCAACGTCTCGATGGCCCCTTCTGACCCTCGAGCATGTCTAGGCCAACGCCGAACCCCGGGACAGGCGGCGGGGAGATGCACGCGTCGTCGCCGAACGGCGCCACAACGACCCCCGCCAGACCGACGAGTGCGACTGCCTCGACGTCGATGAGCCTGCGCTCGGTGTTGGCGGGTGCCTGCCTTTCGAGGTCGGCTGCTGTAACGCCCACGATGCGGCTATAGCTCCCACGTGTCGAGGCACGACTTAGAGACATAACTGCATAGTGGTTTTGTCGCAAGAAGGGTCATCTTCACAACATCCCATGTAATGAACAAGACAAGGATAAATAGAGTTGGCTTACACTTGCCATGTCACACAATACATACATAATTCATACATCATCCAAATACACTCATAGTCCGACTATGGACAAACCAAAAGAAAAGAAGATAAACCCCGAGGTAGCGCTGCAAAGGGCTCTAGTTTGGACCAACACTCAGAGGAGCACTGGCTTGGGGGTTAAAATAAAGATGACCCTCGGGTCTGCAGAACCCAAGGGAAAAGCCTTAGGTTGTCAAATGTAAAACCAAGGTTGGGCCTTGCTGGAGGAGTTTTATTTAAAGGGAACTGTCAAGGGGGTCCCATAACCCCTACCACGTAAGGAACGCAAAATCAAGGAACATAACACCAGTATGACGGAAACTAAGGCGGCAAGAGTGGAACAAAACACCAGGCAAAAGGTCGAGCCTTCCACCCTTTACCAAGTATATAGATGCATTAATTAAATAAGAGATATTGTGATATCCCAACATAAACATGTTCCAACATGGAGCAATCTTCAACTTCACCTACAACTAACAATGGTACAAGAGGGGCCGAGCAGAAGCGGTAACATAGCCAAAGAACGGTTTGCTGGGAAGGTGGGTTAGAGGCTTGACATGGCAATATGGGAGGCATGATAAACAAGTGGTAGGTAGCGCGACAATATCATTCTGCTTCCATGTCAAAACATTATATACTCTAGAATAATTGGTTTTCTCTACTTTTTACGTAGAGAACATTGTGTCCTCATCGTTATTACCCCGAAGTTCACTGAAACTTATTTCTTGGATTCGACGAGTAAAGTGAAGAAAGACTACAGAGGCATTATGAAGGTTCTCGATGAAGCACTGGTCAATTATACTAGCCGGGAAGGAGTGATTAGAGACGGATATGGAAAGTTTGTCAAATTTAAAGCGATACGCTTCGCCCACAAAACTGAATTTTGTTGCATCCAACAACAGGAAAACACTGATTCAGACGGCTACTACGTCGTCCACCACATGGAGGATTACACATGGGAGAGAGAATGCCTTAAAAAGAACTATGGCGTCATTGCATGGAGGAAGAAAATGGAGGAAATTATCCCAGGAGATAGTAGAGATGAGTTCAGACGCATCCGCTCAAGTTTGCTACCATCCTCAACAAGGATGACATCCACCATGTCGATGGTTTCAATGGCGGCGCACCTGCCAGCTCGAAGGAAATAAAAGCTCGTCTTAATAAGCAGGGCCGCGATGCTGACGAACCAGTGTCTCTTTCAGATCCAAGGAATAAATACATTAATGATCCTTATTATTGATGTAACAGGATAGTGATAGATAGCTATGTCGTTGTGGTTTTGTAAACTACTCGGTCGGCTACACATGTCATTCGTTCGTCTTATCGTACTTCAAAACTTTGGCTAGCTATCTTAATTTTAAGTGCTACACATAATTATTGTGGATATATTTTAATTAATGTTACCTAGCTTGAAATATTTTTTATCTTAAAAAATGCTGCCACGACACCATTTTTTGGCTGCCGTGGTAGCGTTTTTCCTATGCTTTAACACTAAGCAATGGCGTGGGAAGGATATGCAATGTGTTGGGGCAACAAACCCTGGGTCTATTGCCCAGACTGTGCACAGGCACGAGGTCAAGACTGAAGCACCAACCCAAGTCAGAGCTTGAAGGGCCAATGGATTTGGGGAACCAACATGCAGTCCAGAGAGACCAAGATCGAGAAACAAGAGCAAGATATCGGCAAGAGAAGGGCCTCCCATGTCGGACAGGCGAGGCCGGCAAAGGGCAAGGCCACTTCAAGAAGTAGGCAACCGAGGCACCCCGGCAAGGTCTGTCGGGGCTCGTGGGGGCAGAACCACCCCACCAACCACTCAAGCACGACCAACGTCATCAATCAGTGCAGTATCAAGCCGCAAGATGATTAAGTGGCAGCCGTTCACCACATGGCAGCCATTTCCTATATAAGAAGCCTACATATGACACCCATCCTGCAACATGTCAAGGAAACAGGCGCAGAGCTGGAAAGATAGCCTGGCAAGCCTTGCCGGGCGACTAGTGATGTGACACCAAGCGGCGCATTTAATGCATCCTGTTAGCCCGCAAAATTAGGTATGATAGCACTGCTCGCTATCATATCAGTGGACAATGACTACTTTGCCACTATGGTGACCCCTTAATCTATAAAAGGAGGCCCATGGCACCCGAAGGAGGGGTTAGAAGGTTGGAAAGTTGATGAACCCAAGCCACCATACGCACGTAGTCGCTGTGGCCCCGAGCCGAACCCTGTCGGGCAAGTGTACTACGAACCACCACATTCATTCCTCCATCAATCCACCAAAGCAGGAGTAGGGTCTTACGCCTCGCGGCGGCCCGAACCTGGGTAAATTGCTTGTATGCTCTCCACCGCGCTGCCGTGCGTTGGTCTGCTCTTTGTGCAACGCGACGTCCCCCAGCCGAACCAGCAAGGGGCCACCCGGTCCCATAGGTGGCCGCGGACATCCCGCGACATCTTTCGTGCGCCAGGTAGGGGGTCTCCTTTGCACGAACCTGAAAGTGTGCGCACCGCGTCATCTTCATCACCATCTTCATCCTAGACAACACCATCGACCATGGCGCCCAAGAAGAAATCTGGTGCTTAGGCCCATCCATCCAACTCGAAGGCTCCACCGCCCGTGACCTATAACGCCGTGAGGGACACGAGGACACGTGAGGACGTGGACGCTGCTTGATTGGAGCAGGTGGTGCCATTAATACCTCTCCCACGGCTGGCACAAGGGCCGGAGCTTCCAGAAGAGAACATCATCAGCAATGTCTCGACGGTCAGGCTCTACAAGGTACGGGCGAAGGGTTCACTCCGTATGCGCCCCCTCCTCTCACCGGCGAGCACAACCACAGCAACAGCACTCGGTACAGGGCGAGCCATCGCCTTCTGGTCGCCCCCACCATGGGAGCGACCGCGGCGCATGCGCCTCCTCCCGGGCGAGCTAACCAGACCGCTGCGTTCGATGGAGCCACTGATCTTCGAGCACCACCGCCGCATGACCCCGCTGCCCCGGTGGTCGTCCCACAGCAGCGTGAGCGCGGTGCCGCCGCCACTGGCGCCATCAGGAGCCAGGCGACGGTGTGGTCAGCGTCATCGACATCCATGCCAAGCACAGCCACGGAGGCCATGGCGTGAGCTGAGCTACTATTGAGGTTCCCGCCAGCAGCCGAGTAGATGGATGAATGGCGTGCCACCATCCAAAGCCTACTCGGTTTCGCTGAAGCTAGGGGCTCATGACGAGCTTGCCCACCGCAACCTCCCCAAGCGACAGCCATCGCCCGCACTACTGAGGGGGTCGTCCCCACGGTTCAGTCCCCACCACGGCAGCCGGCAAGGGTGCATCATAATCAGGACCCCGGCAACGTCTCGATGGCCCCTTCTGACCCTCGAGCATGTCTAGGCCAACGCCGAACCCCGGGACAGGCGGCGGGGAGATGCACGCGTCGTCGCCGAACGGCGCCACAACGACCCCCGCCAGACCGACGAGTGCGACTGCCTCGACGTCGATGAGCCTGCGCTCGGTGTTGGCGGGTGCCTGCCTTTCGAGGTCGGCTGCTGTAACGCCCACGATGCGGCTATAGCTCCCACGTGTCGAGGCACGACTTAGAGACATAACCGCATAGTGGTTTTGTCGCAAGAAGGGTCATCTTCACAACATCCCATGTAATGAACAAGACAAGGATAAATAGAGTTGGCTTACACTTGCCATGTCACACAATACATACATAATTCATACATCATCCAAATACACTCATAGTCCGACTATGGACAAACCAAAAGAAAAGAAGATAAACCCCGAGGTAGCGCTGCAAAGGGCTCTAGTTTGGACCAACATTCAGAGGAGCACTGGCTTGGGGGTTAAAATAAAGATGACCCTCGGGTCTGCAGAACCCAAGGGAAAAGCCTTAGGTTGTCAAATGTAAAACCAAGGTTGGGCCTTGCTGGAGGAGTTTTATTTAAAGGGAACTGCCAAGGGGGTCCCATAACCCCTACCACGTAAGGAACGCAAAATCAAGGAACATAACACCAGTATGACGGAAACTAAGGCGGCAAGAGTGGAACAAAACACCAGGCAAAAGGTCGAGCCTTCAACCCTTTACCAAGTATATAGATGCATTAATTAAATAAGAGATATTGTGATATCCCAACATAAACATGTTCCAATATGGAGCAATCTTCAACTTCACCTACAACTAACAATGGTACAAGAGGGGCCGAGCAGAAGCGGTAACATAGCCAAAGAACGGTTTGCTGGGAAGGTGGGTTAGAGGCTTGACATGGCAATATGGGAGGCATGATAAACAAGCGATAGACCGAACAACTAGCAAGGAAAGATAGAAGTGATATCGAGGGTAATGGTCATCTTGCCTGAAATCCCGCTAGGAAGAAGACTGAAACCATGAAGTAGACGAACCAACGTAGTCGAATGGATACTCAAAATCGCAAGGTAACCGGAACTATCAAGAAGAAGCAACATCCAGATAGAAGCAAACAACATGGTAAAGAACCATCACATAAACATGGCATGATGCACAATCAAGTATGATGCATGTCCGGTTTAATGAGGCATAGCCTCGCAAAGTGAAACAAACAATACTACAAATTAAGTGGAGCTCAATATGCAAAGAGTTGCATATTGACGAAACACCACATTCAGTTATTTAGTTATCTCTCGGTTATGTACCCAACAATATTAAATGTTGTTAAACATGCCAAGAGGTGAAACATATATAAACTAACTATTTAGGCAAGTTTAAATGAGGCCGGAAACAACAAACAACAATTCCGGAAAATCCTCATATGCAAATTTTAGAGTTGGTACTGTTCTGCCCTAAACCACATTTTAGAGTTGTTAAACATGCAAAGTAATGCCACCACGTTAATCTATGCATTTTTTACCCCATTTACATATAAAGTTTATTAAATTTGGAGCTACGGTTGTTAAGTTATGAAATAAATCATTTTAACATGGCATTTATGCAAATAAAACACAAATAGAATTTTAAACATTTTAACATGCATGAAAGTTGCAAATTATGAAACTAGATGAAATTCTAAGCAAGTTACATATATAATGTTTTTACATATGATGCACGGTGGTTGAGTTTTAATATGCATGAAGTGCAAGGGTTTTTTGCAATACTGGTTTCTCTGGATTATTGGACAAATTCGCGGGCAAAGAAAAAACATTGGGCCGAATTAGAGTACATTGGGCTGGGATTAGCTCACCATGGGTTGAGGCCCAATCAGTGGAGAGTCTGGCCGGGGTAGACAGGGAGCTGGGCTGGGCCGCAGCAAGCCGCGGATGGGCCGTCTGACGCGGGGCCCACTCGGACGGACGCAGAGCTGGTAGTCCTCCTCGTGCGCCCGCATGAGCAGGGAGGCCATGGTGGCGCCGACGCGAGAGGAAGGGAGGTCGACGGCGGGAGGCAGCGAGGTCGGACGGATCTAAACAGATCCGAGCCGGGCGGATGCATTCTCGGCGGTGGGAGGCGGATCTGGCGCGGTGGAGCTCGAGGTCATTCATAGCGGCGGCCTTCTTGCTCCTGCACGGGAGACAGAGAGAATGTGAGAGCAGAGAGAGGAGGTGAGGAGAGAGAGGCGGCGACCTGACGGGGCGGCGGTGACTGGCCGACCGGGCTCACGATGTAACACCCACGATGAGGCTATATCTCCCACCTATCGGAGCACGACTTACAGGCATAACCGCATTGTAGGCATGTCGCAAGAGGGGTAATCTTTACACATCCCATGTACTGAATAAGAAAGAGGTACAGAGTTGGCTTACATCACCACTTCACACAATACATAAATATAGCATTACATCATCCAGAATACAATCAAGGTCCGACTACGGAACCAAAATAAAGACAACCCCAAACGCATAACATCCCCGATCGCCCCAACTGGGCTCCACTACTGATCGTCTAGAAAGGAAATGTAGTAACGTCCTGAGTCCTCGTCGAACTCCCACTTGAGTTCAGTCGCATCCCCTGGAATGGCATCATCGGCACCTGCATCTGGTTTTGGAAGTAATCTATGAGTCATGGAGACTCAGCAATCTCACACCCTCGCGATCAAGACTATTTAAGCTTATGGGAATGAAAAGGTAGTGAGGTGGAGCTGCAGCAAGCACTAGCATATATGGTGGCTAACATACGCAAATGAGAGCGAGAAGAGAAGGCAAAGCACGGTCGAGAAGCTACAAAGATCAAGAAGTGATCCTAAAACTACTTACGTTCAAGCATAACACTAGACCGTGTTCTCTTCCCGGCCGCCGCCGAAAAGAGACCATCACGGTTACACACACCATTGATTCATTTTAATTAAGTTAAGTTTCAAGTTCTCTACAACCGGATATTAACAAATTCCCATCTGCCCATAACCGTGGGCACGGCTTTCGAAAGTTCAAATCCCTGCAGGGGTGTCCCAACTTAGCCCATCACAAGCTCTCGCGGTCAATGAAGGATATTCCTTCTCCCAGGACGACCTGATCAGACTCGGAATCCCGGTTACAAGACATTTCGATAATGGTAAAACAAGACCAGCAAGACCACCTGCTGTGCCGACAAATCCCTATAGGAGCTGCACATATCTCGTTCTCAGGGCACACCGGATAAGCTAAGCGTACGGGAGCCAACGTAACCCAAGTTGCCAAGGGACGACCCCGCACGATGCTCCAGGTTGGACCAACACTTAGAGAAGCACTAGCCCGGGGGTGGTTAAAATAAAGATGACCCTTGAGTCCGCGAAACCCAAGGGAAAAAGGCTGGGTGGCAAATGGTAAAACCAAGGTTGGGCCTTGCTGGAGGAGTTTTATTCAAGTCGAACTGTCAAGGGGTTCCCATTATAACCCGACCGTGTAAGGAACCCAAAATCAAGGAACATAACACTGGTATGACGGAAACTACGATGGCAAGACTGGAACAAAACACCAAGCATAAGGCCGAGCCTTCCACCCTTTACCCAGTATATAGGTCCATTAAAGTAGACAAGGTATAATAATGATATCCCAACAATAATCATGTTCCAACAAGGAACAAACTCCATTCTTCACCTGCAACTAACAAGGCTATAAGAGGGGCTGAGCAAAGCGGTAACATAGCCAAACAACGGTTTGCTAAGACAAGGTGGCTTAGAGGTTTGACATGGCAATATGGGAGGCATGAAAGCATGTGGTAGGTATCGCGGCATAGGCATAGCAATAGAGCGAGCATCTAGCGAGCAAAGATAGAAGTGATTTCGAGGCTATGGTCATCTTGCCTGCAAAGTTCTCCGAGTTGACGTAAGCTTGATCCTCGTAAGCGTACTCAACGGGTTCCTCGATCACATACTCGTCTCCTGGCTCTACCCAAAGCAAGAACATAAGAAACAGGGAACCACAATCAACCACGATGCAATGCGCAAGCAACATGATGCAAAACATGGCATGATATGCAGGATGTAATATGCAATGCATATGCGTGCTTCGGAAAGGAAAGATTGAACCAGGCATCAACTTGGCAAACCAAGAGTGCCGCTGGAAAGATGAGTTGATTTCGGTCGAAATCGATATAAAGATCACCGGAATCAGATGCACGGTTTGCAAATGGCAAGCAAAACAATAATGGCACAGATCTGCGATTAACAGCACGATGCCATCTAGAATGCAACAAGAAACTAAGCTACTGCACTCCAACATAGCAACAAAGCACATGGATGGGATCTACTCAAGATGCTTGACAAAAGATGAACACTAAGCTATGGCAAAAACACACAATAGCAGGCTCAAACAAGCATGACAAAAGTGCAAAAGATAACAACATCACAGACTTAGTGAAAATAACATGTCAAGATTTAACATCAGGAAGCAATGTTTAGAGCAAGATAACAACATGCTACATGATCAGATCATAGCAACACAAGGCATGGCATGAATCTACTCAAAACATATAACAAAAGTCCCTTAATGACCATAAGCCAAAAAGGATCATAAGATATGATGGGACCCATGTAAACATAGCTAGTTTCGTTAACAGATTCAGACTTTGCAGAAAAACTGGACATGGCAAAAGCAGAGTTACGTAGGCATGTTTGCGAGCTCAATGCACTCACCACAAGGCATTGCATGACAAACTAAGCATATACCCAGCAAGAAGACATGATCAAGAAGCTAACCATGGCAAGAACAATCTCATAGCATGCATGGATCAACTACAACAACCTTGGCAAAATTGATTAACACGTAAACAATCTGCCAGGAATGTTTTATAGCAAAAGTAGTGCAAGATTGAGTCATGCTAGGGTACTTCATAATTGCAAACAAAGACATGGATGGATAGAACATAACAATATCTCAAAAGCATCCTTACTGAACATGCTCAAAAGAGGCATGGATCACTCTGTAGCAACATGAATACATGGCATCAAAATAACATCAGGGAAATGACTTAGAAGGATTCTAAGTCCCTGAAATCAGCAACATCACGAGAGCTACTTTGCATGCTTGTTCTAGTCACCACATTGATCACAAAAATACATGGCATACACCCCTGTAAAGATGGCATGGCATAGCCCCAAATACATGTAGGGCTCAAGTTCATAGGAGGCACATAATAATCATGGCAAAAATGACAAATGCCCATATTCTGTTAAGAAACAGAAACTAACATTTTATAGCACTCTTGCAACAGCATTTTAGGCATCAAGATGGAATCAAACACGCATGGTGCAATGGAATGAAATGAAGATGACATCCAGGCGAACAATTTGATATATCACACACGCAAAACGGAGCTATGAGCACAAAGTTATGATGCGATGAACATGCCATGAAAATATGGGGGACTTAGGGAAAAATCACCTCCGAATCCCAAATCTATGGTTTCGGGGGCGAGGATCGAGGTCCATCAGATTTGGATCTCACGGTGGCCGGAGTCGAGGAAGGCTGCCGGAGGTTCGCCGGAGAGAGAGTGGACGCGGTGGCCGGAGCGGGCTCAGCAGCGGCCGGGGAAGGTGCGGGCGGCAGCGGCCACAGGCGCGGCCGGTGGGCAGCGGCGGCGGACGGCCGCGGTCGCCGGCGACGTGGAGGGGAGCGGCGAGGTGCGGGCGAGGTGGCGGGCGAAGGCGGCGGCCGGAGTTGGCGGCGGGGCTGCGCCGGCAGTCGCGGGTGCGGGGAGGCGCGGGGGCGCAGGCGGTGGCGATGGCGATGGGCCGGGCGGGCCCGATCCGGGCTCGCCGGGCCGGCAGCGGAGGCGGGCGGTGCGTGACACATGTCACGAGCGGGTTGGCTGGAGCACGGCGGCGGACGCGTCCGGCGCTGTTCAGACGTGTCCGCGCGGAGAGAGAGTGGTGCTAGGGTTTGGACCCGGGATTTTGGACGGGGAAGGCATATTTATAGATTCTAGGAGCTAGGAGAGTCCAAATGAGGTGCGATTTTCGGCCACGCGATCGTGATCGAACGACCAAGAGGATGGAGGGGGTTTGGATGGGTTTTGGGCCACTTTGGAGGGGTGTTGGGCTGCAACACACATGAGGCCTTTACGGTTCCTCGGTTAACCGTTGGAGTATCAAACGAACTCCAAATGGCACGAAACTTGACAGGCGGTCTACCGGTGGTGTATGTAACGCCCTCGATGCGGCTATATCTCCCACGTGTCGAAGCACGACTTAGAGGCATAACCGCATTGAAAGCAATGTCGCAAGTGAGGTAATCTTCACACAACCCATGTAATACATAAGGGAAAGAGATACATAGTTGGCTTACAATCGCCACTTCACACAATTACATGAATAAAGCATTACATCAACCATATACAATCAAGGTCCGACTATGGAACCAAAATAAAAGGAGACTACCCCAAATGCTACACAGATCCCCGATCGATCCCAACTGAGCAACTAGAACGAAACAACATAAAGGACAAGATCTTCAATGGGCTCCTCCTTGAGCTTGGGTGCGTCATCTGGACGGTTCAACGGCACCTGCAAGCTGGTTTTGGAAGTATCTGTGAGTCACGGGGACTCATCAATCTCACACCCTCGCTATCAAGACTATTTAAGCTTATAGGAATGGCAAAGGTATGATGTGGAGCTGCAGCAAGCGACTAGCATATATGGTGGCTAATATATTGGCAAAAGAGAGCGAGAAGAGAAGACAAAAGCACGGTCGAACAACTATGATCAAGAAGTGATCCTAGAACAACCTACGTCAAGCATAACTCCAACACTGTGTTCACTTCCCGGACTCCGCCGGAAAGAGACCATCACGGTTACACACGCGGTTGATGTATTTTAATTAAGGTCAACTTCAGGTTTTCTACAACCGGACGTTAACAAATTCCCATCTGCCCATAACCGCGGGCATAACTTTCGAAAGTTCAAATCCCTGCAGGGGTGTCCCAACTTAGCCCATCACAAGCTCTCACGGTCAACGAAGGATATTCCTTCTCCCAAGACATTCCGATCAGACTCGGCATCCAGGTTACAAGACATTTCGACAATGGTAAAACAAGTCCAGCAACACCGCCCGAATGTGCCGACAAATCCCGATAGGAGCTGCACATATCTGGTTCTTAGGGCACACTCAGATGAGCTCTCCATACAACTAAAACCAAACCTCGAGTTTCCTCGAGGGGGCGCTGCACAGGGCTCTAGTTTGGACTAACACTCGGAGGAGCACTGGCCTGAGGGGGGTTAAAATAATGATGACCCTCAGGAGCGCGACTACCAAGGGAAAAGAAAAGGCTAGGTGGCGAATGGTAAAACCAATGTTGGGCATTGCTGGAGGAGTTTTATTCAAGGCGAACTATCAAGGGGTTCCCATTATAACCCAACCGCATAAGGAACGCAAAATCCGGGAACATAACACCGATATGACGGAAACTAGGGCAGCAAGAGTGGAACAAAACACCAGGCATAAGGCCGAGCCTTACACCCTTTACCAAGTATATAGATGCATTAATTAAATAAGAGATATTGTGATATCCCAACAAAATATCCATGTTCCAACATGGAACAAGCTCCAATCTTCACCTGCAACTAACAACGCTATAAGAGGGGCTGAGCAAAGCGGTAACATAGCGGTAACATAGCCAAACAACGGTTTGCTAGGACAAGGTGGGTTAGAGGCTTGGTTCAACAATATGGGAGGCATGATAAGAAAGTGGTAGGTATCGCAGCATAGGCATGGCAAAAGAGCGAGCATCTAGCAAGCAAAGATATAAGTGATTTCGAGGGTATGATCATCTTGCCTGAAATCCCGCAAGGAAGAAGAAACGAGTCCATGAAGAAGACAAACGGGCGTAGTCGAACGGGTCCTCACAAACGCGACATTATCGGAACCAACCCGAAGAAGCAAACACCGGAAAGAAGAACACAACATAGTAAACAACCAACACATGAACATGGTATGATATGCGGGATGCGGTATGCGATGCATATGCATGATTTACAAAGGAATGATTGAACCTGGCCTCAACTTGGAAATCCAAGAGTTACACTGGAAAGGTGAGATGATTTCGGTTGAAATCGATATAAAGATCACCGGAATCGGATGCACGGTTTGGAAATGGCAAGCAAAACAAATATGGCACCGGTTTGCGATAAACAGCAAGTAGCCATATAAACGCAACAAGTTAAATATGCTACAGCACTCAAACATGGCAACAAAATACATGGCAGGGATCCAATCAACAAGCTTGACAAAATATGAACACTGAGCTATGGCTAATTCACTCATTAACAGGTTCAAACAAGCATGGCAAAAGAGCAAATGATAACAGGTTTCAGACTTAGTGAAATTAACACAAGTCTAGAATTTAACATCAGGAAGCACACTTTAGAGCATGAACACTACATGCTACAGGAACTTATCATGGCAAAGCAAGACATGGCATCAAGATACTCAACACACTTAACAAAAGTCCCTTATTGATCTTGAGCCAAAAGGGATCAGAGAATACAATTGCAAGCATGTGAACATGGCAAAAACATAAAAAGATTCAGACTTAGTGAAAACCTGGAGCATGCAAAACAGTTAACGAGTAGGCATGTTTATGAGCTCGATGCACTCACTATAGAGCATGGCATGACAAACTAAGCATACACCCATCAAGAATACATAGCATAGAAGCTATACATGGCAAGAACAACAACATAGCATGCACGGATCAATAGCAACAAGCTCGGCAAAATTGCTAAACATGTTAACAATCTGCCAGGAACATTTTATAGCAAAAGTAGAGCTCGATTGACTCAAGCTAGGGTGCTCCATAAATGCAAACAAAGACATGGATGGATATAGCACCACAATATTAACAAAACATCCTTACTGATCATCCTCAAAAGAGGCACGGATCACTAGGAAACAACATGAACATATGGCATAACAACAAAAACAGGACAAGGACTTAGTGAAATTCTAAGTCCCTGAAATCAGCATTAACGAGTACGCTACTTTGCAAGCTTGTGCTAGTCACCAAAAATATCACAAAAATACATGGCATACATCCCTGTAAAGATGGCATGGCATATAACAAAATACATGTAGAGCTCAGGACCATAGCATGCACACAATAATCATGGCAAAAATGACAAAAGTCTTTGCTGAAATAGATCTGACAAATTACTCACATAGCCCTCTTCCAACAGCATTTTGGGCATCAAGACGAGCTCAAATGAAAATGATGCAATGAGATGTAATGATGTACTCGCCGAGACGAACATTTCGATATGCTACACGCACAAATCGGAGCTACGGATACAGAGTTATGGCATGTCAAAGATTGCATAAAATTACTGGAAACTGGGACTTGGTAAAAAAACGACCTCCGGGAAAAGTCAACAGGCGGGGATGGGCCGAATCGGCGATGAGGCAGGCCGGCGCTGGAGGGGTTTTGGGCCTCGGCGGAGATGGGCCGCAGGGAAGCCCATGGATGCGCGTGCGCGGTCAACGCGGCTGCTTCGTCGTCCTCCTCGATCCCTCCTGGATCGAGGGAGCTAGGGACGATGGCGCCCGACGATGATGGCGAGGCGGCGGAGCCGAGGCGAGGCGGGGCGGGGACCGGCCGGATCCATCCCTGGTGGCAGCAGGCTCGGGCGGTGCCAGACACTCTGGGCGGCAGCGGGCGCTGGAAGTGGCGCGGGTGCCATGGCGTCGGGAGGCGAGCAAGTCGCGTGTGGCGCGGCTTCCGGTGGTGACGCATCGGGCATGGCAGCGGGGAGGCACACGGCGGAGTGGCGCTCCGGCGCGGAGGCGGAGCATCGGGCATGGTGGCGGGGATGAACAGGCACGGGGCGGCAGCGCTTAGGGCCGGGCGGACCCGCGATGGGCTCCGCCGGGCCGCGCGGTGGGAGGACGCCGGAGGGACATGTGGCGTGGTCCGATTGGGCGAGGGCGGCGGTCGGCTGACGTGGCGGCTCGCCATTGGCCGGGGTGAGGTGGCCGGTGGACGCGTCCAGCATGGACGGACATGTCCGGCGGCGCGAAGGGAAGTGAGATCTAGGGTTTCGTCCGCGAATTTGGAAGGGTTGCACATATATATAGGTAGAGGGAGCTAGGAGAGTCCAAATGAGGTGCGGTTTGCGGCCACGCGATCGTGATCGAATGACCGAGATGATGGATAGGTCTTAGGTGGGTTTTCGGCCACTTTGGAGGGGGTGTTGGGCTGCAACACACACGAGGCCTTTTCGGTCCCTCGGTTAACCGTTGGAGTATTAAACGAAGTCCAAATGGCACGAAACTTGACAGGCGGTCTACCAGTAGTAAATCAAGGCCGCATGACAAGTATCGGTCCAATCCGAAAACATTTAACTCCCACACACGAAAAGAGGTAGAAAGGGACACCGGATGACATAGGGAGCGCTGGATTGCAAAACGGACAACGGGGAAAATGCTCGGATGCATGAGACGAACATGTATGCAAATGAAATGCACATGATGACATGATATGCAAATGCATGACACGCAAGCAATGACAAGGCAACAACAGCGAATAACTGGAAGATACCTGGCACATCGGTCTCGGGGCATTACAGTGTACCAAGGCCACTTGGGAAATCTCGGTCCAATCCGAGAACGTTTAACACCCGCACACGAAAAGAGGCAAAAGGGGATGTCAGAGACGTAGGAGTGCCGGAATGCAAAACGGACAACGGGGAAAATGCTCGGATGCATGAGACGAACACTTATGCAAATGCGATGCACATGATGACATGATATGAGATGCATGACATGGACAAAATGCAAAACGAAGACAAAACCCAACCACGTGAGAATATCATAACTTAGAGCCGAAAATGGCAAGAGTTGGAATACAAATATGGCAAGTTACATACGAGGCGTTACACATGAGGCAGCGCGGCACGGTGGGAGCTCAGGATTGGCCTTCTCTCGATCCAGATCGAGCGGGGCGCTCGGGCGCAGGGGGGCCGCGGTGGGGAGCGGGAGGCGATGGGACGGGCGGCGGTGTGGGACGGGCGCCTCGGGCCCGGTTGCCGCCCAGGGCGGGCCGACGATGGGCTTCATGGGCCGGCACAGCTGGGAGGAGCAGGAGGGCGATGTGGAGGCTTCTAGATGGCCGAGGGAGTGCCGGTGAGTGAGGTGACGTGTAGGGATTGGCTGGAGACACGGCGGCAGCGGCGACAAGTGGCGGCCAGAGGCTGGAGTGGCGCGGATTCTGAGTAGGGGGGAGGCTATAGGTAGTGGAGGCTAGGCTAGACCAAATTTGGAAGAGAGGGGGTTTATATAAGGTAGGAGCTAGGGATAGGGGGTTTTACTCCGTTTTAGAGCCGTTCGATCGACATCGGATAGTTCAGAGCAGAGGGGTAGAGTATGTGGGCTAGTGGGCTGTGTAGAGTGGCTAGGGAGAGAATAGAAGAGAGGTCGGACAGCAGTTTCAGGGACGGAAACGTCCGACGAATAAATCGACCATATTGCGGGTGTATGCTTAACGGTTGGGCTATCAAATGAGCTCCGAATGTGACGAAACTTGGCAAGCGGCCTACTGACAACATAACAACACCACACGTAAACTTTCATCCCATTCCGAGAACATTTTCTGGCCACTTATAAAATAATATTTCGGACATGCCGCGGGCGCGTGCGAGTGGGGATGGGCTCAGAACGGACAACAGAAAGAACTAGGAGACCCGTATGGATGCAAGTTTTGAAAATATGATGATGCAATGCACATGATGACATGGCAAGATGCAACATGCAAGAAAAGACATGGCAATGACGACGAATAACTGGAAGGCACCTGGCGCATCGGACTCGGGGCGTCATAACACTCCACCACTACAGGAGGATCTCGTCCTGAGATCTAGGATGGCACCGGAGAGAAGCAGAAAAGGAAGAGGAGAGGTAAACTAAGTTGCTTCTTGGAAAAACGAGTGAGACCATGAACCTTGAGAGGTTGAACAAATTGGATGAAAGAATACAACGAAGATGAACAAAGTTGAAAACACTCCGTTAAAAAAGAGGAACAAGGAACATTACCGGAACCTTGTAGGTTGAAAGACATAAGAAAAGGGTTACAATGGCCAAGAAGTACTTGCAAGCACACCAGTTGAAACGAGATGTACAACAAACAATGAAGATCAATTACGACAACACTCCGGTTGGAAATGGAAGGCATAGAATACGAACTTGGCAAAATAAAAGCACTTGGATGTGACTCCAGTTAGAAGAGGAATGATAGACACAACACTCCAGTTAGAACAAGATAGAGAAGGAATAAGAATGATATAATTTGGACAACACTCCGACTGTAAATAGAAGGAATTGAACATGAACTTTACAAGATGAGAGGACACTTGATGAAATCAACAACACACTTCCTCTGGAATAAAAGTAAGAATGGAATCAAAAGAACGGAGAAGAAAACAACATGTTCTACCTGAAATGAATTTAAGAGAGCATCCTTAAAAAGAAGGATAGAACGGAGTTGTTGGAAAATCAACAACGAAAAGAACAAGCTTGTAGTGGGCTTATAGAGAACATCTCAAAACTATGAGGTGAAATTCTACCACTAACGAAAACAATAGATTGGATTTATATCAACAAGGAGACGAGAAAATTATTTCACCGGGAGGATAAATGAAGAACTTGGGTTATTTATAAGCAACATAAATAGCAACAATCCTTAGGGAAAGCTTTAGGTGAAATATAACCCAAGATAACTGCAATGAAGAGATTGATGGGTTGCAAACGATCTCTTGAACGAATTGAAAATGATGGGTTTAAAATATGTCATTCCGGACAACTTGTGAATCATGAAACATGAAGGGAAATTGTCAAGAGTGACATAACACCACCTCAAAAGATAAGAGAGAAAGAATTGCACTTCGGAATGCAAGATGAAGAATGCTTGAACTCCTCAATTCAAGACATGTGTTGATCACCCTGTTTGATTTAGAGTATGGCTTGGTGGATCATAACTTCACGAGAAAACTTGAAGAACAATTGGAGAATTAAAAGAATCCTTGACGAACCACCGTGTACAAAAACTCTCGAAGAACTCCGGATAGATAAAAAGAAGGTCGCAAGGAAAGGAAGATTGAAAAGAATAAGATGAATCCTTGCATTGATTAGATGGAGCTTCGTGATGAGATAATGCGGAAAATCTTGGAACTTCGGAAAAGAAAAGATGAAGCATCTCGAATCGAGAAATGTGACATGATGAAGAACTCTGGAAAGAAGAAACTAGATCACTTGGATGAAACAATAATAAGAATTATGTTATGCGTATCCTTCATCAATTAAATTGATGACAAGCAATGGACTTGGCATACTACTTATTCTTTTTGAAAAGATTGAAGAGATATAGCCAAACTTGAGAAAAGTCTTCAACGATCCACCGGTAGGATTGGAAACAACGAATGAATTAATATGATAAACAAGGAAGAGATCTCTTGAAGGAACCACCATAAGAATTGAAAATGAATGAAGAAAAGATAAAGGAACACTAGGAAGAATTATAAAAAGAACGAAGATACTTGAGAGAATTTAGATACATGACAACGAATAGATCATGAGCTGATTAGAGAATACTTGAATGATTCACCGGTAAGATTTGTAGAACGATAGTTCAAAGCTGAGAATGAATAAACCCAAAATGATGGACTTCGTAGGAATAAAATGGAAAGAACTCATGAAATGCTTCGGATGGGTATGAAAAGAATTCTCACAATCAAAAACAATTATTAGAGGATGGCATTGAGCTTGAACTTCACATCTTTGTGAGAATGGATAAGATTTGGAGGAGAAACTCTTCTTCCGTCTTCAAATGTTGAGAATGATGCTGAGAAACACCACCATGAATTGTTGAGGCACTCCGGGATGAAGAATAGAAAAGTTGAACCAACGATGAAAAGAATTTGAAAGATCTTGGAGAGAGACATTTTCCTGATGATAATTCATTATTACGTCAAACTTTGAAAAAATTTGAGAATAACTCCGAAAAATAGAAGAGTGAACTAAGATCCTGGGAAAATACCTATGGGTTATGGCCCCACTCAAGATAAACACCTTTGGAAAGATTTTGAAGAGAGATTGCACCGGTTTAAATAAGTGTCTTGAATGAGATAACAACCTCGAAATAACTTGAACGGATCGAGAATGGAAACATGAATCTTTTGAGAGATCTTCAACACTCCGGAACCCTTGAATCACGAGAAGTGAATGATTAAGAGGTGCATGTGCATCGGAAAGCATTTGAAACAAGGAAAGGAATATGATCAACACCGAAAGCTTGAATTGAATCCACCAGAGAGAAGAAAAGAGAATGAAGAATGATGAACTTGAAACTCCTGCCATCTTCATGATAATCACCGGGTAATAACATTGATTGAGCAAGAATGAAGAGACTTCACATGAATAAAGTGGATAGTTGATTAAGAAATCCGAGTCCTTGAAGAAAAAGGGTGGGTGGGAAGGAAAAAAAAGGCAACTTGGGACGGATGGTGTGAACACCACTAAGAAGAACTGAAATTTAATCTCGCAAATCTTGAAATGATCGGATCCACTTGAAGAGACGCACACCGGTTGGAAAGAATTGAAAAGACAACCTTGATGATGAAGAAGGATTAGCATCCACATAGAAATATGAGAACACCCCTTAGGGAAGGTATGGAATCAACACTTGACATTGAAGCAACTCGAATACCACAACTCAAAACAAAACAAAGGATTGGCTTGCAAAATAAGCCGGAAACAAACATATGATTGAGATTTCGTCCGAAATTTTTGTGGTGGGGCCCACACGGGCTCGATCGTACAACACCATCATGTACAAGGTGGTGCACATGAAATATGAAGCGTCCCCGAGTCAACATAGCCAAGGACTCTTTAAGACACAATGAGACCACTGTAAAACCAACCGTGGATAGGCGGACCTCTAGACGTCGAACCCCAATCTCATATCATGCATCTGTCGGAAAGATATCCTAGGAGCTACTTGAATTCCCACCTATAAACTCCCGAAACTTTCTATTTATGCAATCTAGTGTTGGGGATACAGGGAGGCACAATATATATCACACAACTAACAAGCCCTACGCTCCAACTGTATCCATCCGTCAACACATAACCAAGAAAACTCCGGAAATCGTGTACCTCAACCTTCGAAAAGCATCAGTTATACGAGTTATGGCAATAATCCCGACCACCCGCCCCAGTACTGGGTGGCGTCAAGGTTATCTCACCAACAACTGCATAAAAGAGATTTTCAATGTCGGCGAACTCAGGTATTCCAGAACTACAACGATAAAATTGTGATGACAACACCTCGGAGCTCTGCTCCCCGGGACACTGCCACAACCCCTAAATGTCAGGAGGCACCAAGAACAATGTTCTCATCACAAGAATATCAGAACAATTCCAAGATACCCACGTGATCCTAAAAAAATTTGTGAAATTTGAGGAGAGGAGAGTTAAAACATCTACATCAGGAGGCCTCACCAGAGCGACAAAGGGACTGAGGAGTAAAAAGAAACCAACTCTACGATATATAATCCTAAGACTCAAAACATTTTGTTCTAGACTCAACAACATCAGTGATTCGATCAAGCAGGGGGCTCCTAAGTCGGGGATGGCTCTGATTACCAACTTGTAACGCCCACGATGCGGCTATAGCTCCCACGTGTCGAGGCACAACTTAGAGACATAACCGCATGGTGGTTTTGTCGCAAGAAGGGTCATCTTCACAAACATCCCATGTAATGAACAAGACAAGGATAAATAGAGTTGGCTTAGACTCGCCACTTCACACAATACATAAATAATTCATACATCATCCAAATACACTCATAGTCCGACTACGGACAGACCAAAAGAAAAGAAGATAAACCCCAAATGCTAAATCCCCGATCATCCCAACTGGGCTCCGCTACAGATCATCAGGAAACGAAACATAGTAACGACCAAGTTCCTCGTCGAACTCCCACTTGAGTTCGGTAGCATCACCAGCACTAGTATCATTGGCACCTATAACTGTTTGGAAGTATCGGTGAGTCATGAGGACTCAACAATCTCACACCCGCGAGATCAAGACTATTTAAACTTATGGGTAGGATAAGGTAATGAGGTGGAGTTGCAGCAAGCACTAAGCAAAATATGGTGGCTAACATACGCAAATAAGAGTAAGATGAGAAGCTACGCAACGGTCAAAAAGATAGAAGTGATCAAGAAGTGATCCTAAAACTACTTACATTCAAGCATAACACAAGACCGTGTTCACTTCCCGGACTCCATCGAAAAGAGACCATCACGGCTACACATGCGATTGATTCATTTTAATTAAGTCAAGTGTCAAGTTCTCTACAACAGGATATTAACAAATTCCCATCTGCCACATAACCGCGGGCACGGCTCTCGAAAGTTTATACCTTGCATGGGTGTCCCAACTTAGCCCATCACAAGGTCTCACGGTCAACGAAGGATATTCCTTCTCCCGGAAAGACCCGATCAGTCTCGGAATCCCGATTACAAGACATTTCGACAATGGCAAAACAAGACCAGCAAAGCCGCCTGAATGTGCCGACAAATCTTGATAGGAGCTGCACATATCTCGTTCTCAGGGCACACCGGATGAGCAATCCGTACAACTAAAACCAGCCCTCAAGTTTCCCCAAGGTAGCACTGTAAAGGGCTCTAGTTTGGACCAACACTCAGAGTAGCACTGGCCCGGGGGTTAAAATAAAGATGACCCTCGGGTCTGCATAACCCAACGGAAAAGGCTTAGGTTGTCAAATGTAAAACCAAGGTTGGGCCTTGCTGGAGGAGTTTTATTCAAAGCGAACTATCAAGTGGGTCCCATAACCCCAACCGCGTAAGGAACGCAAAATCAAGGAACATAACACTGGTACGAGGGAAACTAAGGTGGCAAGAGTGGAACAAAACACTAGGCAAAAGGCCGAGCCTTCCACCCTTTACCAAGCATATAGATGCATTAATTAAATAAGAGATATTGTGATATCCCAACATAAATATGTTCCAACATGGAGCAATCTTCAACTTCACCTGCAACTAACAACACTATAAGAGGGGCTGAGCAAAAACGGTAACATAGCCAAACAATGGTTTGCTAGGAAGGTGGGTAAGAGGCTTGACATGGAAATATGGGAGGCATGATAAACAAGCGGTAGGTAGCGCGACATAGTGATAGAACGAACAACTAGAAAGCAAAGATAGAAGTGATATCGAGGGTAATGGTCATCTTGCCTGAAATCCCTCTAGGAAGAAGACTGAAACCATGAAGTAGACGAACCAACATAGTCGAATGGATCCTCACAATCACAACGTAACCGGAACTATCAAGAAGCAACAACCGGAAAGAAGCAAACAACATGGTAAAAAACCATCACATAAACATGGCATGATGCACAATCAAGTATGATGCATGTCCGATTTAATGAGGCATGGCTTGGCAAAGTGCAACAAACAATACTACAAATTAAGTGGAGCTCAATATGCAAAGAGTTGCATATTGACGAAACACCACATTCAATTATTTAGTTCTCTCTCGGTTATGTACCCAACAATATTAAGTGTTTTTAAACATGGCAAGAGATGAAACATATATAAACTAACTATTTAGGCAAGTTTAAATGAGGCCGGAAACAACAAACAACAATTCCAGAAAATTCTCATATGCAAATTTTAGAGTTGGTACTGTTCTGCCCTAAACCATATTTTAGAGTTCTTAAACATGTAAAGTGATGCCACCACATTAATCTATGCATTTTTCACCCCATTTACATATAAAGTTTATTAAATTTGGAGCTATGGTTGTTAAGTTATGAAATAAATCATTTTAACATGGCATTTATGCAAATAAAACACAAACACCATTTTAAACATTTTTAACATGCATTAAAGTTGCAAATTATGAAACTAGATGAAATTCTAAGCAAGTTACATATATAATGTTTTTACATATGATGCATGGTGGTTGAGTTTTAGTATGCATGAAGTGCAATGGGTTTTTTGCAATACTGGTTTCTCCAGATTATTGGACAAATTCGCAGGCAAAGAAAAAAACACACTAGGCAAAATTAGAGTACTGTGGGCTGGGGTTAACTCACCATGGGCTAAGGCCCAATTGGTGTTGAGTGTGGTGGGGTAGACAGGGAGCTGGGTTGGGCCGCAACAAGCCACGGATGGGCTGTCTGATGCGGGGGCCACCCGGATGGACGCGAAGCCGGTCGTCCTCCTCGTGCGCCCGCACGAGCAGGGAGGCCATGGCGGCGCCGACGCAAGAGGCGGGGAAGGTGGACTGTGGGAGGCAGCTAGGTCGGCCGGATCCGAACAGATCCGAGCCAGGCGGATCCATTCCCGGCGGTGGGAGGCGGATCTGGCACCGTGGAGCTTGATGTCGTTCATAGCGGCAGCCTTCTTGCTCCTGCATGGGAGACAGAGAGAAGGTGAGAGCAGAGAGAGGATGTGAGGAGAGAGCGGCGGCGACCTGATCGGGCGGTGGTGACCGATCGGCGGGGCTCGCGAGGTAGCGGGGCATGGTGGGAGCTCGGGATCGGCCTTCTCTCGATCCAGATCATGCGGGGCGCTCGGGCGCAGGGGGCGTGGCGGCGGGGAGCAGGAGGCGACGCGACGGGCAGCGGTGCGGGACGGGTGCCTCGGGCCCGGGGTGGGCCGACGATGGGCCTCGCGGCCCGGCGCGGCTGGAAGGACCAAAAGGGCAATGTGCAGGCTTCTGGTAGGCCAAGGGGGTGCCGGTGAGTGAGCTGGCGCGCGGGGATTGGCTGAAGACGCGACGGCGGTGGTGACAAGTGGCGGCCAGAGGCTGGAGCGGCGCGGATTCTGAGGAGGGGGAGGATAGAGGTAGGTGGAGTCTAGGGTAGACAAATTTGGAAGGGAGGGGGTTTATATAAGGTAGGAGCTAGGGTTAGGGGGTTTTACTCCGTTTCAGAGCCGTTCGATCGACATCAGACAGTTCGGAGTGGAGGGGTAGAGTAGGTGGGCTAGTGGGCCATGTAGAGTGGCTAGGGAGAGAATACAAGAGAGGCCTGATAGCAGTTTCGGCAACCAAAACGTCCGACGAATAAATCGACTATATTGCGGCTGTATGCTTAACGGTTGGGCTATCAAACGAGCTCAGAATGCGATGAAACTTGGCAGGCGGCCTACTCACAACATAACAACACTGCACGAACTTTCATCCCATTTCGAGAACATTTTCTAGCCACTTATAAAATAATATTTCGGACGTGCCGCGGGCCCGTGCAAGTGTGGATGGGATCAGAACGGACAACAGAAAGAACTGGGAGACCCGGACAGATGCAAGTTTTGAAAACATGATGATGCAATGCACATGATGACATGGCAATATGCAACACGCAAGAAAAGACATGGCAATGCCGGCGAATAACTAGAAGACACCTGGCGCATTGGACTCGGGGTGTCACAGCTTCCCGACCTTTACACGAGAGCTGCGGCAAGTCCGTTGGCTGTCCATTCGCACGTTCAAGACAGAGATACCAGAGAAGTATGATGGAAGGCTGAACCCGGCAGAGTTTCTGAGCATCTACACCATCGTTGTTCAGGCTACCGGGGGAAGAGATGAGAAGGTGTTCGCCAACTACTTCCCTTTGGCCCTCAAGTCCAATGTGAGGTCTTGGCTGATGCATCTGCCGGAGAACTCCATTTCGTCATGGGCAGACCTGTGCCACGAGTTCATCAGCGCCTTCACCGGTGGCTACCAAGAGCCCGGCAGGCCCAGCAACCTGCAGCTTCTCCAGCAGAAGGAAGGAGAAACCCTCTGTAAGTATTTGCAGAGATTCAGTAAAGTCCATAGAAATATTCCAAATATCCATTCAGTAGCTATTATAGCAGCTTTCCAGTCCAATGTGCTCAACTACCGCATTTGTTCCAAAATGAATGTGTGGTTGCCCAAGACTGTGAAAGAACTATATACGCTAGTGGATAAATGTGTCCGGATGGAAGAAGGAAGGAAGTTGCCCGGAGAAGAAGATTGCACTAATGTTGATTCAGAAGATGAAGATGAATCAACTAGTCACGAGAAAGGAAAGAAGCACAATAAGAAGCCAAGAGATAAGGCAGTAATGATTGTGGAAGGATCGGGCACGCCTAGTACCGACAGGAAGGCCAAGGTTGAGGCCCCCAGGAAGGAATCTTCCGCATGCATTGCCTGCCGGGAAGCCGCTGTCACCAAAAAGGTTGGGAAAGGGGATGGGTCGTACTGCAAGATCCACCAAACCAAAGGCCACGACCTTCAGGAGTGTTACCAGGTTGAGCAGCTCATCAAGAATTAAAGGGCAGAGTATGATAAGAGTGACAAGGAGAAAGGTCAGAATGCTGCTGGCGGTAAGGGCTGGGGTGGTGAACCAAATCGCCCCGGTAGACCCTTTTGGAACCAAGGAAAGCCCACCAGGGGCCAAGAGAGGGAAATCTGTGATGATGCCAGTGATGGAGGGGATGAAGAGGAAACTAGAGAGTAGTAATTTCAGAAGGCCACTAACACCCTGTGCATGGATGGGGGTGCATCTTTGCACACCTCTCATCGCCAACTCAAGTGATGGGAACGAGAGGTCAAAGATGTGGGACCAGTGCCAGAGGCCCGGAAACTGCTCAAATGGTCCCGCATACATCATCTTTGACGAAGAGGATCACCCTGATCGCACCACTGCGGTAGGGTGTTTGCCCTTGTTGGTCTCCCCAACAATTCGCAACCTCAAGGTTAAAAAGATGCTAGTGGACGGCGGGGCCGGGTTGATTCTGATTTCCCCAGTAGTTATCAGAAAGCTTCAGATAGGAGAAGAAGAGCTAGAGGTCACCGGCACGTTTCAAGGATTTAATCCTGGCAGGAGTCATCCTAAGGGGAAGATTACGTTGCCGGTGACGTTTGGGGGAGAGCTGAACTATCGGACTAAGAAGATTGTGTTTGATGTGGTTGATCTCCCCCTGTTGTACAATGGGATTTTTGGACAACCAGCCCTGGCCAAGTTCATGGTAGCATCCCACTATGCTTACAACACCTTGAAAATGCCCGGGCCACTGGTGGTCCTCAGTATACCATCTGATGAGAAGGATGCAATTATCTATGTGGACAAGATGTATCAGGATGCAGTTGCAACGGAAGCGGCAGCAATGACAGTTTCTGCCAAGGAGAGCAAAGGAAAGAAGAGGGATTGTAGGACCTCTGGCAAGGAGTTTGGGAAGCGTGCCCCCTCCGAGTGCACGACACCCATTGACGACGTGCCGGAGTGTTCCAACGGCAAGAGATCCAAGGCTACTCTACCCCAAGTGAAGAAGGTCCCGGAAGGGCTTGCTGGCGTTGATGGTACTTTCACTATCAGCGCCACCCTCGATGACAAACAGGAAAGCGCGCTCGTTGCCATCCTGTGGGTGAATATCGATGTGTTTGCTTGGCAACAATCTGATATCCCCGGTGTTCCTAGGGAGGTAATTGAGCACCACCTTGTTGTCTGCCTACATGCCCAACCCGTCAAGCAGAAGGAACGGAAGTAGACCTTTGAAAGGCAGCAGTTCATTGCCGAAGAGATCAAGAAATTGGAGGTAGCTGGTTTGGTCAAAGGAGTATTGCATCCTACATGGTTAGCAAATCCAGTAGTGGTCCGGAAGGCTAATGGGAAGTGGAGGCTTTGCATTGATTTCATGGACCTCAACAAGGCTTGCCCGAAGGACCCATTTCCCTTGCCGCGCATCGACCAGATCATGGATTCTACTTCGGGATGTGATTTTCTCTCCTTTTGGACGCATACTCCGGATATCATCAGATCTTCATGTCCAAGGAAGATGAAGAGAAGACATCATTCATTACTCCATGTAGTACATACTACTTTGTCCGCATGTCGTTCGGATTAAAGAGTGTCGGGTCCACTTTTGCAAGGGTAGTCCAGATCGGTTTTGAGCCACGGTTGCACAGAAATATAGAAACCTATATGGATGATATCATGGTCAAAACCAAGGATAAGGCCACCCTTATCCAGGATTTGGAAGAAACATTTGCTAATCTGCGCAAGATCAATCTAAAGCTTAATCCGAAGAAGTGTGTATTCGGTGTTCCCTCCGGCAAGCTACTTGGGTTCTTCGTGTCCCATCGGGGGATCGAAGCCAACCCCGACAAGATCAAGGCCATTGAGCAGATCCAATAGCCGAGGACAGTTAAGGATGTGAGGCGCTTGACGGGATGCATTGCTGCACTGAGCAGATTCATCTCCAAGTCTGCCGAGCATGCCCTGTCGTTCTTCAAGGTTTTGAAGAAGGCAGGGACTATGAAGTGGACCCTGGAAGCAGATACATCTCTGCAAGAGTTAAAAGCCTACCTGTCATCCATACCCACCTTGGTTGCGCCCAAACCCCAAGAACGATTGTTGCTCTACTTAGCGGCAACCAACTAGGTGGTCAGTGCGGCTTTGGTAGCGCAGCAAGAGGTGGATGAGACAGAGTCTGAATAGAAAACAGCAGAGTCAGAGAAGGATCAGGACAGTAGTGAGCACGACAACGAAAACAACCCCAGGGACACGGAAAGGAATAAAGTGGTGCAGCGCCTAGTGTACTTCGTTAGCTCCTTGTTATAGGGGGCTAGATCGAGGTACTCTGGTGTGCAAAAGTTGATCTTTGGTCTCATTATGGCCTCAAGGAAACTGCGCCACTACTTCCAAGCCCATGAGATCATGGTTGTTACTCGTTTTCCGTTACAAAGGATACTCTGAAACCCTGAGGCAACTGGCAGAATAGTGTAATGGGTTTTGGAGTTATCCAGCTTTGGTTTGATGTTTGAGGGCACTTCAACTATTCAAAGGAGGGCATTGGTAGATTTTATTGCTGAATGGACGCCAACCCCTGATGAGGAAAGGACAGAGACAACCATCCCCGGCAAGGAATCACCCCAAGAATGGATCATGTATTTTAATGGTGCTTTTTCCCTACAAGATGCAGGGGCTGGGGTGCTTCTTGTTGCCCCCTCTGGGGAGCACTTGAAGTGCGTCGTCCAGATGCACTTTGCTCGGGAAGAAGCCACCAACAATACAGCAGAGTATGAAGGGCTCCTTGTCGGGCTCAGGATTGCAGCAGGATTGGGAATTAAGAAGCTGATCATTCGAGGAGATTCACAACTTGTGGTGAGACAAGTCAACAAGGATTACCAAAGCCCATTGATGGAAGCATACGTTGAGGAAGTATGGAGATTGGAGGAGCACTTTCACGGGTTGCAAATAGAGCACGTACCCCATGCAGAAAACAACATAGTTGATCACCTGTGAAAGTGTGCTACACAGAAGCTTCCTGTGGAACTAGGAACTTTTGTTCTCCATATCTCTCAACCCTCTGTATCACCAGCCACAATGGCCCGGAAGAGGAGAAAGTTGGACTACGGTAAGCCTCTCCCTGCAGAGCCATCCGCTCCCGGCAGAGACCCTGCCGGAAACAACTCCTCACAGCCTGCCGGACCACCACCTCCAGCCGAGCCTATGGACCCCGTGAACGAGGCTGGTGCTCACACAGAAGAGGAGGTGCCACTAGTCCTCGTTGCCAAGCCCCGGGCTCCAACTTGGGCAAGGCACATTGTCCACTTCCTCCAAACCGGAGAACTCCTTGGCAACCAAGATGAAGCTGAAAGAGTAGCCAGGAGGGCCAGTATCTATCCATTTGTCGATGACACTCTATACAGAAGAAGGCCCAATGGTGTGAAATTGAAGTGTGTTTGCCGGGAGGATGGAAAGGAACTGTTGGGTGAAATTCATAGAGGAATGTGCGGATCCCACATTGGATCAAGGGCATTAGTTGGGAAATCATTCTAGCAAGGATTCTATTGGCCCATAGCCCTCCAAGATGCGGTAGAGTTAGTCATGAAATGTGAAGCTTCCAGTTCCATTCCAAGAAAATACACTTGCCTGCCCAAGCTCTTCAGACAATCCCTCCATCATGGCCATTTTCGGTCTGGCGGCTCGATATCCTCGGCCCCTTTCCTCGAGCAATTAGGGGCTTTGAATTTGTGTTTGTTGCCATTGACAAGTTTACAAAGTAGCCGGAAGTGACTGTCGTGAGAAAGGTGACTGCTCAGTCAGCTATCAAGTTCTTGAAAGGATTGGTGTGTCGTTCCGGAGTTCCGGCAAGGATCATCACTCACAACGGCACCCAGTTCACGAGCCACGCCTTCACACAATACGTTCATACCTTCGGATGCAAAATGTCATTCGCTTCTGTGGCACACCCCCGGAGCAATGGACAAGCTGAGAGGGTGAACGCTGAAGTGCTTCGTGGACTCAAGACACGAACTTTTGATACACTGCGTAAGCACGGCATGCGGTGGATCGAGGAGCTGCTGGTAGTTCTCTGGTCCCTCAGAACGACACTTAACCGAGCTACCGGGTAGACTCCCTTCTCCCTGGTCTACGGGGCAGAAGCATTTATACCCACAGAACTCATTTACGGGTCCCCTCGAGTGCTTGCCTACGATGAAGTAGTGCAATATCAGCACCGGCGTGACGACGCTGTGCTACTCGAGGAAAACCGTAACATGGCTACTACACATGCTGCACGCTACCAGCAGGCCCTGCGACGCTATCATAGCCACAGGGTTCATGCCCGGTGTTTTGACGAAGATGACCTTGTCCTTAGGCGCGTTCAGTCCGCCAAGGGTACAAACAAGCTGTCACCAAAGTGGGAAGGCCCTTACTGGGTGGTACGAGCCACCAGACCTGGCGCAGTCCGTCTGGAGACCGGGAATGGCACACAGTTGCAAAACTCGTGGCCTTGCCTCGGTTGCATGTAACCCCTTGTAAAAAGTCAGGACGATGACCCCATGTAAGAGAAAATAAAGAAGCGCTATGGGGGGCCCCGATCAAAATCGCATGCATGCACGAGCTATTGGGGAACGCAGTAATTTCAAAAAAAAATCCTATGCACACGCAAGATCATGGTGATGCATAGCAACGAGAGGGGAGAGTATCGTCTACGTACCCTCATAGACCGTAAGCGGAAGCGTTATGACAACGCGGTTGATATAGTCGTACATCTTCACGATCGACCGATCTAGTACCGAAGATACGGCACCTCCGTGATCTGCACATGTTCGGCTCGGTGACGTCCCGCGAACTCACGATCCAGTAGAGCTTCAAGGGAGAGCTTCTTTAGCACGACGGCGTGATGACGGTGATGATGTTGCTACCGGAACAGGGCTTCACCTAAGCACCGCTACGATTTTACAGAGGTGGATTATGGTGGAGGGGGCACCGCACACAGCTAAAGATCAATGATCAACTTGTGTTTCCATGGGGAGCCCCTCCCCCGTATGTAAAGGAGTGGAGGAGGGGGAGGGGCCGGCCTCTCTAGGCGCGCCCCAAGGAGTCCTACTCCCACCGGGAGTAGGATTCCCCCTTCCCTTTGTTGGTTCTAGGAGAGAAGGAAGGAGAGGGAAGAAGGAAGGAAAGGGGGGCCGGCCCCCCTCCAAATTCGTATTGGGCTTGGGGGGGGCGCCCCCTCCTTCGCTTCTTTCCCCTCTCTTCCACTAAGGCCCAATAAGGCCCATATACCTCACGGGGGGTTCGGTAACCTCCTGGTACTCCGGTATACTCCCAATTTCACCCGAAACCATTTCGATGTCCAAACATAGGCTTCCAATATATCGATCTATATGTCTCAACCATTTCGAGACTCCTCCTCATGTCCGTGATCAAATCCGGGACTCCGAACTACCTTCGGTACATCAAAACACATAAACTCGTAATACCGATCGTCACCGAACGTTAAGCATGCGGACCCTACGGGTTCAAGAACTATGTAGACATGACCGAGACATGTCTTAGGTCAATAACCAATAGAGGAACCTGGATGCTCATATTGGTTCCTACATATTCTACGAAGATCTTTATCGGTCAAACCGCATAACAATATACGTTGTTCCCTTTGTCATCAGTATGTTACTTGCCCGAGATTCGATCGTCGGTCTCTCAATACCTAGTTTAATCTCGTTATTGGCAATTCTCTTTACTCGTTCCGTAATGCTACATCCCATAACTAACTCATTAGCTACATTGCTTGCAAGGCTTATAGTGATGTACATTACCGAGAGGGCCCAGAGATACCTCCCCGACAATCGGAGTGACAAATCCTAATCTTGATCCATGCCACCTCAACAAACACCATCAGAGACACCTGTAGAGCACCTTTATAATCACCCAGTTACATTGTGACGTTTGGTAGCACACAAAGTGTTCCTCCGGTATTCGGAAGTTGCATGATCTCATAGTCATAGAAACATGTATAGTTATGAAGAAAGCAATAGCAACAAACTAAAAGATCATCGTGCTAAGATAACGGATGGGTCAAGTCAATCACATCATTCTCTAATGATGTGATCCTGTTAATCAAATGACAACTCATGTCTATGGTTAGGAAACATAACCATCATTGATTCAACGAGCTAGTCAAGTAGAGGCAAACTAGTGACACTCTGTTTGTCTATGTATTCACACATGTACTAAGTTTCCGGTTAATACAATTCTAGCATGAATAATAAACATTTATCATGATATAAGGAAATATAAATAAAAACTTTATTATTGCCTCTAGGGCATATTTCCTTCAGTCTCCCACTTGCACTAGGGTCAATAATCTAGATTACATTGTAATGATTCTAACACTCATGGAGTCTTGATGTTGATCATGTTTTGCCCGTGAGAGAGGCTTAGTCAACGGATCTGCAACATTCAGATCCGGATGTATCTTGCAAATCTCTATGTCTCCCTCCTTGACTTGATCGCGGATGGAATTGAAGCATCTCTTGATGTGTTTGGTTCTCTTGTGAAATATGGATTCCTTTGCCAATGCAATTGCACCATTATTGTCACAAAAGATTTCATTGGACCCGATGCACTAGGTATGACACCTAGACCGGATATGAACTCCTTCATCCAGACTCCTTCATTTGCTGCTTCTGAAGTAGCTATGTATTCCGCTTCACATGTAGATCCCGCCATGACGCTCTGCTTGGAACTGCACCAACTAATAGCTCCACCATTTAATAAAAACACATATCCGGTTTGTGACTTAGAGTCATCCGGATCAGTGTCAAAGCTTGCATCGACGTAACCGTTACGACGAGCTCTTTGTCACCTCCATATACGAGAAACATATCCTTAGTCCTTTTCAGGTATTTCAGGATGATCTTGACCGCTGTCTGGTGATCCACTCCTGGATTACTTTGGTACCTCCCTGCTAAACTTATAGCAAGGCACACATCAGGTCTGGTACACAGCATTGCATCCATGATAGAGCCTATGGCTGAAGCATAGGGAACACCTTTCATTTTCTCTCTATCTTCTGCAGTGGTCGGGCATTGAGACTGACTCAACTTCACACCTTGTAATACAGGCAAGAACCCTTTCTTTGCCTGATCCATTTTGAACTTCTTCAAAATTTTATCAAGGTATATGCTTTTTGAAAGTCCAATCAAGTGTCTTGATCTATCTCTATAGATCTCGATGCCCAATATATAAGCAGTTTCACCGAGGTCTTTCATTGAAAAATTCTTATTCAAGTATCCTTCTATGCTATTCAGAAATTCAGTATCATTTCCGATCAACAATATGTCATCTACATATAATATCAGAAATGCTACGGAGCTCCCACTCACTTTCTTGTAAATACATGTGTCGGTGTCAAAACCGGCGGATCTCGGGTTGGGGGTCCCGAACTGTGCGTCTAGGCGGATGGTAATAGGAGGCAGGGGACACGATGTTTTACCCAGGTTCGGGCCCTCTTGATGGAGGTAAAACCCTACGTCCTGCTTGATTTATTCTTGATGATATGGGTATTACAAGAGTTGATCTACCATGAGATCAGAGAGGCTAAACCCTATAAGCTAGCCTAGGTATGATTGTATGTTGTCCTACGGACTAAAACCCTCCGGTTGATATAGACACCGGAAAGGGCTAGGGTTACACAAGGTCGGTTACAAAGGAGGAGATATCCATATCCGTACTTCCTAGCTTACCTTCCACGCCAAGTAGAGTCCCATCCGGACATGAGACGAAGTCTTCAATCTTGTATCTTCATAGTCCAACAGTCCGGCCAAAGGATATAGTCCGGCTGTCTGGAGACCCCCTAATCCAGGACTCCCTCAACAGGCTTCTCCAAAAGTCTATACAAAACCATATGCTTTGATCACACTATCAAAGCGTATATTCCAACTCCGAGAGGCTTGCACCAATCCATAAATGCATCGCTGGAGCTTGCACACTTTGTTGGCACCTTTTGGATCGAAAAAACCTTCTAGTTGCATCATATACAACTCTTCTTTAAGGTATCCATTAAGGAATGCAGTTTTGACATCCATTTGCCAAATTTCATAATCATAAAATGCGGCAATTGCTAACATGATTCGGACAGACTTAAGCATCGCTACAGGTGAGAAGTTCTCATCATAGTCAACTCCTTGAACTTGTCGAAAACCTTTTGCAACAAGTCGAGCTTTGTAGAAAGTAACATTACTGTCAGCGTCAGTCTTCTTCTTGAAGATCCATTCATTCTCTATGGCCTGCCTATCATCGGGCAAGTCAACCAAAGTCCATACTTTGTTCTCATACATGGATCTCATCTCAGATTTCATGGCCTCAAGCCATTTTACGGAATCTGGGCTCATCATCGCTTCCTCCTAGTTCATAGGTTCATCATGATCAAGTAACATGACTTCCATAATAGGATTACCGTATCACTCTGGTGTGGATCTTACTCTGGTTGACCTACGAGGTTCGGTAGTAACTTGATCAGAAGTTTCATGATCATCATAATTAGCTTCCTCACTTGTTGGTGTAGGAATCACTGGAACTGATTGCAGTGATGAACTACTTTCCAATAAGGGAGAAGGTAAAATTACCTCCTCAAGTTCTACTGTTCTCCCACTCAGTTCTTTCGAGAGAAACTCCTTCTCTAGAAAGGATCCATTCTTAGCAATGAATATCTTGCCTTCGGATCTATGATAGAAGGTGTACCCAACAGTCTCCTTTGAGTATCCTATGAAGACACATTTCTCCGATTTGGGTTCGAGCTTATCAGGTTGAAGCTTTTTCACATAAGCATCGCAGCCCCAAACTTTAAGAAACGACAACTTGGGTTTCTTGCCAAACCACAGTTCATAAGGTGTCGTCTAGATGGATTTAGATGGTTCCCTATTTAATGTGAATGCAGCTGTCTCTAAAGCGTAACCCAAAAATGATAGCGGTAAATCTGTGAGAGACATCATAGATCGCACCATATCTAGTAAAGTACAATTACGACATTCGGACACACCATTATGTTGTGGTGTTCCAGGTGGCGTGAGTTGCGAAACTATTCCGCATTGTTTCAAATGAAGTCCAAACTCATAACTCAAATATTCGCCTCCATGATTAGATCGTAGAAACTTGATTTTCTTGTTACGGTGATTTTCCACATCACTCTGAAATTCTTTGAACTTTTCAAATGTTTCAGACTTATGTTTCATCAAGTAGATATACCCATATCTGCTCAAATCATCTGTGAAGGTGAGAAAATAACGATATCCGCCGTGAGCTTCAATGTTCATTGGACCACATACATCAGTATGTATGATTTCCAATAACTCTGCTCCTCGCTCCATTGTTTCGGAGAACGGAGTTTTAGTCATCTTGCCCATGAGGCATGGTTCGCAAGTACCAAGTGATTCCAAAAGTCCATCAGAATGGAGTTTCTTCATGCGCTTTACACCAATATGACCCAAACAGCAGTGCCACAAATAAGTTGCACTATCATTATCAACCCTGCATCTTTTGGCTTCAATACTATGAACATGTGTATCACTACTACCAAGATTTAGTAAAAATAGACCACTCATCAAGGGTACATGACCATAAAAGATACTACTCATATAAATAGAACAACCATTGTTCTCTGATTTAAATGAATAATCGTCTCGCATTAAACAAGATCCAGATATAATGTTGATGCACAACGTTGGCACCAAATAACAATTATTCAGGTCTAAAACTAAGCCCGAAGGTAGATGTAGAGGTAGCGTGCCAACGGCGATCACATCGACTTTGGAACCATTTCCCACGCGCATCATCACCTCGTCCTTAGCCAATCTTTGCTTAATCAGTAGCCCCTGTTTCGAGTTGCAAATGTTAGCAACTGAACCAGTATCAAATACCCAGGCACTACTGCGACCATTAGTAAGGTACACATCAATAACATGTATATCAAATATACCTTTCACTTTGCCATCCTTATTCTCCGCCAAATACTTGGGGCAGTTCCACTACCAATGACCAGTTCCTTTGCAGTACAAGCACTCGGGCTTAGCTCCGGACTTGGGTTTCTTCACTTGAGCAGCAATCGGCTTGTTGTTCTTCTTGAAGTTCCCCTTCTTCCCTTTACCCTTTTTCTTAAACTGGTGGTCTTGTTGACCATCAACACTTGATGCTCCTTCTTGATTTCTACCTCCGCGGTCTTTAGCATTGCGAAGAGCTCGGGAATCGTCTTATCCATCCCTTGCATCTTATAGTTCATCATGAAGCTCTTGTAGCTTGGTGGCAGTGATTGAAGAACTCTGTCAATGACACTATCATCAGGAAGATTAACTCCTAGTTGAGTCAAGTGGTTGTGGTACCCAGAAATTCTGAGTATATGTTCACTGACAGAACTATTCTCCTCCATCTTATAGAGACTTGTCGGGGGTGTCGTGCGACATATGCCAAAGGATGGCTTATCATGGAGGGGGCTAATAAGACGTCGTCGGTGCTAGGAAAGGGGATGAGGCGCAGACATGCACGCCGGTGAATCTTACCCAGGTTCAGGGCTCTCCTAGGAGATAACACCCCTAGTCCTGCTCTTCGGGGTCTCCGCATGATCACTATCTCAAAAAGTAGCTACAAGTGCTCCTTGAGCTGTGTTTCTAGAGGAGGAAGAAGGCAGGGCTAGCTCTCTCCTCTCTCTACATGTGTGTGTGTTTCTCTAAGTGTCTAAACCCTTTGCATCGGTGCCCTAGGGGGTTTATATAGGCCTACCCCCCAGGGGTACAATGGGAAACTGGCCAAGTGTAGGTCTAGGCCGTCAGTGTCTCTTGTGGTTGGCTTCTCCGCTGGCCTCTAGGGCCCGCCGACTGGTGGGCCCCGCTGGTTGTCTTGTACTTGGCCGAAAGGCCGCGCCCGCCGCTTGCCGGTCTTGTCGGCGGCTCATCACTGTAGTCGCGCTTCTAATGACGCTTGCTTTGTCGGGGGAGCCGTGGCTACAGTTCCGCCGCCTGGCGGTTGTTTACTCTAGCCATTCCTCATCTCCTCTAGTTGATGGCGCAAAAACTCCTAGGGAAGGGAAGGGCCGCCTGCTGGGAGCCGGCCCTCCCTCTAGCTAGTTGGCTGATCTTGCTTCCCTCTGGCTTCTCACGGGCAAGTAGGGCCCGTCGCCTATGAGCCGTACCGACAGCCCGTCATGGGAGCGGGGGCCCCCCTGACCTGAGTGATGTGATGGGCGGAAGGGTAACTGTGTCGCGCCATGCGGGAGATCACCAGCCGGTACGGAGCACAGTGTCCATGACCTGCCCCAGATTCGAGGGTGGTAGGCTTCTCTGTAGCCATGCCACGTCTCGTCGTATTCATGGGGGCTCAGACTTTGAGGGTGCTTGGGGCCGCCTGCTAGGAGTCGGCCCAGTTCGTGGCCGTCCTCTGGGTCCTCCGTCTTCCGGCAGCCATCTTCTTGGACAAGCCGGCCACAAGAAGGCAGTGATTAATCTTTGACACTTGAGGGGCGCAGTTTGCCTGATGTCTTGAAATGTCATGGGAGGCAGATGAGGCTACCCATGGCCAATAACTCCGACCGTAGTCCTCGAGGCTGGTGGGTCGCCATGGCTGACAAAGCGGGGTGCCCCGGCAGCTTCCTATTCCTTGAAGTCCCGGATGCCTGTCTTGTCCGTCCTTTGGAATGCCGATTGCCAGAAGCCGCCCCTAACCGGGCAAGCTGACTGGTGGAATTTGAATCATCGCGGCGGGAGGCATGCGGTGCGCTAGCTAGGCACCTAGACTGGCCGCCCGCCGCAAGCGCGCCACGCGGCATCAGCTTGTCGGGCCGACCTGCCAGCCCACGCTCGATGGGACGCATCAGAAGGCCGGGCCCGCCACTATTGGGCCTCGACATGCGCGTGGATCCGCTGCCGCTGAGGCGGGCGGTTGGGATCCCGCATGTTTTACCACACGCCATTACAACGCGGTAAGTGCGGCGCCGTGGGGTCATGGGTGCAGTAAATCCCAAGATCCCACGCCCCGCCCCCTCGGCTTCGCAGCCAGATGGATATAAGTAGGGGGAGAGGAGAGGGGCAAAGGCACGCGCCCTCCTCTCACCCTTTATTCTTCCTCACTGATGTCGTACTCCACGCTCCACCGAAGTGTTGCCGCAGTTTGCTGCCGTCGTCGATCTTCTTCTTGCCGAGCCCTTTCTCCGCTCCACCGCGGGTCCGCGCGCTCACCATCGCCCCTTTGCCTTCGTCGAGCTCGAGTCATCATGGAGCGCTCCGGCGACTGGGACGGCTCCAATGTCCACGACGACCACCTCACGTTCCTTCGCGACACGCGGCGTCTGCCCGGCGCGGATCACGTCAGGGTGCGCGTGCCGCTCGGCAACGAGATCTCTCTGGCACTGGAGGAGGGTGTGCGCGTCATCTTCCGCTCGCACTTCCTCCGTGGCTTGGGCCTGCCGGCGAGCGACTTCCTCCGCACTTTCCTTGCCTTCTAATGACTACAACCGCACCACCTCACACCAAACACGGTGGTGCTGCTGTCGGCCTTTGTCACCCTATGCTAGGGCTATCTTGGCATCCTCCCCACCATCGAGCTCTGGGGGGGCCTTTTTCTACACCAAGATCGGCACTGCCGTCAAGCAGGAGGCGGCCCAGTGCGGAGCTTTCATCGCGGTGCGGCGTCCGGGTCCTGGAAACGCCTTTCCAGCCATCAAGTTGATCCAGTCGTTGAAACTATGGCAGAAGTCATAATTCTACGTGAAGAACATCGACCCGGCGCATGACTTCATCAACCTGCCGCCTATGTGGCAGGTCTGCCTGTCGTGCCTCGCGTCAACTAGGGCTTCAAGTTGAAGCCGTTGTTGGAAGACGCCTCCGCCGCCATCGCTCGCCTTAAGGTGATGACGGAGTCGGAGGGCCCCAAGGCGTCCGACTTGCTGGTCGCCTTCGTGGTGCGCCGAATCCTCCCGCTTCAAAGCCAGCCTCACGTGATGATCCATATGAGCGGGCATCGCGACCCGTGCTGGATGTGCACCAAGGAGATGCCGACTGTCGAGGTGGCCCTCCTGGTGAATGAGATCGCGGATCTCAAGCCCGGGGAGGAGGATTGGCGGTTCGGCAAGCGGTCGGACTCCCGCACCAATCCTCCGCGTGAGGTAAGTTCTTGATTCTTTTTTCTCCCTCCTATCGGGTTCTGCTTGCTGATTGAACAGTTTCACCATGATGCAGATCCTCCCTTCCCAGCCGAAGGCCGGCATCAATTACCAGCCAGACCGGGCCGTTAGGGACGTGGCGGACCCTGACTCGGGAGCAGCCGCCCTAGAGGACCACGCCACAGGCGGTGGCGGGGCAGGCAGCCCCGTAGGAAGAGGCGGCGTGGAAGACTGGCCGGATGATGACGAGGAGGAGGAGGAGGAGGTACCGCACCGTCCGCTGCCTTCCAGCAAGGCGGGGCCAAGTTCCTCAGCCACACCGACCGCACCAGGCGGTGGGCCTAAACACCAGGGCGCGCTGCTATTCGACAGCCATCCCAAGAAGCCCAAGCATTCGGCCGCCGCAGCCAAGAACACGGCCGCTGCGACCAAGCGGCGCGAGACCGCCACGAAAGCGGCCAAGTTCTAGAAAGCCACCAAGCAGCCTCCGATGGTGTCGGCGTAAGTCGTCAACCTTTCTCGTGTCTTCTTTTATTCTTTTATCTTGCCAATTCCCTCTGAATCTCCTTTTACTTTTTATTTTGAGCAGGGCTCCACTCTCTCTTGAGCAGTCGACCTCAGCCTCCGTCATCAGGGCGGCAGAGGTCTCCACCAATACCCACCGTATAGACCCGGCTGCCGACCTCCGGGAAGCGTGGGAACGGAATGCACGGGTGGTGCGGGAGGAGAAAGAAGCCGCCGCCAGGAAGGCGGAGGCCAACAAGGCGGCCGCGGTCAAAGCGGCGCAAGCGGACGCAGACGCCGTGGCTAAGGCCCAGACCGATGTCACAGCGAAGAAGCGGGCAGCGGACGCCGTGCATCATCAGGCCCCCAACTCATCATCCCCCTTCACTCTGCGCCGCCAGCAACAAAGATCCCGGCACCAGCTGGGGGAGCCAGCGACGAGCAGCTGGCCATGGAGAGGGATGGCGACGACGCCGTCTTGCCGGAGATAGAGGCGCCTCCGCAACCGCCGACTGTAGACAAGCAGGGCGCCCAGCCGGCTACCCCATTGGAGCCACCAACTAGAGGTGAGCTAGTGGTGGGGTCGGCTCCCACGGCGTGTACTCCAATGCGCCACCGTGTGGAGAAGGCGGCACGGCACCGAGGCGGATGGAGAATGGGAGCGCCAGCTCGTCGGCTCATGAGGCCGAAGCCACCAGCGCTACGCCGACAGAGTGGGTGTGCGGAGGCGGAATGAGCGCCTTGATCAAGGCGGCGCAGGACGTACAGGCCGACTTTAGAGCTGAAGTCGTCGCCCTCTCACAATGCATGAAGGTGTTTGCGAAGACGCGGGCCGCCGTTCGGGTACATGACTCGCCTCTTGTTTTTGTTTCCTGTAATCTTCGATGGGGGCGCGCCAGCTCACCCACTAGTTGTAGTCCCCGAGTTCTGGGCCGGCTGCTGAGCAGGTGGCCTGGAACTTCATAGTGGGTCCTGAGCTTCTAACTTACTTCCCCTTAGGTTGCCTTGTTGCAGGACTACCACAACATCCGCGCGGCCAGCTTCAACTCCCATGTCCGGGAGCTGGATCGACGGACCACCAACTTGGCGGAAAGCCGGAGTAATCACTCCATCTTCTTCTCTCTGTGGGGGCACGTCAGCGCACCCGTGGGCTGTAGTCCCCGAGATGCGGGCCGACTATTGAGCAGTAGGGCCGGATCTTTCGGTGAATACTTCTCTTTTTTATTAATTTTTGATATCCTTCCTGTCTTGTTCTTTCAGAGACCAACACCGTCCTGCAGCAACAACTAAGTGAAGCCAACACCGCACTGTACGTCAATGAGGACGAGTCCAACAGGGCAGCCCAGGAGCGTGATCGCATGATCAAGTAGTTGGCGGACTAGGCGACACTTCACAAGGCGGCCCTGAAGCAGTTGGAGGACAATGAGGCCCGTCTCCTGGCTGAGTTCGAGACCGAGCATTCGGGTTGGGCCAAGATGGAGGTGGCGCTGACCGCTAGTTATGGCCAAATTGAAGACATAGTCGACGGTGAGCTTTCTTCTCTTCTTTCGACCGTTTGTAGTCGAGCGAGCCGGCTTCTAGCTTCTGACTCTTGACTTATTGTTTCGCTTGTGCAGACATCTTCCCCAACCATTTCGTCACTGCCAACAAGGCTATTGAGGCTCGCCATGAGGAACGACGTGCGAGTGGCACGGAGATTTCTGCGGACGCCCCTCGGACCCTTGGCAAGCAGCTCCTCAGCATTCAGGCTCGTCTCCAGCCGGCCCACCGGATGCTCCGTCGGCTGTAGCATGCTGGGGCTCAGGCGATCACCACCCTCTGGCCAGACAGGCAAGCCCCATGCACCCCCAGTCGGACTGCCAACTGGTTGGAAGTGGCCGCCGCCGTATTGAGGCGTGGAAGGGCTCTGCGGCCCGAGCAGGAGCGCAGCTGGCCTTGGAGTTCGCCAAGGCGTGGTATCCTAGTCTAGATCTAGCCCAGTTGGCCACGTTTCGGCAGGAAGCCGGCACCGAGCTGGTGGCGGTGGAGCACGACCTCACCATACACGCGTCAGCGATCGCCGAGTACACCAACACCGGTGACTTCGTCCCTGAGCTGAACGAGAATGGCGCTGAAGCACCGCTAGAATGGTGCGGCCTGAACCTGGACGACGGCGAAGATTCGATAGAATAAATAACCTCCGGCGATGAGGGGGAGACGAGGAAGACGAGGATGATGAAGACGGCGCGCCGGAGGTCGGAGCGGACGGACCGCCTCAGTTCGACTGCACCTCCAGCACCGAGCCACGTGCCAGAACGCCGACTGTTGCTGAAAGCGGCCAAGTCGAGACTCGCCAGCTGGCCACTCCACCAGTCGGCACCCCGATTCCACCAACCTGTCGGACTCTCCTGCTGCTCCCTTGGTCTAGGCCGACAATTTATCGTAGCTTTTCCTGCTTAGTAGTCTTCTCGACAAACTTTTGTTAAATTTGTACAATTACACCCGCGGGGTGTATTCAAACTATGTTGAATGTTGGCCGAGGGCCTTTTGGTATGTAAATTATCTTCCGTAGATGTTGTGCTTTGGCCGAATTCTGAGTTTCCTTGCTTTTTTGTTCTTTGGTTTTTTCCTTTGCCGCCCTCCCTTGATACCTACTTGCCAGCTAGACAGCTGCTCTGCGGACCACAGCCTGGTCAAGAACTTCACCATTGTGGGAGGAAAAGTACTTTGACCAATTTGAACGTTGCAAGTTAAGTAAGAAACCGGCCGACCGGCTGCTTAACAGCCGGTCGGCGAGGCGAAGGGTCGGCTTGTCCTATGTCGATGTTTTGGTCCTTAGCCATTTTTCATGTGAGCACCGTTTCTTGCCTTTTGTTCTTGCCACGCGAACAGCCGCTCTGCGAGCTATGCCTTGTGGCAAGAGATCGCTTGGGTGCTGACACATTACTTGTCCGACTACAAGAAATACCGACAAAGTACAAGGCGGCAAGCCCCCCAGGCCGACTAGTCGAACCCAGTTTCAAGCGGAGGAATGGAATGACACATTTGTAGGCATAATACTTATCATATAGATAAAAGACGGGTAGTGACCGAGTCCTCCTCGAGGGACCTGAAGTCTTCATACGTAATAGAAAAGGTAGCGCGGTACATACTGCATTCAACTATAAAATCTTTGAAGGAGGTTTGCATTCCATGGGCGCTCTGTTTCCTTGCCAGAGTCGTCCCTCTTGCGTGCCCTGGGCTTCTGAGCATCGATCAGGTAGTAGGAGTGTTGCCCAAGGCTTTGCTGATGATGAAAGGGCCTTCCAAGGGGGGCGAGAGCTTATGTTGGTCGGCTGTTCGCTGGATCAGTCGGAGCACAAGGTCTCCCTCTTGGAAGGATCTTGGCTTGACCTTCCGGCTGTGGTAGCGGAGTAGACCCTGCTGGTAGATGGCGGACCGGCTGAGTGCCAACAGCCGTCCCTCTTCCAGCAGGTCAACGTCGTCTTCTCGTGCTTCCTTTGCCTCCGCCTCAGTATACATGGTGATGCGAGGTGAGTCGAACTCGATGTCTGTTGGGATGACTGCCTCGGCACCATACACGAGGAAGAAGGGGGTGAAGCCGGTTGATTTGTTCGGAGTGGTGCACAGACTCCAAAGGACGGCCGCAGCTCGTCGATCCAGCAGCCGGTCGAGCGCTCCTAAGGCTCGACCAGTCAGGGCTTGATTCTGGACCAGATGAGACCGTTTGCTCACTCGACTTGGTCGTTTGACTGTGGGTGGGCAACAGACGGTAAGTCCAGTCGGATGCCCAATGTCGCACAGAAACGGGCCAAGGTGCCCTTGGAAAAATTAGTGCCATTGTCGGTGATGATGCTTTGAGGTACGTTGTACCGAGTGGTGATGTCTGCGATGAAAGTCACAGCAGTCGGACCATTCAACTTCTTGATTGGCTTCGCTTCTATCCACTTGGTGAATTTGTCCACGACAACAAGCAGATGAGCCATGCCTCCGCGTGCTGTCCTGAATGGTCCCACCATATCCAGTCCCCAGATGGCAAAAGGCCAAGCAAGGGGAATGGTCTTGAGTGCAGAAGCCGGCAAATGTTGCTTGGAACTAAACTTCTGACATCCTTTACATCTCTTGACCAAGTCTTTGGCATCTTCTAGAGCAGTTAGCTAGAAGAAACCATGGCGAAAGGCTTTGGCAACAAGTGATCTTGAGGCCGGCTAGGGGGCATCGAGAGTCTGCTCGAAGGAGAAGGCGGGCATACAAGTAAACTTGCCGCCCTTCTGACGCTTGGGGTTGGCTGCCCTTCGGGTTGTTGATCTTCAACAGTCGCCACCTGCTGGCTGGTAGAAACCGGCTGGGGGGCTTTGCGCTTGTTGTCATTCGGCTGCTGGCGCCGACTATTATCTCCAGCCGGTGTTCGAGGGGATGGGAGAAGGACCTTCCCAGAAGTGTCCACCCAAAGTTCCGACTTCATGGAGGAGACGGCCGTGGCATATTTATCTGCTATGATCAGCAGCTCGTCGAGTGTGGTCAGCTCATCGCAAAGAAGACGGTGCTTGAGTAAGGTGCCCTCTCAGCTCCCGGCGGTGAAGTACTCAATGGCTTGGACCTCGTGCACCCCTTCGCAGGAGTTGCGCAGTTCTGCCCATCGTGTCAGGTAATCGCGGGGTGGACTCATTGGGGCCTTGGATGCACAACGAGAGCTCGCGAGGCTTGGGAGGCCGCTTGTAGGTGCTGGTGAAGTTTCGGATAAACACCTCGGTGAAGTCTACCTAGCTCTTGACGCTGCAGGGCTTGAGGCTGTTCAGCCATGTCCGGGCTATGCCCTGGAGCATGAGCGGGACATAGTTCACAGCAACGCGCCAGTTGTCGTTCGCTATGCTGACAGCCGTGGAATAGTCCACCAGCCAATCCTCCGGCTTCACGGAGCCATTGTACTTGGGCGTGTCCCTTAGGAGCGAGAACCCCTTGGGGAAAGGCTCGTCACGAATGTGGGGGCCAAAGCAAGGCGGACCCATCGCGTCTTCTTCTTCTAGCACCAGGGATCGAGCCAGCCGGTCGATCTGGTGGCGTGCGTCGCTCTCGCCGACTCCTTCTCGGCGGACCAGCCGGTCGCCAAGAGTCGGATGATCAACAGGCGGCAGGGAGGTGCGCCTTTCCCTTCGAGGAGGCAGCGGTAGCGGATCATCGTCCCGTCATTCGACTGCTCGAGGGTGGCCATCTTGGTCACGCTCAATGGTTATGCGAGTCCGACTACGGCTGGCAGCCGACTCTTTGTGTCATCTGTTGCGGGCGCCGCCACTCGGCGTCCGGGAGGTCGTGCCATGCTCTTGGCGAGGGGGCGGGTTCTCAACCCGCTGGTGAAGCTCTTCAGCGCGACAGCCGGCTTCTTGTTGGGCAGTAGCCGCATCAATAAGCTGTTGAACATGCTCTGTCATGTAGCGACGCTCGTCGCCCTCCAGGTGGTCCAACTCATCTGCTGCCGCCTGGGCGGCGCGTATGTTCTCCATGGGCATGGCATAGACTGGGCGGTCTACTCCAAACATGCTGGCGACGGCTCCGCCTCGCTGCCTGACCATACCTGCTCGGCTGGGCCCGGCAGCAGTCGGCGTGCCACCGACAGCGCGATCAACCTCATGCTGGAAGGCTTCAAAGAGGTGCCTCATGGTAGCCACTTTCTTGGAGTTCTCCACAAGTGAAACGCGGCAGGCTTCCAGCGTCTTGCCATCCGCATCCGCAATAATGGGCGTGGACAGATCCCGCATTGCCGCCTGCAATGGCTCTTGGCCGGCTCCTCCGGAGCCCCCATTGTGGTTGATAACAAGCACCTCCGTGACGGTGATGCCTCCGCTCTCCGCGCGTGGGAGCGGATCGTCGATGACCACCACGTTGGTGGGGTAAGCGTCGAGGGATGCCATGTCAGAGTCGACAAGCATCAGGTCGGTGGAGCCAATTGACTCCAAGTCGAAAGTTGGCCCGTTGGTGATGTGGAGCTGGTCGAGGAGGTTGACGAGGCGGCTCTCGAGGCCATCTGTGCCTGCGTCCGACGTCGGCTCGTCGGAGAGGCGGACGTCGCCAACAAGGTCTGGCGTGCCAGGCTGGCTACGCTCGCTGGACAGGAAGAGGGTTCCCGTCCAGAACAGATCTCTGGACGACGGTGCACCTAGCCCCATGGTGGGTGCCAGATGTCGGGGGTGTCGTGCGACATATGCCAAAGGATGGCTTATCGTGGAGGGGGCAAATAAGATGTCACTGGTGCCAGGAAACGGGATGAGGCAAAGACATGCACGTCGGCGAATCTTACCCAGGTTCGGGTTTCTCCTAGGAGATAACACCCCTAGTCCTGCTCTGCGGGGTCTCCGCATGATCACTATCTCAACAAGTAGCTACAACTGCAGTATAGTGATTACTTTTTTATCTTCAGAAAGAACCATGTTCATTGAATCCAATTCAACTAAAGCTGGAGAAACAGCCACCCACTAGCCAGCTGTGTGCGAAGCACGTCGGTAGAACCAGTCTCGCGTAAGCATACGCGTAATGTTGGTCTGAGCTGCTTCACCCAACAATGCCACCGAATCAAGAAACAACTAGTGACGGCAAGCAATATGTATATACCCACGCCCACGACTCCTTTGTGTTCTACTCGTGCATATAACATCTACACGTAAACCTGGCTTGAATGCCACTGTTGGGGAACACAGTAATTTCAAAAAAATTCCTACGCACATGCAAGATCTTAGTGATGCATAGCAACGAGAGGGGAGAGTATCGTCTACGTACCCTCGTAGACCGTAAGCGGAAGCGTTATGACAACGCGGCTGATGTAGTCATACGTCTTCACGATCAGCTGATCTAGTACCGAAGATATGGCACATCCGCGATCTGCACACGTTCGGCTCGGTGACGTCCCGCGAACTCACAATCCAGTAGAGCTTCGAGGGACAGCTTTGTCAGCACGACGGCATGATGACGGTGATGATGTTGCTACCGGAACAGGGCTTCGCCTAAGCACCGCTATGATATTACCAAGGTGGATTATGTTGGAGGGGGGCACCGCATACGGCTAATGATCAATGATCAAATTGTGTGTCCATGGGGTGCCCCCCTCCCTAGTATATAAAGTAGTGGAGGATGGGGGCCGGCCTCTCTAGGCGCGTCCGAAGGAGTCCTACTCCCACCGGGAGTAGGACCCCCCCCCCTTCCCTTTGTTGGTTCTAAGAGAGAAGGAAGGAGAAGGAAGAAGGAAGGAAAGTGGGGGCCGGCCCCTCTCTCAATTTGGATTGGGCTTGGGCCGAGCGCCCCGTCCTTTGCTTCTTTCCCCTCTCTTCCACTAAGGCCCAATAAGGCCCATATACCTCCAGGGGTTCCGGTAACCTCCCGGTACTCCGGTATACTCCCGATTTCACCCGGAACCATTCCGATGTCCAAACATAGGCTTCCAATATATTGATCTTTACGTCTCGACCATTTCAAGATTGTTCATCATATCCGTGATCCAATCCGGGACTACGAACTACCTTCGTTACATCAAAACACATAAACTCGTAATACCAATCGTCACCGAATGTTAAGCGTGCGGACCCTACGGGTTCAAGAACTATGTAGACATGACCGAGACATGTCTCCGGTCAATAACCAATAGCGGAACCTAGATGCTCATATTGGTTCCTACATATTCTACGAAGATCTTTATCGGTCAAAATGCATAACGATATACATTGTTCCCCTTGTCATCGGTATGTTACTTGCCCGAGATTCGATCGTCGGTATCTCAATACCTAGTTCAATCTCATTACTGGCAAGTCTCTTTACACGTTCCGTAATGCTACATCCAGTAACTAACTCATTAGCTACATTGCTTGGCTTATAGTGATGTACATTACTGAGAGGGCCCAGAGATACCTCTCCGACAATCGAAGTGACAAATCCTAATCTTGATCCATGCCAACTCAACAAACACCATCGGAGACACCTGTAGAGCACCTTTATAATCACCCAGTTACGTTGTGATGTTTGGTAGCACACAAAGTGTTCCTCCTGTATTCGGGAGTTGCATGATCTCATAGTCATAGGAACATGTATAGTTATGAAGAAAGAAATAGCAACAAACTAAACGATCATCGTTCTAAGCTAACGGATGTGTCAAGTCAATCACATCGTTCTCTAATGATGTGATCCCGTTAATCAAATGACAACTCATGTCTATGGTTAGGAAACATAGCCATCATTGATTCAACGAGCTAATCAAGTAGAGGCAAACTAGTGACACTCTGTTTGTCTACGTATTCACACATGTACTAAGTTTCCAGTTAATACAGTTCTAGCATGAATAATAAACATTTATCATGATATAAGGAAATATAAATAACAACTTTATTATTGCCTCTAGGACATATTTCCGTCACGAGCACACCCAGATCACTACACAAGCATTTCATGAGCATTTGCATATGCATATAGATAGGATTGCATCCTGCATTCATTCTCATCTACATGAAGTTGCAGGTTCCCTTCGTGAACTTGACTTTGATAAAGGACGAGAAGATTGCACGGAACAACGATCCCTAGGAAGCCAAACAGATAAGTTTACCTCTTGTCCATTAGTGTTCTGTAAGCTATAACTTGTGCATAGAGAAACCTTGCTGCTCTCTTGGAACCAGGGTGCTCCCATCCTTGGCTCCGACATTGCTTCGGCCTACATGGTCGCAGTGGCCCTTGGTAAAAAGGGAGTGGGTGGGGGGCTGGCATCTCAGTCTGTTCCCCGGCAGACATGGTTCTTCAGTAGACGAAAAAGTTGCCGGCAGCATATCCTGTCAGGGAAAGCTCGTTTAATTACAGTAAAGAGGCACTCCACGTCTGCATGGACATATACATGTACAGGTTCCCGGGAAGGTTTATCTATTTCATTGACATGCAGATACAAGTACAAGCATTACAGAACACAAACATGGATGAAAGGATTACATTATTTGAATTAAAATTTGGTGACTGCCTACAAGTTTAAGATTGAAAAAAGATAAGTGCCCCGTTACGCCTTTGCCCCTGTCCATCTCCTACAGGAAGAGGTCAAAGGGGTCGGAGGTGTGCACAGCTGGGATCCAGGGCCTCCCCAGGATCAAGATGGCGCCGCTCCTCGATAGGGAATAAGAAACCAGGGGCAGGCATGGATGGTGACGTTGCTGGAGGACCAGATGGGAGGCATGGAGTCACCGGCAAACACGACTCATCGAAACGGTTGTCCCCGTTCTTGAGGCATCATGGGTTGCCGCTGCCGTCCATATCACTACTACCCGAAGACCTCGGCGCAACCACCACACCGGGCACCATGCTCTCTAAGCCCTTCCACAGAGAGCATGGTCGTCCCCGGGAGCCCTGACGTTGGAAGTCACCGCACGTCCTGAAGACGTGTGAGAAAGCAATGAGCCCTCTTGTCCGACGAGAAAACCGCACCTACGAGGAGCCAGATTCGCCCCTGTTAGCGGCGAATCTCTTCTACGGCTCCTCCCCGATGCCGCAAAAGGAAGAAGAATGGGGAGCGGTCGACTACCACGCGTTGTGCCCATCTCGAGCCGCGACGTGGTGTTGGTCATGTCCCCTCCCACTGAAGTCGAGGCCATGGGCGGCCCGGCGGCAAGCACGCCAGAGTTACCACTCCCGGCGTCGGCGCCGCGCCGCCCGAACCTTCCTCTCAGATCCAAGGGAAATCCCAAGCTGGAGCCCGGGGGATGGCCCCAGGCTCTTCTCTTCGACATCGTCGCCAGATGTAGAGAACAAGGGAAGAAGGAGAATGCAAAGATAGATGGCTCTGCCCTCCTCCGCCCCTCCATTTTATAGGCCGGGCGGGGAAGGGCAGCTGCTCCATCCACGGGTGATCACCGCCCTCCTCCGCTAATTCAAGACGGGCGGTCCCTTTCCGAGGTACTCTCCCGTGCCACGTGCTTCCGTTACCTACCCCGCGCGATGGATGCTGCATACGTGGCTAAGGATAAGAGCGCGTTATGGAAGAGTAAATTGGCAGTTCTACCCCATGTGTTAAAGTCATTCACGGGCCATCACTAGAGCGGCCCCGCCACTATTGGCTTTACACCACGCACGGGGAAAACGGAAACTAGCCCGGAATAAAGGCTGATGAAGCAGCAATGGAAAACTCAAGGTGCCAATGTTGGGGAACGTAGTAATAATTCAAAATTTTCTTACGTGTCACCAAGATCAATCTAGGAGATGCTAGCAATAAGAGAGAGGGAGTGCATCTTCATACCCTTGAAGATCGCTAAGCAGAACCGTTACAAGAACGCGGTTGATGGAGTCGTACTTGTAGTGATTCAAATCGCGGAAGATCCGATCAAGTGCCGAACGGATGGCGCCTCCGTGTTCAACACACGTACGGCCCGAGGACGTATCCTCCTTCTTGATCCAGCAAGGGGAGAGGAGAATTTCAGGGAGAACTCTGGCAACACGACGGTGTGGTGGTGGAGCGCGTGGTTCTCCGGCAGAGCTTCGCTAAGCACTATGGAGGAGGAGGAGTTGTTGGAGAAGGGAGAGGCTACGTCAGGGAAGGGGGTGCGGCTGCCCTCTCTATCCCTCACTATATATAGGGGGAAGGGGGGGAGGAGGTTCCCTAGGCTTTCCCTAGGGGAGGGGCGGTGGCCACACGGGAAACCCTAGATGGGTTTGGGCACCCCCACGCCTAGGAAACTTGCCCCCCCCCCAAGCCGAGAGGGGCGGCTTCCCTAGGGGAGGCGCCCCCACCTCTCCAGGTTACATGAGATGGGGTGGGAGGGGCGCACAGCCCTTTAGTGGGCTGGTGTAACCCCTCCCCTTGGCCCATACGGCCCCCAACGTTTGTCGGGGCCTCCGAAACTCCTTTCGGTCATGCTAGCCATCAGCAGGTACTCCCAGAGCAATTCTGGACTCCAATTACCTTCGTCCAATATATCAATATTCACCTCTAGACCATTCCGGAGTTCCTCATCACGTCCAGGATCTCATCCGGGACTCCGAACAACCTTTGGTAAGCACATACTATTCCCATTACAACTCTAGCGTCACCGAACCTTAAGTGTGTAGACCCTATGGGTTCGGGAACCATGCAGACATGACCAAGACATCTCTCCAGCCAATAACCAACAACGGGATCTGGATACCCATGTTAGCTCCCACATGTTCCACGATGAACTCATCATATGAACCACGATGTCGACGATTCAATCAATCTCGTATACAATTCCCTTTGTCCATTGGTATGTTACTTGCCCAAGATTCGGTCGTCGGTATCCCCATACCTCGTTCAATCTCGTTACCGTCAAGTCTCCTTACTCATTCCGTAATGCATGATCCTATGGCTAACTCCTTAGTCACACTGAGATCATTATTATGATGCATTACCGAGTGGGCCCAGAGATACCTCTCTGTCATACAGAATGACAAATCCCAGTATCGATTCGTGCCAAACCAACATACACTTTTGGAGATACCTGTAGTGTACCTTTATAGCCACATAGTTACGTTGTGACGTTTGATACACCCAAAGCACTCCTACGATATCCGGGAGTTGCACAATCTCATGGTCTAAGGAAATGATACTTGACATTAGAAAAGCTCTAGCAAACGAACTACACGATCTTTTGCTATGCTTAGGATTGGGTCTTGTCCATTATATCATTCTCATAATGATGTGATCCCGTTATCAACGACATCCAATGTCCATGGTCAGGAAACCATAACCATCTATTGATCAATGAGCTAGTCAACTAGAGGCTTACTAGGGACATGTTCTGGTCTATGTATTCACACATGTATTACGGTTTCTGGTTAATACAATTATTGCATGAACAATAGACAATTATCATGAACAAGGAAATATAATAATAACCATTTTATTATTGCCTCTAGGGCATATTTCCAACAGTCTCCCACTTGCACTAGAGTCAATAATCTAGTTCACATCGCCATGTGATCAACACTCATAGTTCACGTTGCCATGTTACTAACACCCAAAGAGTTTACTAGAGTCAATAATCTAGTTCACATCACCATGTGATCAACACTCAATGAGTTCTAAGGTTTGACCATGTTATGCTTATGAGCGATTCAGTCAATGGATCTGCAACATGAAGATCCGTGTGTTCTTCGCAAATCTCTATTTCATATTATAGATGTTGCTACTATGCTCCACTTGGAGCTATTCCAAATGGTTGCTCCACTATACGTATCCAGTTTGCTACTCAGAGTCATCTGAATAGGTGTTAAAGCTTGCATCGACATAACCCTTTACGCCGAACTCTTCATCACCTCCATAATCAAGAAACATTTCCTTATTCCTAAGGACAATTTTTGACCGTTGTCCAATGATCCACTCCTGGATAACTCTTATACCCCCTTGCCAGACACGTGGCAAGGCACATCGTGATACACAGCATGGCATGTCGTATAGAGCCTATGGTTGAGGCATAGGGGACGACTTTCGTCCTTTCTCTTTCTTCTGTCGTGGTTGAGCTTCAAGTCTAAACTTCACACCTTACAACTCAGGAAAGAACTCCTTCTTTGACTGATCCATCTTGAACTCCTTCAAGATCATGTCAAGGTATGTGCTCTGTGAAAGTCTTATCAGGTTTCTTGATCTATCTCTATAGATCTTGATACCCAACATGTAAGTTGTTTTACACAGGTCTTCATTTGAAAAACTCCATTCAAACAACCCTTATGCTTTCCAAAAATTCTACATCATTTTTGATCAACAATATGTCATCCACATATACTTATCAAAATGTTGTAGTGCTCCCACTCACTTTCTTGCAAATACAAGTTTCTTCCAAACTTTGTATAAACCCAAATGCTTTGATCACCTCCTGAAAGCGTATGTTCCAACTCCGAGATGCTTGCTCCAGTCCTTAGAAGGATCGCTGGAGTTTGCATACCTTTTAGCATCCTTAGGATCGACAAAACCTTCCAGTTGTATCACATACAGCCTTTCCTCATGGAAACCATCAAGGAAACTTTGTTTTGACATCCATCTGCCAGATTTCGTAAATGAAAATGCAGCAACTGCTAACATAATTCTAACAAACTTTAGCATCGCTATGATTGAGAAAGTCTCATCATAGTCAACTCCTTGAACTTGTCGGAAACTTCTTTGAGACAAGTCGAGCTCCATAAATGGTGACAATACCATCAGTGTCTGTCTTCTTCTTAAAGATCCATTTATTCTCAATGGCTTGCCGATCATCGGGCAAGTCCACCAAAGTCCATACTTTATTCTTCATACATGGATCCTATCTCGGATTTCATGGCTTCCAGCCATTTGTTGGAATCGGGCCCACCATCGCTTCTTCATAGCTCATAGGTTCATCGTTGTCCAACAACATGACCTTTAAGACAGGGTTACCACTCAGAAGTTGTACACACCCTTGTCCACCTACGAGGTTTGATAGTAATTTGATCTGAAGCTTCATGATAATCATCATTACCTTTCTCTTCAACTGACGTAAGTGCCATAGAAACATCTTTCTATGATGCGCTACTCTCTAGTTGAAGTGAAGGTTCAACAACCTCATCAAGTTCTATCTTCCTCCCACTCAATTCTTTCAAGAGAAACTCTTTCTCGAGAAAGGACTTGTTCATAGAGACAAACACTTTGCCCTCAGATCTGAGATAGTAGGTATACCCAATCGTCTTCTTTGGGTATTCTATGGAGACACAATTGTCCGTTTTGGGTTCGAGCTTTTCTGGCAGAAGTCTATCAACATAAGCATCGCAGCCCCAAACCTTAAGAAACAACAACTTAGGTTTCTTGCCAAACCATAGTTCATATGGTGTCGTCTCCACGGACTTTAGATGGTGCCCTATTTAAAGTGAATGTAGTTGTCTCCAATACATAACCCCAAAATGATAGCGGTAGATTGGCAAGACACATCATAGATCACACCATGTCCAATAGAGTGCGATTACGATGTTCAGACACACCATTACGCTATGGTGTTCTAGGTGGCGTCAACTGTGAAATGATTCCATCTTGTCTTAAGTGATTGCCAAACTCATAACTCAGATACTCTCCCCTTGATCATATCATAGGAACTTGATCTTCTTGTTACGATGATTCTCAACTTCACTCTGAAATTTCTTGAATTTTTTAAACATTCAGACTCATGCTTCATTAAGTAAATATGCCCATATCTACTCAATTCATTGGTGAAGGTGAGAAAATAATGATATCCACCACACGCGTCAACACTCATCGGACCACACACATCAGCATGTATGATTTCCAACAAGTCACTTGCTCGTTCCATTTTTCCAGAAAACGGGGTTTTAGTCATCTTGGCAATGAGGCATGGTTCGCATGTGTCAAGTGATTCAAAATCAAGTGACTTGAAAAGTCCATTAGCATGGAGGTTCTTCATGCGCTTTACACCAATATGACCTAAGCGGCAATGCCACATGAAAGTGGTACTATCATTATCAACTCTACATCTTTTGGCATCAATGTTATGGACATGTGTATCACTATGACCGAGATTCAATAAACCATTAACATTGGGTGCATGACCATAGAAGGTGTTATTCATGCAAACAGAATAACCATTATTCTCTGACTTAAATGAATAACCGTATCGCAATAAACATGATATAATCATGTTCATGCTCAACACAGACACCAATGCAAACAACATTTATCTAGGTTCAACACTAATACCGAAGGTAGAGGGAGCATGCGATGGTGATCACATCAACCTCGGAAACACTTCCAACACACATCGTCACCTTGCCCTTAGCTAGTCTCCGTGTATTCCCTAGCTTTTGTTTCGAGTTACCAATATTAGAAACTGAACCGGTATCTAATACCTAGGTGCTACTAGGAGTACTAGTAAGGTACACATCAATAATACATATATCAAATATAATTTTGTTGAAGTTGCCAGCCTTCTTATCTACCAAGTATTTGAGGCAGTTCTGCTACCAGTGACCGTTCCCCTAATAGAAGCACTTTGTCACGGGTTTGGGTTCTTGGATTTCTTCACTAGAGCGGCAACTGGCTTGCCATTCATGAAGTTTCCCTCCTTGTCATTGCCCTTCTTGAAACCAGTGGTCTTGTTAACCATCAACACTTGATGCTGCTTCTTGATTTCTACCTTCACGGCCTTAAGCACGACGAACAGCTCTGGGAACATCTTTCCTTGCATGTTATAGTTCATCATGAAACTCTAGCAGCTTGGTGATAGTGACTGGAGAACTTTGTCAATCACTCCCTTAACTGGAAGATAGACTCCCACTTGATTCAAGCGATTGAAGTACCCAGACATTCTGAGCACATGCTCACTGGCTGAGCTATTCTCCCCCATCTTGTAGGCAAAGGTCTTGTCAGAGGTCTCAACCTCTCAACAAGGGCATGAACCTGAAATACTAATTTTAGCTCTAGGAACATCTCGTATGTTCCATGGCGTTCAAAAAGCATTTGGAGCCCTGACTCTAAGTTCTAAAGCATGTCGCACTAAACTATCAAGTAGTCATTAGAACGTGTCTTCCAGATGTTCACAACATCCACAGACGACGCCAGAGGGGTTGGCATACCAAGCGGTGCATTAACGATAGAAGCCTTATGTGTAGCAGTGAGGACAATCCTTAGACTATGGCCCTAGTCCGCACAATTGCTCACAATATCTTTCAACTTAGTCTTTCTCTAGGAACATATTAAAACAGGGAGCTGAAACACGAGCTATTGATCTACAACATAATTTTCAACGACAATTTAGACTATGTTCATGATAATTAAGTTCATCTAATCAAATTATTCAATGAACTCCCACTCAGATAGACATCCCTCTAGTCATCTAAGTGATAGATGATCCGAATCGACTAGGCCATGTCCGATCATCACCTAAGACGGACTAGTCATCAATGGTGAACATCTCCATGTTGATCGCATCTACTATACGACTCATGTTCGACCTTTCAGCCTCTCGTGTTTCGAGGCCATGTCTGTACATGCTAGGCTTGTCAAGTCAAACTAAGTGTTTCGCATGTGTAAATCTGGCTTACACCCGTTGTATGCGAACATTAGAATCTATCACACCCGATCATCATGTGGTGCTTCGAAACAACGAACCTTCGCAACGGTGCACGGTTAGGGGGAACACATTTCTTGAAATTTTTGTAAGGGGTCATCTTATTTATGCTACCGTCGTTCTAAGCAAATAAGATGTAAACATGACAAACATCACATGCAAATCATAAAGTGACATGATATGGCCAATATCATCTTGCGCCTTTGATCTCCATCTTTGAGGCGCGACATGATCACCTACTTCGCCGGCATGACACCATGATCTCCATCATCATGATCTCCATCATCGTGTCTTCATGAAGTTGTCTCGCCAACTATTACTTCTACTACTATGGCTAACGGTTAGCAATAAAGTAAAGTAATTACATGGCATTTTCATTGACACGCATGTCATACAATAAATTAAGACAACTCTTATGGCTCCTGCCGGTTGTCATACTCATCGACATGCAAGTCGTGATTCCTATTACAAGAACATGATCTATCTCATACATCACATATATAGTTCATCACATCCTTTTGGCCATATCACATCACATTGCATACCCTGCAAAAACAAGTTAGACGTCCTCTAATTGCTCTTGCATGTTTTACGTGGCTGCTATGGGTTTCAAGCAAGAACGTTTCTTACGTATGCAAACGCCACAACGGTGATATGCCAATTGCTATTTACCCTTCATAAGGACCCTTTTCATCGAATCTGATCTGACTAAAGTGGGAGAGACAGACACCCGCTAGCCACCTTATGCATCATGTGCATGTCAGTCGGTGGAACTAGTGTCACGTAAGCGTATGTGTAAGGTCGGTCTGGGCCGCTTCATCCCACAATGCCGCCGAATCAAGATAATACTAGTAACGGTAAGAAAATTGAATAAATCATCACCCACAACTACTTTTGTTGGCGTCCTGGGAACGGAGGTACCCAGACTTGCCTACCTATGGCCCAGGGCGTGGCTCCACCAACGGCCTGGTACAGCCCATCTTCACTAGCAACCACTCAAGACCCTCGCAAGGGGCCAGGCCTCACGAGGCGGACGTCACCAAGACCACCTCCGGGGCGGCCTCGCTAGGCTAGCTCCCGAGGGGCGGAGATATCTATACAAGGGGCACCTCACGAGGTTCACGTGACATGAGCCATGATGACCAAGGCCAGGCGGGCACCAGCCAGCGCAGAGTACTTGTTTCCTCTTTGGTGCTAAAGGGGCAAGCACAGGCAAGGAGTCCCGAGGCATCAGGCAAAGGTTTCCTGTCAGGACCCCGACTCGATGTCACATCGATCTAGCTGGTAACACCTCATATCACTTTGCGGCCTCACGCACGGTATCCCCAAGGGTGTCGTCTTACCTTTTCCCGGGACCGTTTGCGCCTTTTGGCTCGCGTATATGAAAGTGTCGCTAGCATCCATATGATAAAGAGCCCGGGCTGACATGACTAGTCGTAAACCCAAAGTGGCACAGACTTACAGGGACAGGCATCCATGACCCAGCTTCGAACGTGTCGGTCATCAGCAAGTGGGTCCGGGCTGTAGCACTGGGCTAGCAGGACTCCGGTAAACCGGGCTGTAGCGGGCTAACAGGACTCCGGTACTCAAAGCGTGACATTTCCCCGAAGGGACAGACACAGGAACGAAGAAGGACACATGCCGGCCAGCCTAAGTGTTCCAGAGCAGTAGCAAGCTACCATGGCTCAGCGGTAACACTAGGAGACATTTCCCGGTAAGAGAGGCTACTAAAGATAAACAACTAGATAGTCAGATTCCACACATACCAAGCATTTCAATCAT
>NC_041386.1:275051801-275055774 GCF_002162155.2 Triticum dicoccoides | reverse complement strand
AGTTTGAATCGCGTTGTCTTAATGCAGTAAAAGAGAGCAGGAGCGAGAACATGGGATTGTATCGATATGATCAAATGGTTGGTTGCTTGCCTGATGGTTCGATGCACGGATACGGTTCTTCGTTAGGGTAGTCACGGTACTCCTCGGGGACAGATCCTGTCATAAAGGATAACGATACACAGGCATCACCAAACAATGTGCAACAATATGATGCATGCATGAAACATGGCAATATGAGTGTGTTGGGCTAATGCAACTAAAGCCAGAAGGGTTTGAACAAATTTGAGTCAAAGATTCAAATTTCAATTTCAAATATGGCCTTTTAAAGTGCTTTTCCTTGTTCTGATTAAAACATCCATTTAACTTGTTGGATCATGCATGAAAATAGTACAGATGGATAGATTGGATTTTTTTGATCATTTTTCATATATAATTTGTCCAATTTGGAGTTACAGAATAAAAGTTATGAATTTTTGAAGTTTAATTAATATTCTGGAATTTCCTGATTTAATTTAAATCCAGAAATATCATTTACTGCGTCAGCCTGACGTCACAGTGACATCAGCAGGTCAACAGGGCTGGCTCGGGTCAAACCTGACGTGTGGGGTCCACACGTCAGTGACACAGGGGCTAATCCCGTGTTGACCCGGGCTGGTTAGCTTTGACTAAGCCCTGGGGCCCACTTGTCAGTGTCAGTAGGTGGTGGTTTAGTGGCTAATTAACTAGGCCATGTCAGCTCGCCGGAGTTCTGGCCGGCGGCGACCATCAGTGCGGCGGCGATAGTGGTTTTGGTCGTTTCGGCCACCAAATGAACCGCGGAGGCCACCGGAGTGAAGCTGAGGACGACCCGCGGCTCTTGGCGGAGTCCGTTGGGGTCGGGGTGGCCGGAGTCGACGGTGGCGAGCTCGGCTGCGGCGGCCGGGGTTCGGTCGTGCACGGGAACGGTGTTGCAGGGTGTTAGGGGGGGTGTTGGAGCGTGCTACGTGCTCCTAGTGAGATGTGGAGCACGATGGCGTGCTCGGTTGGGCGCTACGGCGATCGTGGCCACGACGGCGACATCGCCGGCGGCGTGAAGCTTTCGGCCGCGGTGGGGCTAGGGCCTAGGGGTCGGGAGAGAGCAGGGGAGAAGGGGGAAACGGTGGCGTAGCTCACCGCGGTTGCAGTGGGCGTCGAAGCGGGCTCGGGGACGCGTCGGAGACGACGAATTTGACGGCGACGGTGGTCGGAGTCCGAAGGGGGAAACGGCGACGTGGCGGCGATGCAGGGCTTCCGGGGACCCGTGGAGCGGTGGGGAGGAAGAAGGAGTCGAGGCGGAGCTTCTGAGCTGGTCGGGGAAGCGAGGGGTGGTCGGAGACGGTGGCTAAGGCGAACGGCGGCGACGGTGAGCTTCGGCCGTGAGAGAGAGAGAGAGTGAGGGAGAGCCGGGGGAGAGTGAATGGGGTGTCGGCGAGGTCGGGGCGACGACCAGAAGACGATCCACGCGGCGCAACGGCGACCAGGGCGATGCAGAGAGGCTGGGTGGTGCGTGGCGAGCTCGGGCGCGCCATGCTCACCTCCCTGCCTGCTCTGGCGAGGGGAAGCAGCTGGCTGGCACGGGCCAGCACAGTGCTGGGCCGGCTGGGCTGGGCCGCACAGGTAAGTCTTCCCCTTTCTTTATTTTCTGTTTTCTGATTTTATTTAATATAACTGCAACTTTGTTGAATTAAATAAAATACCTAGGCAACTCCAAAAATCACCAAACTACTCCTGGTCCATAGTTGGATTATTTCCAACATGAAACATTTTAGTTTGGAGATATTTGAGCATTTAAATATTTTATATAATTTTAAATGCCCAAATTCAAATAGTTATGATTTAATTCAAAACCCTAGGATGGCCTAGGAAAATGTGCACCACTTTTGGCAGAGGTTCTGAACCAAGGCAAAAATGATGGGCATTTTAGAAGGCCATTTCAGGTTCATTGAAAAATTATTTTAGTAAACCCTAGTTGGTTTCAGAGGGGACTGGGGGTTCTGTCATCCCCATTTCAAGTTTCTGATGAATGAGTAAACATGATGCAACACTCTAATGCATAACTAGCTAGGGTGTGACAACTCACCCCCACTCAAAAGAATCTCGTCCCGAGATTTGGGTTCCTCCGGGAAGAAGGCGGGATATTCAAGTCGAAGACGATCCTCCCTTTCCCAGGTTGCTTCATCTTCAGAATGGTGCGACCATTGAACCTTGAGAAACTTGATATTATGACGTCGCGTGGTACGTTCGGCTTGATCGAGGATACGAATGGGGTACTCTCGATAGGTAAGATTATCTTGGAGATCAAGCGTTACGTGGTCCACTTCACGGATAGGATCCGAGAAGCAACGCCTGAGTTGAGAAATGTGGAAGACATCGTGAACTCTGGAGAGGTGCGGAGGTAGTTCCAATTGGTAGGCAACTTCTCCTCGTTTGGCAAGAATGCGAAAAGGTCCAATGTAACGAGGAGCCAATTTGCCTTTGATACCGAAACGATGGGTTCCCTTCAGAGGGGTGACCCGAAGATAAGCCTTCTCGTCAACCTCGAAAGTCATAGCCTTATGTTTTCGGTCATATTGACTCTTTTGACGAGATTGGGCTGTTTTCAACTTTTCACGAACGATACGAACTTGTTCTTCTGCTTCCTGAATCATATCCGGGCCAAAGAATTGTCTTTCCCCGGTCTCTGACCAGTTAAGGGGTGTTCGACATCGCCGTCCATAGAGGACTTCAAAAGGGGCTTTACCCAAGCTGGATTGATAGCTGTTGTTGTAAGCGAATTCGGCAAATGGAGGGCACTTCTCCCAGTCCATTCCGAACGAGATAACAGAGGCTCGAAGCATGTCTTCTAGAATCTGATTGACGCGTTCCACTTGACCACTTGACTGAGGATGGAAAGCGGTGCTAAAGGAGAGACGGGTTCCCATAGCATTTTGGAAACTTTCCCAAAATCGAGAGGTGAAAAGACTTCCTCGATCCGAATTGATTTCCAAAGGGACACCATGAAGAGACACTATTCGGGAGATGTATAAGTCTGCCAGCTGACTAGCGGTTATACTCTCACGAACAGGTAAGAAATGAGCTACTTTGGAAAGACGATCGACCACAACGAAAATAGCATTATTCCCTCTTTTGGTCCTGGGAAAACCGGTAATGAAATCCATACCAATTTCATCCCATTTCCATTCAGGAATAGCTAATGGTTGAAGGGTGCCAGCAGGCCGTTGATGCTCTGCTTTTACACGATGACAGACGTCGCAATTAGCAATATACTGAGCGATTTCTCTCTTCATCCTAGTCCACCAGAACCTCTGGCGTAGGTCCTGATACATTTTTGTGCTACCGGGGTGAATGGTGAGAGGAGATTCATGAGCTTCCTTAAGGATTAATCGCCTTAGGTTGCGCACTTTGGGAACTACTAGTCGATTCCCGAAGTATACGACTCCTTGATCATTAACGAAGAAACAATTCGCAATTCCTTTCTGAATGTTTCTCTTGATGCGGGAGATTCCCGGATCTACCTTCTGTGCGTTGATAATTTGATCCGTAAGGGTAGGTTTTGCCACCAAGGTGGAGAGAAAACCTTGAGGTACAATGTGAAGGTTAAGCTTCCGAAATTCCTCATGGAGAAGCAGTTGACTTTGTTGTAACATCAGGTTGTTACAATAAGATTTACGACTTAGCGCATCAGCCATGACGTTGGCTTTCCCTGGGGTATAGGTTATCCCTAAGTCGAAGTCTGTGATCAATTCAACCCAACGTCTCTGCCTGAGATTCAAATCCGGTTGGGTGAAAATATACTTCAGACTTTGGTGATCAGTGAATATTTCGCAACGATTACCGAGGAGATAATGTCGCCAGGTCTTAAGTGCATAGACTACGGCTGCAAGCTCTAGGTCATGAGTGGGATAATTCTCCTCATGTGGGTGCAATTGCCGTGAAGCGTAAGCAATTACGTGTC